>NC_080072.1:83183877-83550130 GCF_949987535.1 Balaenoptera acutorostrata
CATCACTGATTCATCAGAGAAACAAGAAAAGATATTTTAACTCTAAAATAAGAATAGGATGCTACTAAAAACAACAAAAGAAATATCAGAGACCAAAAATAAACTTTTAAAGTTAAAAAAATATGTACATAATTTAAGAGAAATAAAAAACTCAAGTAAAAAGTTTATGAGGAAGATTGAGAAATTTTTCCAGAGAATAGAAAAAATATATAAGACGATGCAAAAGATCAAGGAGGTACAACAAAATTAGAAGTTAATTCTAGGAGGTCAAACATCTGAGTGATAGGCACTCCAAGAGGAGAAAACAGAAAATACAGAGAGAAACTCATCAAAGAAATAATTTAAGAAAAGTTCCCACAGTTATAGATTAAAAGGGCCTATTGAGGACACAGCAAAATGCATACAGGTATCACCAAAGCACATCACAGAGAAATTTCAGACCACTGCAGAAAAAAGAAATATTCCCAAAATTTTCCAGAGGGAACAAGAAGGCCACATGCAAAGGATCAAGAATCAGAACAGATTCAGAGGTCAACTATACACTGGAACTTAAAGAAGAAATAGCTTCAAATTTCTGAAGGAAAACTGCTTCCAAAATGTATTTTATTCACTGAAAACTATTTTTTATGTGTATATTTTATTTTTACTTTTTTATGTCTTTTTAAAATTTTTTTTTATTGAAGTATATTTGAATTACTGGGTTGACCAAAATGTTCTTTTTGTTTTTTCCATAAGATGGCTCTAGTACATTTAGTTGTCTTTAACTTCATTTGAAACAATTTTGTTAAATTGTATGTGACAGCTGTCATATCAGCGTGCATTTTAAAAAGACATCAAAATTGGTGAATTTTTGTGTAGCCATTTTCATATTGAAGATGGAAGAAAAAAAGCAACATTTTCAGCATATTAAGCTTTATTATTTCAAGAAAGGTAAAAAAGCAACCGAAATGTAAGAAAAGATTTGTGCAGTGTATGGAGAAGGTGCTGTGACCGATCGAACGTGTCAAAAGTGGTTTGCGAAGTTCCATACTGGAGATTTCTCGCTGGAGGATGCTCCACGGTCGGGTAGACCAGTTGAAGTTGATAGCGATCAAATCGAGACATTAATTGAGAACAGTGAACGTTATACCACAGGGGAAATAGCCAACAAACTCAAAATATCCAAATCAAGCATTGCAAATCATTTGTACCAGCTCGGTTATGTTCATTGCTTTGATGTTTGGGTTCCACATAAGTTAAGCAAAAAAAACCTTCTTGACTGTATTTCCACGCAATTCTCAACTTAAATGTAATGAAAATGTTCCAGTTTTAAAACAAATTGTGATGGGAGATGAAAAGTGGATACTGTACAATAATGTGGAATGGAGCAAATGAAATGAACCACCACCAACCACACCAATGGCTGGTCTTTATCCAAAGAAGGTGATGTTGTGTATATGGTGGGATTGGAAGGGAGTCCTCTAATATGAGCTCCTTCCGGAAAACCAAACAATTAATTCCAACATATACTGCTCCCAATTAGACCAGCTGGAAGCAGCACTCGATGAAAAGCATCCAGAATGAGTCAACAGAAAACACATAATCTTCCATCAGGATAACGAAAGACCACATGTTTCTTTGATGACAGGCAAAAGCTGTTAAAGCTTGGCTGGGAAGTTCTGATTCATCCGCCATATTCACCAGACATTGCACCTTTGGATTTCCATTTATTTAAGTCTTTACAAAATTCTCTTAATGGAAAAAATTTCCATTCCCTGGAAGACTGTAAAAGGCACTAGGAACAGTTTGTTCAAAAAGATAAAAAGTTTTGGGAAGATGGAATTATGAAGTTGCCTGAAAAATAGCAGAAGGTAGTGGAACAAAAGGGTGAATACATTGTTCAATAAAGTTCTTGGTGAAAATGAAAAATGTGTCTTTTACTTTTACTTAAAAACCAAAGGCACTTTTTGGCCAATCCAGTACAATGTTGTGTTAATTAACTGCTGTACAGCAAAGTGACTCAGTTATACATATACACACTCTTTTTTCATATTCTTTTCCAATATGGTTTATCACAGGATATTATATATAGTTTCCTGTCAAAACTATAAATTAAATGTGAGTGAAGAAAAACTAACGGCATTTTTCAGGGAAGCAAAGCTTCCAAACATTTAGCCTCTGTAGATGGTTTCTCAGGAAGCCATTGAAGGATGTATTCAGTCATCCTTTTTTTCTTCATTCACACAAAGACCAAAAAAAAAAAAAGAAAAAGAAAAAGAAAAGAAAAGAAAAAAAAACCCCAAAACACCCCAGGCACTCATGAACAGCCTCAGGGCCAGCTGTTTCTCCCAGCAGCTGCAAGGTCTAAAATTCATCCCAGGAGACAATCTCTGCTTGTTCCTGGAACATTTGCCAGGAAAAGCAGCCTCGGGGCCTCACTCTGTTTCTTCCACAGCTCACCTATCAGTACCCTGTGTTGGGGGAGCGACCCTTTTATCCAATCCACCCCTCCGCCCCCTGCGCCAGGAAATGTTCTAAGTTTTGGAGACCATGTGGGAGGTCTCGGGGTTGAGGTCTGGCTTGGTTGCGGTGAGTAGAGCGTGGAGTTTCCTATGAAGGCAAACAGGGTGCAGTTCGAGCTGTCAAGGTGTGCTATGTGATTTCCGGTGTTTGGGGGCTGTAAGTGCGGGGTCCTGATGGAGGGGCAGGGAGAGGATGGGCTGGGATGCCCCGTGTCAGGAGCGGCTCAGAGACTGGTGGAACAAGGCTGGAGGCGCTGCAGATGCAATCCCTTTCCAGAGGAAGCCTGAAATCGCAGGATCTCGGGAGATTTACCGCGAGGCAGCGGAGTCCTGGGATGAGAAACACCTGGGTGCCCCTGTGCTTAAAGGCCCTTCCTTCCTTCCTCGTTTTTAGGGTATTTGGGTCACACCACCGAGCTCGCAATCCCAAGTGCTTGTGTACTCTTCACAGCACCCCCCCCCCCAATCTGAGTCATTCGGAAGTGACGTCTAGGGCCAGTGGCCCGGCCAGGTGCGGAGGAAACTCTGGCACAAAGGCTGCTCACGGAGCGGACCTCAAGTAGCCAGACGTGTGAAGTGAACTACGCATGCGCAGACCTAAAACTATAGCCTTTCAGGAACCTGAAAGGCCTGGCACCAGGACAACGGCTTTTGCCCGGGAATCCTGGGGTCCCAATGCAACGTCTGCCAAGGCCCTAGGCCTGAGCAATGCAAACAAGCTGAATTATTTATGCGGAACTCTGCACCATATGGTAAGATAACATTTCTTTTTTCTTACTTCACTCTACTATTTGTATCTATACTATTAAAATATGTAATCAGTTATTTATCAAGATATATAAAAGAGATTGGTTCAGGCCATTGATGGTGAACAAGCAAACTTTCCCTTTTATTTAATTTTCAATATAGATTCACCAGAGATTTTACTAAATTTACTAATCATTCTTCTCTCATATATTGAGTGACTCTTATGTGCCAATGAGTGTCACAGGCAACTGGAATGTGAAGGTAAATTATGTAGATATATAGCATCTAAGAGTTCAGAGCATGGTAAGGGAGGCAGAATATAGATAATTGTAAACACGGTATAGTATATATAATAAAAACATATATGCACGTTCCAGTGGGTGTATAACGGAGGAAAAGACCCTCTCAAATTAAGAAGTAGGGAGTTTTTGGAGACTTTACAGAGCAGCACTTACACAGTTTAAAAAATGACCAGCAATTTTCCAGACAGATGAGCTAGAGAATTTTAACTGGGAAGACAGAACATGCACAAAGGCATGAAACAACTAGGTTCTTTAGTCAAATGCAAGTAATTCCATAGAGTGCTTGCATACAAGTTGTACGTTTGTGTGATTTGAGTGGAGCTCAGGACAAAGAAGCTGTGGAAGGCAGGTTTAGATGTGTATATCAACCCTACATCTGTAAAGTTCTGAAAAACTCATGCATTCCATAATGAATAATCCTTAACCAAGCCTTGGATAACTAATGTTTCAATGTAGTTATATAATTTATCCAGACCTCTTTTGATTAATCCTAACCTGTACACAGTTCACGCTTATCCTCATTCAGTATTCTAGATTTTTGGTTCTACCCTCTCATTTATAATTTTCATAGCAACGGTTTCCATTTTAACTCTGCTGTTTATTAGAGTTTTTGTTTTGGATATATTTGACTGGATCTTCTGGATTCAGGGTATATTAGGGCTGCTTTGACCATCAGACATTTAAGCTAGGTGACTCATTAGTATTAAGCTACTTTTTTTTTTTGCTGTTTGTTTTCTTGTTTTAACTTTTTAATATTTATTTATTTATTTAAGTTTTTTTTGGCTACATCGGGTCTTAGTTGTGGTACACGGGATCTTCACTGAGGCATGCAAGATCTTTCGTTGTGGCACACAGGCTTCTTTGTAATTGCATCATGCAGATTTTCTCTTCCTTAGTTGTGGCACATGGGCTCCAGAGCACATGGACTCTGTAGTTTGTGGCATGTTGGCTCTCTAGTTGAGAGTTGAGGCGCGTGAGCTCCGTAGTTGTGCCATGCGGGCTTAGTTGCCCCGTGGCATGTGAGATCTTAGTTCCCCGACCAGGGATCAAACCTGTGTCCCCTGAATTGGAAGGCAGATTCTTTACCACTGGACCATCACGGAAGTCCCTTGTTTGTTTTGTTTTGTTTTTTGGGTTTTTTTTAGTATTAAACCTGGCAAAGGCAACTGCCACTGATCTCTATAGGAACCATACATAAATGTTTAAAATTGCTACTGTGTTTTCATCTCGTGGATACCAGTAGCATACCTGGCCATTCTAACTGAGTGAGAAATTTACATTTCCAATTTACGTACAGGATGATGTTGATTTAGACGAGTGTTCTTATGTTTCTATTCATTGCTATTTTCAAATTCCAAAAGCATATTGTGATTAACTTATGAGCTTTCCAAATTAAAACAAAGCTCAAAAGCTCTCAAATATTGTTAGGCATAGTTCCAGTGTCAAAGCTGACATGTAAAGAACTTCATTTAGGGGTAATATATTTTATATGATTAAATAAAATAACTTTCTAGCACTTTTAACACTCCACAGAATAAGCTATACATTATTTGCCAACTGAAAGCTAATAGGAGTCACTAATTAATTATTAGCTAATTGAGAAATACAAGAATCAGGAAATATCAATTTTGACAATATGCTTTAATTTAGCACAAAAACATAAAGAAGCATTTTTAAAACAAAATAAAATATTCCAAAAGATAAAGGTTTTCTGCCATTCATATAATAATTCTCAACAAAGTCATTATCTTCATTGCTATTCTGAGGAGCATATTCTTGTTTCAGGATCTGAAACCGTGCGTGAAATTAGTGCAGTACAGTACTCTGCATTTAGTGAAAACTCAATAAATAGTAATGATTGATGAAGTGTCAAAGCAGCTTTCTTCCCTCCTGTATCAGTTGTATCTACATTAAAACAACCAATGGAAAATGCAACTATTCAGTCATTACATTATACCCATGCAAAAAATTAAATTCAAATAAATTTAAAAACCAATTATTTTATCAGAATTGAGTCAAATTGATTTGTATACATAGATATCTCCAGAATATAGGACTACTTGTCTTTCATTAGGATGCATCTGGTTATTAGATTTTATTACTTCCCAAACTGCATCTTAACTTTTTATCAAGGAATTACCATTTGGCAGGGGTTAAACTTTGCAGATCTTGAGAATTTATAGGTAACAGTTATTCACAAAGGCTGTCAAGGGAAACAAAAATTGTCACAAGGCATTGGAGGTGACTGATTAATACTATAATTCTTTTCATCAGAATTTTTAAATGCTGACTTTCCCTATTGTAGCCTTTTACATCACTTTTTAAAACTAAAGACTTTATTGAAATGATTTATTAGAATCAGCTCAGTATAGTAGGTAGAGGTATAGTCTTTGGAGCCAGGTGCCTGGGTTCAAATCCTGGTTCTGCTACTTTCTACATGTGTGACCTTGAGTGAGATACTTAACCTCTCTGTACCTCATTTGCATATCATATATATCATTTGTAAGAAATGGATATAATAATAATAATATTTATAGTGTAGTTATGAAAATTGAGTTAATGTTTGTAAAGCACTTAGAATGATCCTTGGAACATAGTAAGCACTATATAAATGTTTCCTTAAAATAAAATTAATTAATTAAAACATTCCCTGAAACAAATTCTTACAATACTGAAACCTGCAAAGAGGGAAGCAATGAATCACACACACCAAAAAAAAAGAAAGAAAGAAAGAAAGAACTCTCATAACCAAGAAATAACCTGTTAACAATATTATTTCAAAATTCACTATTTAAAGATGTATAAAAAGTATAATGGATCAATACCTATGAAGGAAAATTATTTTATAAGAAATGTTATCTTACATGGTTTTCAAAAATGAAAAAGTATTAGATATTAAATTGGCAAATGTCATATAGATGTTTATTCACAAATTAATATTTGATAAAGGGACTCCTCTTTGCAGAAAAGAGATGATATTAAAATTGTTAATTTTTTAATCTCACATTTTAAACTACTTTGGATGAGTGTTGAAGTGATTAACATTTTTTTTTTTGAAAAATCTTAAATTTTATTGACAAAGTAGAGAACAGCAGTATGTTTATTTAATAATTATTTTGGAATTATTCTTTTTTTTTTTTAAAACATCTTTATTGAAGTATAATTGCCTTACAATGGTGTGTTAGCTTCTGCTTTATAACAAAGTGAATCAGTTATACACATACAATATGTTCCCATATCTCTTCCCTCTTGCATCTCCCTCTCTCCCACCCTCCCCATCCCACCCCTCTAGGTGGTCACAAAGCACCGAGCTGATCTCCCTGTGCTATGTGGCTGCTTCCCACTAGCTATCTATTTTACATTTGGTAGTGTATATATGTCCATGACACTCTCTTACCCTGTCACATCTCACCCCACCCCCTCCCCATATCCTCAAGTCCATTCTCTAGTAGGTCTGTGTCTTTATTCCCGTCTTGCCACTAGGTTTTTCATGACCTTTTTTTTTTTTTCCTTAGATTCCGTATATATGTGTTAGCATACTGTGTTTGTTTTTCTCTTTCTGACTTACTTCACTCTGTATGACACACTCTAACTCCATCCACCTCATTACAAATACCTCCATTTCATTTCTTTTTATGGCTGAGTAATATTCTATTGTATATATGTGCCACATCTTCTTTATCCATTCATCTGTTGTTGATGGACATTTAGGTTGCTTCCATGTCCTGGCTATTGTAAATAGAGCTGCAATGAACATTTTGGTACATGACTCTTTTTGAACTATGGTTTTCTCAGGGTATATGCCCAGTAGTGGGATTGCTGGGTCGTATGGTAGTTCTATTTGTAGTTTTTTAAGGAACCTCCATACTGTTCTCCATAGTGCCTGTATCAATTTACATTCCCACCAACAGTGCAAGAGGGTTCCCTTTCCTCCACACCCTCTCCAGCATTTATTGTTTCTAGATTTTTTGATGATGGCCATTCTGATCGGTGTGAGATGATATCTCATTATAGATTTGATTTGCATTTCTCTAATGATTAATGATGTTGAGCATTCTTTCAGGTGTCTGTTGGCAATCTGTATATCTTCTTTGGAGAAATATCTATTTAGGTCTTCTGCCCATTTTTGGACTGGGTTGTTGGTTTTTTTGTTATTGAGCTGCATGAGCTGCTTGTAAATCTTGGAGATTAATCCTTTGTCAGTTGCTTCATTTGCAAATATTTTCTCCCATTCTGAAGGTTGTCTTTTGGTCTTGTTTATGGTTTCCTTTGCTGTGCAAAAGCTTTTAAGTTTCATTAGGTCCCATTTGTTTATTTGTGTTCTTATTTCCATTTCTCTGGGAGCTGGGTCAAAAAGAATCTTGCTGTGATGTGTGTCATAGAGTGTTCTGCCTATGTTTTCCTCTAAGAGTTTGATAGTGTCTGGCCTTACACTTAGGTCTTTAATCCATTTTGAGTTTATTTTTGTGCATGGTGTCAGGGAGTGTTCTAATTTCATACTTTTACATGTATCTGTCCAATTTCCCCAGCACCACTTATTGAAGAGGCTGTCTTTTCTCCACTGTATATGCTTGCCCCCTTTATCAAAGATTAGGTGACCATATGTGTGTGTGTTTATATCTGGGCTTTCTATCCTGTTCCATTGATCTATATTTCTGTTTTTGTGCCAGTACCAAACTGTCTTGATTACTGTAGCTTTGTAATATAGTCTGAAGTCAGGGAGCCTGATTCCCCCAGCTCCATTTTTCGTTCTCAAGATTGCTTTGGCTATTCGGGGTCTTTTGTGTTTCCATACAAATTGTGAAATTTTTTGTTCTAGTTCTGTGTAAAATGCCAGTGGTAGTTTGATAGGGATTGCATTGAATCTGTAGATTGCTTTGGGTAGTAGAATCATTTTCACAATGTTGATTATTCCAATCCAGGAAAATGGTATATCTCTCCATTTGTTGGTATCATCTTTAATTTCTTTCATCAGTGTCTTATAGTTTTCTGCATACAGGTCTTTTGTCTCCCTAGGTAGGTTTATTCCTAGATATTTTATTTTTTTTTGTTGCAGTGGTAAACGGGAGTGTTTTCTTAATTTCACTTTCAGATTTTTCGTCATTAGTGTATAGAAATGCAAGAGATTTCTGTCTATTAATTTTGTATCCTGCTACTTAATCAAATTCATTGATTAGCTCTAGGAGGTTTCTGGTAGCATCTTTAGGATTCTCTATGTATAGTATCATGTCATCTACAAATAGTGACAGCTTTACTTCTTCTTTTCTGATTTGGATTCCTTTTATTTCTTTGTCTTCTCTGATTGCTGTGGCTAACACTTCCAAAACTATGCTGAATAATAGTGGTGAGAGTGGGCAACCTTGTCTTGTTCCTGATCTTAGTGGAAATGGTTTCAGTTTTTCACCATTGAGGACAATGTTGGCTGTGGGTTTGTCATATATGGCCTTTATTATGTTGAGGAAAGTTCCCTCTATGCCTACTTTCTGCAGGGCTTTTATCATAAATGGGTGTTGAATTTTGTCGAAAGCTTTCTCTGCATCTATTGAGATGATCATATGGTTTTTCTCCTTCAATTTGTTAATATGGTGTATCACATTGATTGATTTGCGTATATTGAAGAATCCTTGCATTCCTGGGATAAACCCCACTTGATCATGGTGTATGATCCTTTTAATGTGCTGTTGGATTCTGTTTGCTAGTATTTTGTTGAGGATTTTTGCATCTATGTTCATCAGTGATATTGGCCTGTAGTTTTCTTTCTTTGTGACATCTTTGTCTGGTTTTGGTATCAGGGTGATGGTGGCCTCGTAGAATGATTTTGGGAGTGTTCCTCCCTCTGCAATATTTTGGAAGAGTTTGAGAAGGATAGGTGTTAGCTCTTCTCTAAATGTTTGATAGAATTCACCTGTGAAGCCATCTGGTCCTGGGCTTTTGTTTGTTGGAAGGTTTTTAATCACAGTTTCAATTTCAGTGCTTGTGATTGGTCTGTTCATATTTTCTATTTCTTCCTGGTTCAGTCTCGGTAGGTTGTGCATTTCTAAGAATCTGTCCATTTCTTCCAGGTTGTCCATTTTATTGGCATAGAGTTGCTTGTAGTAATCTCTCATGATCTTTTGTATTTCTGCAGTGTCAGTGGTTACTTCTCCTTTTTCATTTCTAATTCTATTGATCTGAGTCTTCTCCCTTCTTCTCTTGATGAGTCTGGCTAATGGTTTATCAATTTTGTTTATCTTCTCAAGCAACCAGCTTTTAGTTTCATTGATTTTTGCTATTGTTTCCTACATTTCTTTTTCATTTATTTCTGACCTGATCTTTATAATTTCTTTCCTTCTGCTAGCTTTGGGGGTTTTTTGCTCTTCTTTCTCTAATTGCTTTAGCTGCAAGGTTAGTTTGTTTATTCGAGATGTTTCCTGTTTCTTGAGGTAGGCTTGTATTGCTATAAACTTCCCTCTTAGCACTGCTTTTGCTGCATCCCATAGGTTTTGGGTCATCGTATCTCCATTGTCATTTGTTTCTAGGTATTTTTTGATTTCCCCTTTGATTTCTTCAGTGATCACTTCGTTATTAAGTAGTGTATTGTGTAGCCTCCATGTGTTTGTATTTTTTACAGATCTTTTCCTGTAATTGATATCTAGTCTCATAGCGTTGTGGTCGGAAAAGATACTTGATACGATTTCAATTTTCTTAAATTTACCAAGGCTTGATTTGTGACCCAAGATATGATCTATCCTGGAGAATGTTCCATGAGCACTTGAGAAAAAATGTGTATTCTGTTGTTTTTGGGTGGAATGTCCTATAAATATCAATTAAGTCCATCTTGTTTAATGTATCATTTAAAGCGTGTGTTTCCTTATTTATTTTCATTTTGGATGATCTGTCCATTGGTGAAAGTGGGGTGTTAAAGTCCCCTACTATGATTGTGTTGCTGTCGATTTCCCCTTTTATGGCTGTTAGTATTTGCCTTATGTATTGAGGTGCTCCTATGTTGGGTGCATAAATATTTACAATTGTTATACCTTCCTCTTGTATCGATCCCTTGATCATTATATAGTGTCCTTCTTTGTCTCTTGTAATAGTCTTTATTTTAAAGTCTATTTTGTCTGATATGAGAATTGCTACTCCAGCTTTCTTTTGATTTCCATTTGCATGGAATATCTTTTTCCATCCCCTCACTTTCAATCTGTATGTGTCTCTAGGTCTGAACTGGGTCTCTTGTAGACAGCATATATATGGGTCTTGTTTTTGTATCCATTCAGCCAGCCTGTGTCTTTTGGTGGGAGCATTTAATCCATTTACATTCAAGGTAATTATCGATATGTATGTTCCTATTCCCATTTTCTTAAATGTATTGGGTTTGTTATTGTAGGTGTTTTCCTTCTCTTGTGTTTCTTGCCTAGAGAAGTTCCTTTAGCATTTGTTGTAACGCTGGTTTGGTGGTGCTGAACTGTCTCAGCTTTTGCTTGTCTGTAAAGGTTTTAATTTCTCCATCGAATCTGAATGAGATCCTTGCTGGGTAGAGTAATCTTGGTTGTAGGTTTTTCTCCTTCATCACTTTAAGTATATCCTGCCACTCCCTTCTGGCTTGCAGAGTTTCTGCTGAAAGATCAGCTGTTAACCTTATGGGGATTCCCTTGTGTGTTATTTGTTGTTTTTCCCTTGCTGCCTTTAATATGTTTTCCTTATATTTAATTTTTGACAGTTTGATTAATATGTGTCTTGGCATGTTTCTCCTTAGGTTTATCCTGTATGGGACTCTCTGTGCTTCCTGGACTTGATTAACTATTTCCTTTCCCATATTAGGGAAGTTTTCAACTATAATCTCTTCAAATATTTTCTCAGTCCCTTCCTTTTTCTCTTCTTCTTCTGGGACCCCTATAATTCGAATGTTGGTGTGTTTAATGTTGTCCCAGAGGTCTCTGAGACTGTCCTCAGTTCTTTTCATTCTTTTTTCTTTATCCTGCTCTGTAGTAGTTATTTCCACCATTTTATCTTCCAGGTCACTTATCCTTTCTTCTGCCTCAGTTATTCTGCTATTGATCCCATCTAGAGTATTTTTAATTTCATCTGTTGTGTTTTTCATCATTGCTTGGTTCCTCTTTAGTTCTTCTATGTCCTTGTTAAATGTTTCTTGCATTTTGTCTATTCTATTTTCAAGATTTTGGATCATCCTTACTATCATTATTCTGAATTCTTTTTCAGGTAGACTACCTGTTTCCTCTTCATTTGTTAGGTCTGGTGTGTTTTGACCCTGCTCCTTCATCTGCTGTGTGTTTTTCTGTCGTCTCATTTTGCTTATCTTACTGTGTTTGGGGTCTCCTTTTCACAGGCTGCAGGTTCGTAGTTCCCGTTGTTTTTGGTATCTGTCCCCAGTGGCTAAGGTTGGTTCAGTGGGTTGTGTAGGCTTCCTGGTGGAGGGAACTAGTGCCTGAGCTCTGGTGGATGAGGCTGGATCTTGTCTCTCTGGTGGGCACGTCCACGTCTAGTGGTGTATTTTGGGGTGTCTGTGGCCTTATTATGATTTTAGGCAGCCTCTCTGCTAATGGATGGGGCTGTGTTCCTGTCTTGCTAGTTGTTTGGCATAGGGTGTCCAGCACTGTAGCTTGCTGGTCGTTGAGTGAAGCTGGGTCTTGATGTTGAGATGGAGATCTCTGAGAGATTTTTGCCGTTTGGTATTACGTGGAGCTGGGAGGTCTCCTGTGGACCAGTGTCCTGAAGTTGGCTCTCCCACCTTAGAGGCACGGCCCTGATGCCTGGCTGGAGCACCAAGAGCCTTTCGTCCACACGGCTCAGAGTAAAAGGGAGAAAAAGTAGAAAGAAAGAAAGAAAGAGGCTATAATATAGTGAAGTAAAATAAAGCTATTATAAAGCAAAGCTATACAGACAAAATCTCACCCAGAAGCATATACATATACACTCACAAAAAAAAGGAAAAGGGGAAAAATTAATATCTCCTGCTCCCAAAGTCCACCTCCTGAATTTGGGCTGATTCGTTGTCTATTCAGGTATTCAGCAGATGCAGGCACATCAAGTTTTTTGTGGAACTTTAATCCACTGCTTCTGAGGCTGCTGGGAGAGATTTCCCGTTCTCTTTTCTGTTCGCACAGCTCCTGGGGTTCAGCTTTGGATTTGGACCCGCCTCTGCATGTAGGTCGCCTGAGGGCGTCTATTCCCCGCCCAGACAGGACAGGCTTAAAGGAGCAGCTGCTTAGGGGGCTCTGGCTCACTCAGGCCGCGGGGAGGGAGGGGTACAGAGGAGGCGGGGCGAGCCTGCGGCGGCAGAGGCTGGCGTGACGTTGCACCAGCCTGAGGCGCGCAGTGCGTTCTCCCGGGAAAGTTGTCCCCGGATCACGGGACCCTGGCAGTGGCAGGCTGGTCAGGCTCCTGGGAGGGGCGGTGTGGAGAGTGACCTGTGTTCACACACAGGCTTTTTGGAGGCGGCAGCAGCAGCCCCAGCATCTCACGCCCGTCTCTGGGGTCCGCACTGATCGCCTCGGCTCGCGCCCGTCTCTGGAGTTCGTTTAGGCGGTGCTCTGAATCCCCTCTCCTCACGCACCAGGAAACAAAGAGGGAAGAAAAAGTCTCTTGCCTCTTCAGCAGCTGCAGACTTTTTCCCGGACTCCCTCCCGGCTAGCTGTGGTGTGCTAACCCCTTCAGGCTGTGTTCACGCCGCCAACCCCAGTCCTCTCCCTGCGATCCGACCGAAGCTGAGCCTCAGCTCCCAGCCCCGCCCGCCCTGGCGGGTGAGCAGACAAGCCTCTCAGGCTGGTGAGTGCTGGTCGGCACTGCTCCTCCGTGCGGGAACCTCTCCGCTTTGCCCTCCACACCCCTGTGGCTGCGCTCTCCTCCGTGGCTCTGAAGCTTCCCCCCTCTGCCACCCGCAGTCTCTGCCCGCGAAGGGGCTTCCTAGTGCATGGAAATCTTTCCTCCTTCACAGCTCCCTCCCACTGGTGCAGGTGCCGTCCCTATTCTTTTGTGTCTGTTATTTCTTTTTTCTTTTGCCCTACCCAAGTATGGGGGGAGTTTCTTGCCTTTTTGGAGGTCGGATGTTTTCTGCCAGCGTTCAGTGGGTGTTCTGTAGGAGCAGTTCCACATGTAGATGTATTTCTACTGTATCTGTGGGAAGGAAGGTGATCTCCGCGTCTTACTCTTCCGCCATCTTCTCTCCTCCCTCGATTAACATTCTTATACATTTTTATATTATACTTCCCCTCCTCATCAATACTTCAATCTGTAATTTAATAATTTAATCAAAATTTATCTCAAAATTAACTTATATATCTTTGATTGACACATTATATTATCTTATATTTTGTATCTTCAGTTCTTCCTTGTTTCAGTGGGCATCTCTGGTCACTTTTCCTGTTAGGTGTGTTTAAGTACAGTTGACCCTTGGGCAAAGCAGTGGTAAGGGACCGCTGAACCCCTGCACAGCGGGTTGAAAATCCATGTATAACTTTTGACTCCCCCTAAACTTAACTACTAAAACCCTACTGTTTACCAGAAACCTTATCAATAACATAAGCAGTCTATTAACACATATTTTGTATGTTATATGTATTATATACTATATTTTTTAATAAAGTAATTTAGAGAAAAGAAAATATTAAGAAAATCATAAGGAAGATAAAATGCATTTGTAGTACTGAACTGTACTTACTGATACTGTAACTTTACATCATCTGTTTACAAGATGAATCGTCTGTCAGTACCTACATCAGTAGAGTCTTGTATGATAAAAAACACTGTAGATGTTATACATATTACTGACACTAGACATCAAAAATAAAAAGATAATGTGAAAAAGAAATTCATATTTATTTACAGGTATTCATGCATCAATAATGCAGAAGCAGCAATATATATTGTTTTATGATAGTCTAGGCTATATATTAATGAATGAATCATAAAATTTTTATGGCATATAGTATTATGGTCATATTCATAATACAGTATTGGAAACTCACATGTAATGATAGGCTGATATGCAATTTCTCCAATTAAGAGGGAGGCATATTATAGGTAATGTAATTATTTGAAAGTAAAGTTATAAAACTGTAAGAAAACTGATACATTATTAATTCTATGTTAAATATCATTCACCTTATGCCTATGTAAGAATAGACTTTCCACTTCGTGTCCTGTGTAGGATGTTCTACACAATGAATACTTAGTAATGATGATGATGATATAAAATGTCTCATACCGTACATGCTGCACAGTCACTAGATTTTCACATGAAGACACACACATACACAATAGATAAGTTTATTAACAGTACAGCATGACGATTATTTACTATTCATTAAGTGGAAGTGGATCATCATAAAGATCTTCATCCTCATAGTCTTCACCTTGAGTAGGCTGAGGAGGAGGAGGAAGAGAAGGGGTTGATCTTGCTGTGTCACGGTGGCAGAGGCAGAAGAGGTGGAGGAGGTAGAAGGGGAGACAGGAGAGGCAGGCACACTTGATGTAACTTTATGGAAATACATTGTAAATTTCTCTGACTTTTTTGCTTTTTCGTTTCTCTAGAAATGATTCCATACAGTACCATTTGCTTCTTCCACCATTTGCTTTAGTTTCTGTGCTTATGTCATAGAAGGGTCCATGTTGTAAAAGAAGTCAAAAGTAGTTTTGAATGATCAGAGCCCTTCTGTCAGACTGTCTGTCAATTTGTTTTCTGGCACTGCTCCTGCTACATCTCTTCCTCATCATCTGGTTTGAAAGCACTCATCTTCATCAAGTGGTCTTCTGTTAATTTCTCTGGTGTGATGCCTATTAGGTCTTGAATTTCTCCAAGATCCATATCTTGAGATCCTCTACCCCCTACCTTTTTTGCCATATCCATAATATCTTTCATGATTTCCTTGATTGGCTCTATAGTAAATCCTGTGAAGTCATGGACAACATTTGGACCCAGTTTTCTCCAACAGAAATTTACTGTTTTGAGCTTGATGGCTTTCATGGCTTTTTCTATAACAACAATGGCATGTTTGATGGTGTAATCCTTCCAGACTTTCATGACATTCTGTCTATTGGAATTCTCTTCCATTGTGTTGACAGTCCTTTCCATACAGTACTGTGTGTAATGAGCCTTAAAGGTCCTTATGACCCTCTGATCTAGAGGCTGAATTAGAGATGTTGTGTTTGGGGCCAAGTAGATCACTTTGATGCCTTTGATGTTGAACTCATGGGGTTCTGGTTGGCCAGGGGCATTTCCAATATTAAAAGAACTTTAAAAGGCAGTCCCTTACTATGAAGATATTTCCTAACTTCAGGGACAATGCATCTATGGAACCAATCCAAAAAATGGTTCTGGTTGTCCAAATCTTCTTGTTGTACAACCAAAAGACTGGCAGCTTGTGTACGTCTTTTCCCTTCAAGGCTCAAGTGTTAGCAGCTTTACAGATAAGGGCGTTCCTGATCATAAACCCAACTGCATTTGCACAAAACAGTAGAGTTAGCCTATCCCTTCCTGCCTTAAGTCCTAGTGCCTGCTTCTCTTTCTTACTGATAAATGTCCTTTGTGGCATTTTTTTTTTTTCCAAATAGGGCACTTTTGTCTGAAAAACCTGTTCAGGCAGACATCCATTCTCCTCAATGATTTTCTTAATGGTGTCTGGGAAATGTCTGTTGCTGCCTCTTGATCAGCAGAAGCTGCTTCTCGTATTATCTTGACATTTTAAAAGCCAAACCTCTTTCTAAAATTATCAAACCATCCTTTGTTGGCATTTAATTCTCCAGCTTTAGATCCTTCACCTTCCTTTTGCTCTAAGTTTTCATATAATGGATTTGCTTTTCCTCAAATCATATTAGAGTCTATAGGTATGCCTTTCTTATAGCAATCCTGCTAAAAGCTGCATTTTTGATATAAGATAAAAGGTTATTTCACAAAAAGTGCAAGCTTTTCACAGCTGATGTGTAGCTGCAGCAACTGTTTCACAAATTTTCTTTACTTTTTTCCTTTATTTTTTTTTTTAACAATGAATGTGTTTATCTTGAAGAGGCAGGCAACCACAGCTACAGATCTCATTCTACAATACATATCAAGCAATTCAACTTTTTCTTGTCATGCCATGACTTTTCTCTGCTTCTTGGGAACACTTCCAGCATCACTAGTGGCACTTCCTGTGAATCCCATGGTGTTATTCACGGTTTATGGAATTGAATTAAACACATGAAACTTCTTGGGAACACTTCCAGCATCACTAGTGGCACTTCCTATGAATCCCATGGTGTTATTCACGGTTTATGGAATTGCATTAAACACATGAAAAATATGTGAGAACCACAAAAGATCAATTTTTACTGTGATATGCAATTTATTGGAGAGAAGAACTGCTCATGGCATCACATGGAATTTTAAGCAGATACAGCACTTGAGCTCACCACAATAGCAACAGGAGGAGGTTATGAAATTATTTTAGTAGTACCATATGTATTACAGTGCATTTTATGCAGTTATGATTTAATACTGCATCTTTATATTTGTTTACAGTTCTCTCAACTGCGAATGGTGCTGCGTATGGTCTGTAAGTGTTTATGTACATAAGTTTGGATAAATTTTAACTTTTTATAATAGATTTGTGTATATTTTATGGTAGCATATGATAAAATAGAATAGTATTTACACATATTTTATGCATCCATGACATACCTAAATTTTTCTTAATTTTTTGATATTTCTAGGATATGTAATTTGTCTGCAAGGTTTTTCAAATTGTCACAAATCAAACATTTTTCAATATATTTATTGAAAAACTTCCTTGTGCAAGTGGACCTGCACAGTTCAAACCCATGTTGTTCAAGGGTCAATTGTATATTAATTTTCTTCATGTTGAGTCATCCTGAGTCTGTCTACCTTACCAGTCTATCTACCCTAGAAATTGTCATCTTTACAGTATTTTTTTTTTTTTGCCTCTGTAATCACTGTTTACCCTTACCTATTCTCCATATCATTAATTTTATTTTTAGAAGTATCTATTGTTTCTTGTTGTTTCCAACTTACTTATTAGGTGAGACATGATGCTGTGTTTTGAACATTTCACCTTTGTCCACAACTTACCTTGTCATTCCCATCTTATTATCTTTTTTCTTTCTTGAGATCTATTTTTGTTACATCTATATTTTTGAGAAATTATCTAACATGAGACAATTGCAAAATACCTACTTCTGTTGCTTGAGTCATCCTTCCTTCCAGACTGGTTCTTCATATTTTTTTTTTTTTTGCCTCATATTTTATTTTGATGTATTTTTGCTGTGCCATGTGTGCAGTTGGCATGCCATTTATTTTCATCTTGTTTATACTTAATCTGGGTGCTCTGGTTCTAGACCGTCTTCTTGCTCTGATAAAATTATAGGTTAATTCTCCTTGACACAGTCCCCATCTGAACTGTGATCAATTTTCCATCTTCCTTTTGAGTTGTAGGAGCAAGGGCTGGATGTTGCTTTCAAGCCACTGTCCGGTAGTATGAGGGTATATGATTGGGGAAAGGAAGTGCTAGGCTGACTATTGACCTGGCATCTGCTCTCTCTTCTGAGAACCTATTGGGTGCCACTCCACACAGTACTTCATGAGGGCACATGATTGGGAGCATGGTCCTGGAAGATGGCAAGTCCTGGTTATCATTCATTTACAGATGCTTCTGTAACATGTAGTTGGTCCTAATGATAAGGGGTTTGCGTTATCTGTTTATTTATTTATTTATTTTTAGAATTTCCTACTTGTTCCCTTGGTCTGTTTCTCTACAAATTGGAGGATATTCATGAAAACTCTCAGAATTTTGTCAAACTTTTTTTTTTTTGTTCAGCATTGCATCTGGAAGTGGGGGTGAGATTGTTGAAATATGGCATAGCTGAGTTTTACCATTTCTTTTTATGGCCACAGTTATAAACCTTTTGCCTGAAGATGCCTTCCCTTGTTTAATTGCTGTGCATATTTTAAAAATAATTTTATCTATTTTTTTAATGAAGGAAAATTCTGTAATACTGATTTATTTTGTTATTTTTAGTCTCATTTTGTTTCTCTTTAATTTAGTTGTCCCCAGTTATTTTTTCTTAATTGTCCATTATTATAAAATAACCTGGTGTCTGGACTATTTGAAATAAACAATGTAGCCACACTTCATATATCTTGACTCCAAAGATTTACAATGATACAAAGATGCCACTTTTAGCCAAAACATACAAACAACCTTGAACCTGGAGCACCTTTGAATTATTAGTGATACCTCTGTGACATCAGTGTGATAATTCATTACAGTGGATTACCCAATTCATTGTCCAATTCATTACACATATGATCATGAGGGTACTGGGCTGCTGAGTTGTCCCTGACAGATCTTTCCCAGGGAGGTAGATTGCAGCATCACTTCATGCTTCAGAATATAGCAAGAACTGCTTCAATTCACGACTTTAAACACAGATGATGATAACTTTTGGAGAACCATTCTGGACTTTGTTCTGATGCTTTCAGTGGTTAGACTTCCAGATAAGTAGCAGTGTGGTATAATGAAGTAATAAAAGGATTTTTTTTGAGTCATATTGATTTGAATTTGAACTTAGGATTTATTATCTATACAATCCTTTGTAAATGATTTGATCTGTATATTTAATATGTCATACACAACATAATGATAGCTATTTGTAAGGATTAAATAAGGTTAATTAAATGTGTACAGTACCTGAAACATCATAGGTCCCCAATAAATATTATCTTTCTCACTATTTGTTCATTTATGACTCTTTTTAGGATTGTTAATGATTGCCTATCAGCTCTATTATAATATGGTAGAGAAAAACAGCAATTGATCTTTTATCTCAATACTGTTTTAGGCTGTTTGAAAATAGATTCTGGCATGAAGGATAATAAACATTTTAGCTTTGATCTGTTCTTCTGCCTGATCAACTTGCAGTTACAGGAATCTTCAGGAACAATGTTGCCAATTACAATTTGATGGAGTCTCCCTATAAGCCCTTAGTTCTAAAAGTGTAGTTAAGAGCTCAGATTCTGGAATTAGACTTCTTGGGTTTCAATTTAGGCCCCACCCCTTTATACTCTGGTAAATTAATCTTGCATTCCATACCTCAAATTTTTCAGCTGTAAAATGGGCAAATAGTTCTTAATTCATATGGTTTTTATAGATACTAAATGACTGAATTCATGTGAAGAGTTTGGAATAATGTGTGACATAGGGACACATTCAATAAATTTTATTGTCTCTTACTAAAGGCATACCTATTTTAATAGGAGGACTTAGTCCAATGTGTAACTAAGATTTTCTTGACCATCTCCATTTATATAGGTAGAATGAACTGCTCTCTCCTTTGTAGCCCCATCTAACCTAGCATGTACTGCTATGATAGCATATTTTACATTTTATCACACCTTAAAAATTACCTACTGTCTCCTACTGCATATCCTAAAGGGCAAATATTACATTTATTCTTCTGTGGATCTTTAACACTTTGCATAGCTTAGTGATTAATAGGGGCTGTGTAGTGATTTAAAACCGCTGGAGTCAGATTGCATTGGTTTAAATACTGGTTTGGTCATATACTAGCTGTATGACTATAGACTAATTATTTAATCTCCCTGTGCCTCAGTCTCCACTTTGATAAAATAAGGATGATTATATGCCTACATTATAGAGTTGTTATAAAAATTAAATGAATACATACACATACAGTGATTAGAATATGGCTTGGCCTATGATGAGAACTTAATAAATAATAATAGTTTATTAAACAATTCTCTATTGTTCTCTATTGTTGTAAAATTGAATTTATAAATGAAAAGAAAATGGTAAATGGTATCATGATCTTACCCACAAATACCAAAGTTTCAAGTCCCTAGTGTCATGGGACTATTAGAAGAGATTTCCCTATGACCAGAAAAATAGAGATTTCATTTAAAAGACTTTTATTCATCTTTTTTTTCTTTTTCTGAGAAGAAACCATTTTTGTTATTTAAAAATTATGTGAACAAAGGCAGGTAAATTTCCTGGTATACTTTCTTCTGTCTGCTCTCTGAGTACCCTACTCAAAATCCTACGGCTTTACTCTGATTACATCTGGTTGCCTCTTCCTATCATTAGGCTCTCCTGATATCAAGACTTAAACATTTTCCTAGAGACATTACTTTTTCCCATTGCATTCTTTATTGACTTCACAGATTGGCCCTTATGCAACAAAGAGACACATTGGCTGTTTCAGTTTGCTGAGCTTTAATTTCATGGTCCAGTAGGAAGAATATTCTTTGATGTTATTCCTAGTAGCCATTGGAATAGAGTGAAGCAGGGTGAAGAGAGCAATAGAGGAGATTTATGTTGACTTGCAATTTCTAATAGCTGGTAGTTTGTGGCAAACAATAATAGACAATTCCTTAGTGAAACAATTTTAATCAAAAGCAAGCTGTATTGCCCTCTGGTTCTTTTCCTCCTTGACTGTATTCAATTTATATTTATTCTTGGCATCAATGAGTCAGAATTTAAAAATATTGCAATTTAAAAACTCATTCATAAAGATCAGATCAGAAATAAATGAAAAAGAAATGAAGGAAACAATAGCAAAGATAAATAAAACTAAAAGCTGGTTCTTTGAGAAGATAAACAAAATTGATAAACCATTAGCCAGACTCACCAAGAAAAAAGGGAGAACACTCAAATCAATAGAATTAGAAATGAAAAAGAAGAAGTAACAACTGACACTGCAGATATACAAAGGATCATGAGAGATTACTACAAGCAACTATACGCCAGTAAAATGGACAACCTGGAAGAAATGGACAAATTCTTAGAAAAACACAACCTTCCGAGATTGAACCAAGAAGAAATAGAAAATATAAACAGACCAGTCACACGTAATGAAATTGAAACTGTAATTAAAAATCTTCCAAAAAAAAAAGCCCAGGACCAGAAGGCTTCACAGGCGAATTCTATCAAACATTTAGAGAAGAGCTAATACCTATCCTTCTCAAACTCTTCCAAAATAGAGCAGAGGGAGGACCACTTCCAAACTCATTCTATGAAGCCACCATCACCCTGCTACCAAAACAAGACAAAGATGTCACAAAGAAAGAAAACTACAGGCCAATATCACTGATGAACATAGATGTAAAAATCCTCAACAAAATACTAGCAGACAGAATCCAACAGCACATTAAAAGGATCATACACCATGATCAAGTGGGGTTTATCCCAGGATTGCAAGGATTCTTCAATATATGCAAATCAATCAATATGATACACCATATTAACAAATTGAAGAATAAAAACCATATGATCATCTCAATAGATGCAGAAAAAGTTTTTGACAAAATTCAACACCCATTTATGATAAAAACTCTCCAGAAAGTGGGCATAGAGGGAACCTACCTCAACATGATAAAGGCCATATATGACAAACCCACAGCCAACATCATCCTCAATGGTGAAAAACTGAAACCATTTCCACTAAGATCAGGAACAAGACAAGGTTGCCCACTCTCACCACTATTATTCAACATAGTTTTGGAAGTTTTAGCCACAGCCATCAGAGAAGAAAGAGAAATAAAAGGAATACAAATTGGAAAAGAAGAAGTAAAGCTGTCACTGTTTGCAGATGACAAGATACTATACATAGAGGATCCTAAAGATGCTGTCAGAAAACTACTAGAGCTGATCAATGAATCTGGTAAAGTAGCAGGATACAAAATTAATGCACAGAAATCTCTTGCATTCTTATACACTAAGGATGAAAAATCTGAAGGAGAAATTAAGGAAACACTCCCATTTACCATTGCAACAAAAAGAATAAAATACCTAGGAATAAACCTACCTAAGGATACAAAAGACCTGTATGCAGAAAACTATAAGACACTGATGAAAGAAATTAAAGATGATACAAATAGATGGAGAGATATACCATGTTCTTAGATTGGAAGAATCAACACTGTGAAAATGACTCTACTACCCAAAGCAATCTACAGATCCAATGCAATCCCTATCAAACTACCAATGGCATTTTTCTCAGAACTAGAACAAAAAAGTTCACAATTTCTATGGAAACACAAAAGACCCCAAATAGCCAAAGCAATCTTGAGAAAGAAAAACGGAGCTGGAGGAATCCCTGACTTCAGACTATACTACAAAGCTACAGTAATTAAGACAGTATTGTACTGGCACAAAAACAGAAATATAGATCAATGGAACAGGATAGAAAGCCCAGAGATAAACCCACGCACATATGGTCACCTTATTTTTGATAAAGGAGGCAAGAATATACAGTGGAGAAAAGACAACCTCTTCAATAAGTGGTGCTGGGAAAACTGGACAGCTACATGTAAAAGAATGTAATTAGAACACTCCCTAACACCATACACAAAAGTAAACTCAAAATGGATTAAAGACCTAAATATAAGGCCAGATGCTGTAAAACTCTTAGAAGAAAACATAGGCAGAACACTCTATGACATACATCACAGCAAGATCCGTTTTGACCCACCTCCAGGAGAAATGGAAATAAAAAGAAAAATAAACAAATGGGACCTAATGAAACTTAAAAGCTTTTGCACAGCAAAGGAAACCATAAACAAGATGAAGAGACAACCCTCAGAATGGGAGAAAATATTTGCAAATGAAGCAACTGACAAAGGATTAATCTCCAAAATTTACAGGCAGCTCATGCAGCTCAATAGCAAAAAAACAAATAACCCAATCCAAAAATGGGCAGAAGACCTAAATAGACATTTCTCCAAAGAAGATACACAGATTGCCAACAAATGCATGAAAGAATGCTCAACATCATTAATCATTAGAGAAATGCAAATCAAAACATATCACCTCACACCAGTCAGAATGGCCATCATCAAAATATCTACAAACAATAAATGCTGGAGAGGGTGTGGAGAAAAGGGTGCCCTCTGCACTGTTGGTGGGAATGTAAATTGATACAGCCACTATGGAGAACAGTAAGAAGGTTCCTTAAAAAACTAAAAATAGAACTACCATACAACCCAGGAATCCCACTACTGGGCATATACCCTGAGAGAACCATAATTCAAAAAGTGTCATGTACCAAAATATTCATTGCAGCTCTATTTACAATAGCCAGGATGTGGAAGCCACCTAAGTGTGCATCGACAGTTGAATGGATAAAGAAGATGTGGCACATATATACAATGAAATATTACTGAGCCATAAAAGGAAATGAAACTGAGTTATTTGTAGTGAGGTGGATGGACCTAGAGTCTGTCATACAGAGTGAAGTAAGTCAGAAAGAGAAAAACAAATACCGTATGCTAACACATATATATGGAATCTAAAAAAAAAGAAAAAAAGGTGGTCATGAAGAACCTAGGGGCAAGACAGGAATAAAGATGCAGACCTACTAGAAAATGGACTTGAGGACACGGGGAGAGGGAAGGGTAAGCTGGAACAAAGTGAGAGAGGAGCATGGATATATATACACTACCAAATGTAAAACCGATAGCTAGTGGGAAGCAGCCGCATAGCACAGGGAGATCAGCTCGGTGCTTTGTGACCACCTAGAGGGGTGGGATGGGGGGGGTTGGAGGGAGGGAAATACAAGAGGGAAGAGATATGGGGATATATGTATATGTATAGCTGATTCACTTTGTTATAAAGCAGAAAGTAACACACCATTGTAAAGCAATTATACTCCAAAAAAGATGTTAAAAAAAATAAAAAATAAAAACAGTAAAAAAAAAAAAAGAAATTGGAAAAAAAAACCTCATTCATATTATAAATCTGTCTCTGTTTTATCTGTATACATATATGAATATACATGCATACTTTCTTTTTTAACTAAATGGGCCAAAAGAAGTGAATCATTTTGAGGGCAGGAATCATACTCCAGCATCTAGCATAGTACCTGGCATAGAACAGGCACACTCAGTAAATCTTATTAATTGAATAAATACAAAGTTTTCTGTAAGATAGTTCATTCTTATTCACCTAAGATTTATTCAACATTTTCCATGTTCCAATCCCAGTGGTAAGCAATTTCTCACTCATTTACCCTTTCAGTACTCATCATAATCTTCTCATGAATCCATACTGTTAGTCTCCTTTCATAGGAAGGGAAAAATAGATCATATGGTTTAAAATAACATCCCCAGAACATAAAATAGGGCACATTCATAAATGAAAATGATGATAGAACCCAAGATTTCTTATGTTCTTTCTATAACGTAAAACAACTTCAAATACAAATAGAAAAGGGAGGCTCAATTAAAACTTTCATATGTGCATGATTTGATTTTACAAATGAATATATGAAAATTATGAAACATGCAATATACCAAAGTAATGGGAATTAGTAGTGTGTGTGACTGTGTGTGTGTGTGTGTGTGTTTATACATGTAGGCCTACATGTATATTTTAGACGAATAGGCTTTGGTAAGTAAATAACTTTGGTTGGACCAGAGGGAGGACCCAGTTGGCATGTAATAAATTATGATGGATATACAAAAGAATGTAAATAAAGATCTTAAGTTCTAGGCTGAAGAGTTGATATTTTATGAGAAAGAGTAAATCCAGGATGGGTTCTTTAGCAGCATTAACATAATGAATAATGCATCAGAGGAATATTCTGATCCTTATGCACAGTAAATGTCATGAGGGGAAACTTTTTCATTCTGCTACTGCTTGACCTTGGTTTGCTTCTGGCTCAATATAGTTCATATCACTATGCTGATTTAGCATCGAGGTCTTTCTTCTCTTGCCTATCATTATTTCAAGTATTTGGTAAGCTTTTACATATGTTTGTCCCAATATCTGCTAGAGCTTGCATTTCCAGAGCATAGTCATAAGCAGTCAGCAATTCCTAAATGATTGTCTCAGGAACTTACAAGGATGCTCACAGCCCAATGAGCTGGAAGAATTTCCTTGAGGACTAGAAGCATATTGTAAGACCAGCTTTCAGGATTCTTGTGGTTTGTCATGCATTCCTGAGTGAAACAGATTGCATAAAATGTTCACTTAATACAACCTTGCTTCGCACCTTTGGAGAGGTTATAACCCACTGTAATCACTATTAGCAGACCAAACATCATACCTCAGATTTGATCAGCAGAAAGACAATTATAGAAATAAAAGATTTAAAATTATAGCTCAAGTTTTGTCTCACCAAAACTAACAGTTATCGGGGGGGGGGGGACAGTTTTGAGGCCACAGATAACTGTTAACCCAAGGAACCCTACCAACCAAGATCTCTGTAACTTTTTTTTCTGTTGATGTTGTTTTAACTAAGTTCAGTTGATCCCCTAGCATAATCTTGTAGTTCTCCCTGATTTAGTCTTTTCTGGTCCCATCACTTACCACCTTCTCTCACACTTTATGTTCCAGTAACACCATATAGAGGTTTCCATAACTTCTGTGCTATTTCTTGTATTAGTATTGATGACCATGCTGTCTTTTCTCATGGGAATGTTCTTTCTTCTACTCATTCTTTCAAATTCAACTCAGTTTGTAATCTTCTCCAGGAGACTTCCGTGAGCATAAAGATTGGGTATCTACTCTCCTGACCCAATAGTTGGTTCTCACTGATATATGTGTAATTCTGTATACTACTTTTCATGTGCTTTTCTCCTTTGCCAAGTCAGTCTGTAACTTATTCACATTTCTAACTCTTAATGCCTCAAATAATCCAAGGCACAGTATTGGGGCTCAATAATTTTTTGTTGAATCATTAACTTTAGGTAGTCCCCAGTGCAGGCAGAACTCCAACTTGAATATTCAAAGAAACATTTCTGGAAGACTTAATAGGTAAAGGAAGCTTTTTGTCCCATCTTAACCAATCAGATGCCAAAGGTCCATTAGAGAGACAGCAGGTTATGATGTTTGCATAGCAGAATAACCTTGTTATAATTTCTTAGTTTTTAGAAGGGAATAGTAAAGACACATTGGCATAGGTGAGTGTCAAATACTAAGGAAGTTGGTCAAGGCACCAATATTTAGTCTAGAAAATAAGATCTGAGTCTTAGGGATTCTGGGACCTCATTTGTGCATGATAACTGTTAAAGTCAGACCCTTTTAGAAAACGGAAGATCAAAAATATGGTAGAAGTTAACTGGGAGACATGGATGGCAAGGCAGCAAACTGATACAAGGTGAACTCAATGTATTTTTGTGGGGAGATGTTTTTGAACATTTTTTAAAGAACTAGTGTCCCAGTCCTGAAGGGATGAAAATTGTAGTGATCCTTGAGCCTCAATCTGACAGGATTATGGCAGGCTGGAATATGCCAGAGTATTCTCCTTAAGGTCAAAGTACATTGTAGGGTTCCATGCTCAGGGCTCCAGGACAGTAAGAATGCTAAGCTCTGAATGCAGACTTGAATGATTAGTGTGGTAAGGCTGTACTGCGGTGGGGGGCGGGGGGGGGGGTGGGGGGTAGAAGAAAGGAATTGATATTCCAGATAAAATTCTCCAGTGATCATTTTCTTGGGACCTGTCCAACATTATTGTTAGAGATGTGACCATGAGTAAGACTGGATAATACAAGCAATGAATAGGGAGACCAGAAGAAACACAACTGTAGAGGTTCATTCAGTATGTGTTAGAGACAGTGGTAACTGATGTGAACCTGCTTCATTGCTAACTCTTACAGTTATAGGTAAATTGTCTTTCCTCTTCCTTGGGTTTGTTAAAGGAATGATGAAGAAGTCCAACCAGATTCAGAGCCAGGTTATAGAAGAAAGTCTCTAGAAAAACAATTCTATGATATCACATGCAGATTATTTGAGAAGGCACTGTGATATATATCATCTTTTATGACAAATGTCAGAAGGGACAATTCTTTTGAGCTTGAGGCTAACTATAATAGGACAGGTACTTATGCTTTACCATGTGCCTGTTGAAAAGCGGGAGCTCCTCACTGTATGACCCTCTTCTTTTACTGCTCTAGTTTTGACATCATGCTCACTTGCTTACATCATTCAGTGACATTGTTTCTTCAGTCTATCTCCCTATTCCAATTCATGCTCCAAATTTTCTTCACAATGTTTAGGAATCTAATTTTATTCTACTGTTTAAAACTTTTGATGACCACAGGATGGTTTTTAGTTCACTTAACAATCCTCATTAAATACTGCCTCTTTATCACTTTCTGTCACTCCCCTACATCCTAGGACTACTTGTTTTGTGTAAGCTATCCTCCATTGGCAGGATAGAAAAGTCACAAACTAAAGAGAATCTTGGGATGTTACTGATTTGGTGAAATCTAGATTGATTCTGATAGTTAATATTTTGATAAGTTCTGAGAAATTCTCTTGAAATATCCAAAATTCATGGAAAAAATAATGTAAATAGAAAGCGCAAAAAAAGAAGAGTTTTGTCTAGGTTTTAAAAGGCTCTTTTAAAAGTTCTTTCTTCTCCATGGGAAGCACTGAGGCCCAGATTTGTTAATTGAGTTCCTCCCGGACTGAACAGTTAGTCAGAAGTAAAGGCAAACTGAGACAGCAGGTTCCTGTTTCCAAGTTCTATAACCAAAGAGGTAGCCAGGGTCCCTTTATATGTGCCTTGCGTGTTTGAACTGATAGTGTGAAAGAAATTTCATTCTTCTAAATGAAAGAGTTTGTTTCTTTTGTGTAATGTTGCAATTCCTTTGCAGCTCTAAGAATCAGTTGTAGAAAATATATCATTCCCAACAGCAGAAGTATAAAAGATAAAATACATTTCATTGTAGTGAAAAGCTATACTTTTTCTAGGTTACCTGAACAGCTGATGTGCACAATTGGAGTGGACTTGATCTTTGGGTTTAAAACCTGGGTTTCATAACATTCTTGGATTTCATGTGTCTCACTCAGCTTTAAAGTATGCAGTGTATATACTGAGATGCATTTCTGGTCCTCTTATAGAGGCCTTTTAGGAAATTTTTGAGATGTTAATTCAGTAATTTATGAAGCACATTAGTACTTTCGAAGATAGATTTGAAGATCATTAGAAATTTGGTTTGTCGTTAATTCATGTATGTGAAAAAATCTGGAAAAAACAATGCCCAAATAATCACACATCACACTATAATAAGGAAAAATACTAGTTGCTAAGTTGTTTTAATTTTCATTTTTATATTGTTCTTAGTTCAAAAGCAGTCTATCTTATGATTCAACCTATTTCTCTTCCTAAATGCCTTTCGTAATTTTTATTCCTGTTTTCAAAGGTTGGGCAAAAGAATCACCAAGTAGGTGGACAGACTGTCTTATTTGTTAAGCATTATTAAGCTTTATGGCTTAATAAAGCTTAATTTATCTTATTTCGTGCCTTAGCCCAAGGCAAACATGGTAATGTGGGACTTTGTTCTTTTATTGATAATATACAACTGGTATGTTTACAGCCTCCACATACAATCATAAATAATGTTTCATTATTTCAAAAAAGTAAAACTATAAGTTTTACACGTCTGCTGCTGTGGGACACAAAATAACCACTTATATTTGCCTTCAATACCTGTGCCTTTGATTATAAAACAATATGTGATACGAATGAGAGTTAATTGAAAAAAAATTTTTTACAGTTTGTTGAATGGCAAATTAGTTTAGGACACATGCTTTGTTTAATTAAAAACTCCCAGGAGGTAAGTGCAGAGCTTCCCTTCTTCTGTCCTCAACCACCCTTGTGATTCTCCAAAAACATTCAGTCTTGCATTCCTAACCCCACATACTACCCTTCACTCCTGTTAATGAACTAGGGTGACTGTATTATCTCAAATATGGATGATTTGGGAGGTATTTTCAAGGAAATATTTTCTGTATAGCTTATTTAACTAAAATGTTACTTCCCCATTGTAGATTGTTTGAATTTTTACATATTAAAACAAAAATGAAATGAATTATTAGGATCATGACCCTATGGTACTTATTTCTTCTACATATTTTAATACTATAATAACATGGAAATAATTTTATCATATATTGCTTATTCTATTAAAGTACATTTTAAAGAATTCAGCTTGACCTATTCAGATATGACTATTTCAGTTATTTATTCATTATGTCCTAGTTTAGTTATCTATTTTAACATTTGAAATAACTTCTTATTGTTTTTATTAATTATTTACAATGAAGCCCTAAAATAAAAGTAATAATGGAGATTTCCATTGAATGGAAAAAAATGCTAATCTTCATAAGAATGAGAAAAGAACTAAAGTCTGTGATATTCATCCTAAAGCCAATTATAAAGTAAAACAACAAATTTTATAGCACATTTTGCCAGATTATTTTGAAGGCTTTAACAGTTTAAATATAATTACGTATTTCCCTGTGTCTATAAGCATGTCCCTGGTTCATAGATTTTACACATCCACGCCTGCTGTTTCCGGAAATAACTCTTTACTTCAAAATGTATTCTAATCCCCTCTCAAATTGTTTGAATTAAAAATCATGAAAGTAATAAAAACAGCAGCTGCATTACAAAACTAATTTTTCTTCTTGAAGAGAAGTGGACATATGTACAGGAAGTTATGCCAGTCATATGGGGCTTTTAAAATTATGGGATACAGACAAAGTTGATTCGCTGTAACTTCTTAACCTAAATTGATGATTCTGTTACTTTGACTCAAGTGCCTCTTCTTCATGCCGGACTACTCCGCCAGCCTAAGCTAGGAAGCAACTTCAAACACTCTGTCTAGTTTGCCCCTTCATGCTAACCAAAGATATTTTCAATATTTTATTGTCAAATATTATAATGGTTAATGATATGTCAAGTATAGCAATAAAAATTTAGTGAGCAATCATAATATGTGGTCATTATGCCAATCACTATGTGTTATTTTAAATAATCATCAAAAAATTTCTGAGATGGTTGCATTATTCTCATTTCTCAGTGAGGAATCTTAGGAAATGTAAAACAACTGGCCCAAGATCATAAGATAATGAACTCCAGAGCTGGGATTTTAATTCAGAACTGTGTACTCCAAAGTCCATTTTCTCTCTATTTGTGATCAATGAAACACTAGACTAATTAGATCATCTAAAGGCTATATGAATTGTTTTATGACATAAAAATAAAATGACAGTTTTGGCCAATTAGATGGTGATTTGTAGACACGTGGATGGCTTTTTGCTTGTGACAATGATTATAAGGGATGCATCTGATATTTGGTGCTCTTGGTGGAGGCAGAGGTAGAGGGGAGTGTTTGGCAAGGGTGCTAGAATTCCTGCAATTCTTGGTACAATTTCATACAACAAAGAACTTCCATGTGACCTGCTGAATTTTAAAAATCAGATATAACATGAAGGTGAAAACCCTTTTCTTATTATCTGAGCCTAAAACCTAATTCTGCTTCACTAAGTGCCCAATGTTTTTGTTTGTTGCATGGCTTTGATATATACTATATGTTCAAGGATGCAATCAGCATACAAATTGTAGAGAGAGTGCACTTTTTTTGAGGGGTTGAAATATTGCCAAAAATTGTCCATGGATAGAAAGCCACTTGTGGCATTTAGGTTGTCAATAAGACTCATTTATATCACTCTGTGTTTGGAGCTGTCACATCCCTGTGACTCTACATATAGGTACGAGAATCTGACTATTCCATCAGTTTATCTAGGATAGTCATGCCTGATAACTTACACAATGTAATACATATTATTTTTCTAAATGTTTTTTATTTATTTCTCCTGTAGGTTGCAATAAGAGCATAATATTTATTTTCTTAAAAAAACGAAGTGTGTAGTTAGATTATGTTATCTACTAATTTTATTTCAGCATAGGAAAAGAAAGAGGTTATATGGAATATTTGATGTGGTAAAGGGTGCTGGGTCTTATTAGGCTGAGAACCACCTATTTCCTGATCAGTCCTTCCATATGAGGACCCGGTAATCAGGTAGTACTGGCCTATGATTATAAAAGCAGTTTCTCTTTTGTCTTCAGCTTTCTAGAATCTACATTGTTGTCTTTATCTCTATCCCTCTTAGAGGTGTTTCAGGGCCCTTCAATACTGCAGCTGCTTACTCACTGTTCACTTGTTTTCTAGTGACGATGATGGTCTGAAGCCTGAGAAAGCAAATTTAAATCCTGGTTCTCACACTTCATTTGGGAGGCTGCACAATACCTTTTGTTCTTAGGAACCTTATGTTTTTCATTTAAAAGCTAGAAGTCTATATTATCTATATGACAAGATTGTGGTAAACAATAACTGAGGCACGCTCTCTCTCTCTCTCTCCATGTATATTTATATAGCCGGACACAATGTATGTGTGTGTGTGTATATATATATATATATATATATATATATATATATATATATACACACACACACATACATACGTTCATTCTGAAGGCTCTAGTTGGTTCATAGTAAGTCAATTACATTACACAATCTCTCCTGAATCCAAAGAATGGTTCTATGTTTTCTTAGCTCTATTCGTGCATGGATTTTTACTTTTTTCCTGATTTCATTCTGCGGGCTGTGACCTGCTTTTGGCTCTCATGAGTTGCCTATCTTTATTACTTTGGTGCAGCCAGCCTGTGCATTTGACTCTGCCCCCTTTTGCAGTTTTTTGATACTCAGGTATTTGCTAACATTTAGATGGCTGGCCCAACAGTTTTCCCTAAAACGTTGACATTTGGAAGATGGGAGGGTGTTTTGTCCTCCTGACAAAGGAGCAGGATACCCTCTTTCTTATTCCCCATTCCTAGGCAGGAAGGCCATTTCCTCAGGTTTCAAAGTAGGCTAATTGTGTCAAATGTAATTGATACCCGAGCCCCAGGAAAGCAGCCATACTTTAAAGTCATTCATTGGATGTGGAAGGAAGATACAGAAGTGGGGGAAGTGTACAGCAATTTTACTTTTAAACCTTTATTTAGTGTCATTTCATGTGAGGAGATTATGTATAAAATATCAATCAGCAATAATAATAATGACAAAGAATTTGATCCTTTACTGAGTCTAGGTGTCAGGCAATTTGCTAATCACTCTAAATGTATTAGCTCACTTAATACTTAAAATAATTAATATATGAGGCAATGCCATTACCCTCAGTCTACAAGTAAGGAAATGTACCTAAGGTCACTTGGTTTATAAACTACAAAACTGAGATTTGAACCCAGATCTGTCTGATTCATTTTGAAACCCATGCTCTTCACAATTATAGTGAAAACACAGATGTTGTTTCCTCTATAGTATAAAAACTTCAAATCTATAACTTTGGTCACATTACTTACAAATGAATAGATTCTTCCAGTTATTGAGTTTGGGAAATAAATTGTTAATTGACCTTTCATTGATGTCTTATGGTAACATCACAGGCATTTCCCAAAGAACAGCTTTAAGTGAACAAAATTTCAAATGTCTCAGAAAAATACACTGATAAGCAGCACTTCCAAAGCTCAATGCACTGACATAACAGAAAATAAAAAAGAAAATATGAATTTTGATTATAAAAGCATAAAGAAATTGAATTCAGCTTCAAAAGGATGCTGCAAAGTACACCCAAGATTTTATTAAACCACAGTGATCTGCTTTAGAAGTCTTTGAAGTTAAATACCCTTAAAAACTTAAAAGTAATGCAACTTAGAACTCAGAGTGAAACTGCTTGGGGCCTCTAATCATCTACTTATATGATTTTTTGAATCACAAAGGAAAATCATATGTGGACCTTAGCGTGTGCATTGCTCAGAACAAACCACAGAGAACTGAGAAATTGTTGAAACTTAAACTGGGTCTCCCCATAAACAAGCTAGTCTTGATTAGATAAAACATTACTATCTCCTTAAAAATGGAGACATGTGCCTAAAAAGCATGGGCTTTAACCTTGACTCTACAGCTTATTGGTTGTGTGGCTTGGGCAAATTTCTTAAACTCTTAGAATCTATAAATTAACATCTTTAAACCAGGGTACTTAGTCCCTACCTTCCAAGATGGATAAAGATTAAGTGATATTAATAACGCCAAGTGCTTGGGATAGTGGTGAGCACACACTGTATCCTCAATAAATTGCCATTATTAAGAAGTATACTTTTTCAGATCCAAAAATTCAGCAACAAAATCAGAAAGTTTGAGATGCATCAGAGTCCAAAGAAAACTCCCAAGTATCATTTTTTATGATTTTATTCTTAGAATTCTTCCTTACTTAAGAATTGTTTTTTCATCCTAACATAGTGCATCATAGAATGGCTTTTATTTGTTTTGTTCTTGCATTCTCTCCTTTATCTGGGAAATTAGCCCATATATATTTTGAGATACAAAGTGTATCTTTGTATTACAAGCTCTTGGTATGGAAACTTTAAAAACTTGGAAAATACAGAAAAAAGTAGAAAAAATCCTATTCTCATTACTTCAAAATAACTTTTTAAATACTTTTGTATACTTCTTTTCATTTCTTTTTCTGTATATATTTGCACATGGTTAATTCGATAAATATGTGATTAGCCATTTAATAGGCACTAACCATTAACCTAGGGGCAATCATTCAATGTCTTGTTTTCACATCTCATTTTCACACTATAATTCAAGCCTTACCTTTTAACTGATATGGTTGCTAACAATGTAGGAACATAGATTTGGCACATTCCTTACAAGTTGTTCATACAGCTTCTTTGGTTTCCTTGCTTCTTGCATCCAAATGGAATTAACTTCCTCTGACTCTCTTTGGAAATTTCACATAAACTGTCTTTTAGCTGTGATACTGTGCTGCCCCCAGGTTTCTGTTGACCTAGGGACTCCTGAATGTATGTCTTTGATCTGGCCAGCCCACCTCCTTCTGTCAATCAGCTCAGGTACTAGCAAAAACCATAATTTGCTTGGTGAAGGCCTGATTCAACCTCGTTAACACTACTGCAAAACCTACAAAATCTCTGAGATTCTTGACTATAGTTGGAAATTTCACAGTTGCTTTTTCTGTTTCTTCTATGGTCTATTCATGATTTACCTTCTTTTATTATGATACATGAAAATAAGTTCATTCCAATAACATTGATCTAACCAAATTGAACACCCTCCCCCCCCCACCAAAAAAAGGTTTTACCTGAGTCTTGAGCTGTGCCTTAGGGAAGCTTTTATTCTGATCAAGCTAGTAATTCCCCTGTTTGTCGCCAAATAAAATCTTCCTTCTGGAATTATATCATAGATCTCTATCCTCCTGGTATCAAAATCAAGGCACGTTATAGGACATGAGAAGGAGCAGCTGTGAGATGATAAATGACAATTTTAATTAAAAACCTTTTCATTTTTTAGTACTCCATATACATGATTGTGGATTCTGTGCAAATTGAGAGGTTTCCTAATTACTTTGCTCAGTAATGTCAGGGCAGGATTAGTTTCCACCTGGAAGTGTAGGCACCAACCCAATTACTGTTGTTCTGCCAGTGAAGATTATTAATCCACTGTAATAGTTCTACAAGCTAAATGTTTGGTTCAAAAATGTGATTTCCATATAGGTTTCACAGTTATAGTCTTGTTTTCTGAAAACACAGCATATTTAAGAAATATGTCACAACAAATAGACTTGCGTTATAACTTGATAAGCAAAGTTCAATTATATGAGCCCCAGTTATTCAGACTTTGTAGAATGCTAGTGTTGTAAGGGACCATAGAAATCATCTTTTCCTCCTAGAGTCCCACTAGGAAAGTTGACATATTCATTATCACAGATCTAGTAAGTGGTAAAGCCAGGCCTTGAACTCAGATTGCCTAATGATATTGGATTCTAGGTCCAGTGTATATTCATCCAGTTTGATTTGCTTTGATTATATACTTTAGTGTAAAGATTCTGGGAGTTATGGTTCCTTGTATATTACAGGTAGGCCAGGAAAATATGTATGACTGCATTCCATATCAGAATTTCAGAGAGCTAGAGTAACGTTTTGTATTTGATTTGTATTAATGTGGCACAATTGCACAGTGAAAAATAAAAGGGTGGTAATTGAAAAAGATTTAGTGTTCTTGAAATAAGTCAGTCAAATTTTCTTCACAATACCAAAAAGGAACCATTTGTCCTTAGTTTGTGATAAAATTATGCAGTTTGCTTTATAAGTGAGGCAGTTGAAAGGTGTAATCACTTTGATATTTCAGCTACTCAACACTATACACGTTCTTATAAATTCCACTTATTAAATGAACAGCAGTCAGACACATTTATTGTATTTGGCCTTAACACAGGTAAGACACAGCTGCTTTAATGGTATTTTTTGATGTTAAGAATTACACTTTTATTTACAGAGTGACTATAAAGGGGACAAACATACATTTTCATTTTCCTTCCAAAATTGGATCTTCATGCAGTAGAACAATTAATATTTACATAGTTTTCTTGGTTGAAATTGAAGCCTTGTACCACTAGATCAATTTTACCTTGTAGGTAGGCTTGATGGCTTTAGTTTTCAGGGACTTTGTTCGACTCATCAACTTGTAGAACCATTTCTGTTGATTTTCCTCTTTTCTCTTTATGGTATTCACTAATATAGCCCTCTTAAGAAAGTCCTAATTGACTTAGCACAGTAAGGAACATGAGTTATAGGAGGAGAAGGGAATCATATGGCATTGCCTAATTGGGGTCCCTGCCTTCCTGTGCCATCACTCAGGTTTAGACTCCTGAGGGATATTGCACTTGGGATAAATAGGCAAATATCCTAGCATTGTTCTAAAGCAAAGTTTATTCCTTAAATCCCTGGTACTTTCTTAACACTGTGACTTAGATTCCATGATCTAGAAAGGAGCCAGTGTAATCTAGAGATTAAGCAATTGACGTTGAAGCCCAACTGGAGAGTTTAAATTCCAATTCTATTTTGTATTTACCATTTGACTTCCATGTGTTAATTAACCCCTTGAGCCCAAAATAATAATTATACCAACTTCATCAGGTTGTTTTGAGAATTAAATGCAATAATCCATGCAAAATGCTTAGCATTTACATGGAACATGGTAAGTGAGCAATCACAGTAAGTTATAATGAGGATGATTATGATGCCTAAGGAACCCCTCCTACCTTTAAGCATTAAATTTCAGAGAACTTGTTGGGTAAAACCACCCTTCTGCTCTTGGAAATAGTCTTAGTATGTCTGCTAAACTGACTGCCTGGACCAAAAATAAAAGGGGGACGGAAGGAGAGAGAAAGGTTAGACTGGTGAGAGAGAGAGAGAGATAGATATTTATCAAGATCTATAAAATAAGACTTCTTGCTTGAGTCTTGATATTTATAAATATTTTGCATCCTACCTGTGAAACTTACATTTCTCTAGGGAATACTGTGGTGAATGAGGATCTTAAAAATGATATTGAGTGACCTTTCTACTTCTAAAGAGAACTGAGGGGAGAAAAAGAAAAGAAAACCTCCATTCATCAATAGGACCTCAATAATAAGTAATGACTAGTAACTCACTGTATCTCTCAGTCAAATTGAAAAATACAGTTTATAAAGCTTTGAAAGGCTTCCAAAAATCAAGAAGATAAATCCTAAAATTTTAGTTTCAAGAAGGGCAAAGATTAGTATGTAATTTTTTTTTTTTTTTTACAAAATGTACTTTTATTGCTCATAATCTCAACAAGGGCATGGAGTTATGTATATATACTTTACAGAGTTTGGTTTATTTGAACATATAACTGGATTCAGCCAACTCAAGATTTTGTTGTATATCATTTGTTATATCATAAGGCTTACCAGGAGGGAAACCTCCAGATTTGTTAAATATTCAAACATTTATTGAGTAACAGGTGTGTAACAGGCACTGTTAGATGCCTGAATCCAAAAACATATAAGCAATTTACTTTCTCCAGGGAGCAATGCATATTATGTTCCTATAGAGCTTTGTACAAGCTTACTTTAGAGCACTTAATGTATAATATTGTCAGAAACTACTTGTGTGTCTGCTGTACACAATGAACTCTGTGTTTCTTAAGGTAAGTTGTTGTGCTTTTCTCATTGTCATTTCCCAGAACCTGGCACAAAAGAGCTTCTTGGTAAATTTTTGTTAAGTACTGAGCTGTTCACTTGTAAGAATAAGAAGAGTTAAAAAATCTGAATGAGGAGTTCTACTTCTATCTAAAATGGAGTAACAAGAATCAGATTTACCCTCCCATAAGAAACAACTTAAAAAAAGACAAAATACATGAAGCCACAGTTTTCTAAACATTAGGCATCAGACAATGAAGGATAGTGATCCCTGAGAGATAAGAAACAAATGACATATGCCCTAGGATTGTCCCAGGCCACTGCCAGAAGAAAGTTTCCAGGCCACAGAGTGGGGAGACAGAAACTTGTTGGACTCTGGTAGTCTCCCTGAGTTGAGGAGAGGAAAGGGAGGATGGGGAGACCAAATCATCTCCTTGCAGCTGTAGGCTTCTAGAGTACAGGGCACAGTGAAGGGGAGAGAGCTGCACAGAGAGAGGACTTTGGCAATCTGCAGAAGATCCCTCCTGAGTCTTTGGCAGAATTCTGATTAGTGTGCTCTATGTAAGGAAATTACCTGGGACCAGGGCAAGAACTACCCAGAAGGATTAGAGGAAACAGTACCTACTTCCCCTACAGGTTCTGTAATAATGCATATTCCCACCACTCAGAGTGGAACCTCATATTCATGGGGCATCAAGTAGAAAACTGAAAAGGGTCTTGCTTCAGTAGAATGGTAAATTAATCCTAGATTAAAGGACACCCTGTTTTCTCCTTACAAGGCTTAAAAAGAAGACCCAAAAGAAACAAACTGTTTCCAAGCAACTTAACTTCATCAGTTAAAGAAAGCTATCTGTCTATCTATCTATCTATCATCTATCAGCTATTTATGTATATATGTATGTGCATGCATATATAATTCTACGATGTGCTAATAAAATTATATCAGCTGTTGTGCTTCCCTTTCTATTCAAACTCCACATTTTAAATGTTTGTAATTATCATGGGAAAAATACTTCCTCAATGTAAACTAAGACATTCTAAGGAAGAGAAAAAGTTTTTTGATGCCACAAGATGAGTATTGCATAAGATTTTACAAACTTTGGCTCTACAAATAATATGATATAGACGAGTTTCTTCATCTGTAAATTGAAGGAAGTATTTGGTGTGATCATTTCTAAGGTACTTTCCAAAACTTAAGTTGATAGCACTTTCATGTGCTTTTCATTTGGGGCTCATTTGTAGACACATTTATTCCAGAAAGTTGCTTTTGTAAGTGCATGGCTATGAGATTAAATCTACCAATATATATGTTGTCTTTTGCTGGTGTTGCTGATGTTTTCTCTTCAAACACTGGAAAAAGCAAATGAAACATGGGCAAGCAATAGCAAAAAATGGTTCTTTTTTATGTGACCTCAAATAAACAGGTTTGCAAAACATGAAGCCCTGGAAAATGTAGACTGTATTAAATAAAAATATTTCCAGGTAAGGAGTTTTTTTTTTTTTTTTTTTTTTCTGTAAGTGAATATAAGGATTGACTGGACAGTGCAGTGTTTAGCACAGTGACTTGAATATAGTAACTGTTTCTTATTGATTTATGCTAGAAACAAAATAATTATTAGTCATTACTTAAAATTACTTTACAGACTAGCAAAGTTTAATTATAGATTTTCAATTAAAAATTGATTTCTCAAATAAGAAATTTTCACAATAGTTTTTATTTTCTATTAGAACAGTATACTTATCACTGAATAAGCAAAAATGTATATATAAATAAGTAATAAATGAAATTATATACCTGGTTATGAATGATATTTAATCAAATTTTTCAAAAATTAAAAAATATATTTTCTCTGAATAGATATTATCTAATTTGCCTGTAGTGTTTTGAATTTGGGGTATTTAGTAAATCAACTTCATGATTCTCTTTTTAGTATAGTCTGAGTTGACTTAATATAGAATTTATACATTTCTCATTCAATGAACAATCCAATATCAATATTGGCTTTGAGGAGGAATGACTCATAATCACACATAATCAAGTTCCAAGTTTTAGAAACTTCTTATGGAGAAAAATATCCAGTTATTTAATTACCTACCTCTAAATGTTTGTACTGCTCCCACTGAGATTAATGATCTGATAAAGAAAATTTGCGCTTAAGGAACCAACAGAAGGAGTAAATGTAAAGGCAAACTTTGGATCAAACTATCTTTAGTCATAGTCAAATGCAACATTTGTAGCAAAAGATCTGTTGTGAGAGTCAAAGACTGATAAATTCTTCTGAGTAATCATCATGAGGAATCCTAAAAGCCCATGGTCCCTCCTGCCAAGAAAACTAAATGTCTTGCAAAATACAAGTATGGAAGAAAGAAAAAATTAAGGTATTTTAAAATTTTGCTTTTACTTTTGTTTTTAAGGGTCTTGTGTTTTAATGGTTAAGCCTGAACAATCAATGTTTAGTTTTCAGAGTAGGAAATCCTTTCTAAGTCTGTCTCCATTATCTAGTGAATTCAATGCATATTTATTAAACACCTACACTATGTTTGGTACATTTTAACCTGCTTTAGATAAAAGATGAATTCAGTGGATCTAAGAAAATAGCTGAGAAATATTTCCTAGGTATCTTTGATAGCATTTAAAATTTATGTTAAGGTAGTGGGACTACAGTTTTGTGCCAGGAAAATGCAAATTCCCTCAAAACAGGAATCTAGTTGCATAATATTGTCCCTTTTCATTTAGGTCTTTCAATAACTTCTTCTGTATGTGTGTACAATCAAACTTTGGAATTTGATGATGTAAAATTTCTAGTTTTAAACATTTATAGATGGGAAGTTTTTATGTCTGTACAGGGCAAGTGACACTAATCTTGTAGTATTCTTTCAGGAAATGAAGATCTAGTGCATGCAAATGACTGAGCATTTTATTAGTGGATGTTCCAGTAGTTAAATACATTGGTCAAACAATTACTCATAATAGAATTTTTGAAAATATTTAGAACATTGTGGTACCAAAAATAATACCTTGAAAACTGAGATGATACAACAAATGCAGAATATAAATATTGTCATAGATATACCACTATGGCTATATTAGAAAACATAAAGATTGAAAATTAGTAGACTAATGGTCCAAATTAAGTTATTTTTATTAAGATGAAATCCAGATAACAAAAAAATAATCATTTAAAAGTTAACAGCCCAGTGACATTCAGTGTATTCATAATGTTGTGTAACCACTCCTCTCTGTACTTCCAAATTATTTTCTCTACCCTAAAAGAAACCTTGTCCCCATTAAGAACTTACTTGCCATTCTCCCTTCCACCCAGTCCCTGGCAACCACCTATTACTACTTACCTATTTTAGATGTTTCATGCAAATATAATCATAAAATATGTCATCTTTTATGTCTGTCAAATTTAGTTATTTTTACAAGAATAATATAGTATCATAAACCCAAAGAAATTAGAAGACAATAATAAAGCTGAAGACTGAAATTGATGAAATTGAAATGCATGGTAAAATGGTAAAATAAATTGAGGTGGGGGTGAGAGAAAGAGACAGAGAAACAATATTAGCAATAATTACTGATGCAATAGAAATTTAAAAGTTAAAAGTAAGATTCTATGAAAAATTTTATGGTATAAAAATGAGACATATATGAAAGGATACTAAACCTCATTAGTCCTGAGAGATATGAAATTAAAACCATTGTGAGAAACCACTCAATAAGCAAAAATAAAAACACATGACTTTGTTAGTCAGTGTGTGAATTAGTCTAACCAATTTGGAAAATACTTTGGTATTATTTTGAAAAATTGAACGTGCATATTTCTTACTCACTGGTCACTCCTTTATGAGAAGTAGAACATAAATTTACTGTCACATTTATGTACTGAAAAATATCTAAAAATGTTCATATTAACACTGAAAGTAATCGAAAAAAATGGAAACAGAAAAAAATGGGAAAAAATCCCTCTTGGAACATACAATCACATGTATTATATAGCACTAAATTAATGAGTCATATATATATATATATATTTATGAAATGATTGTGGGAACATAATCTTAAGTGAAAAGCAAGTCACAGAAGGCTACACATAGCATGCTAGCATACAAAACTAAACACAGTATTTAAAAATACACACATATGTGTTTTAAGAGTGGCACAGTAATTATCAACACTAAATTTCATGATGGCAATTATCTCTGGGATCTGAGGCAAAGGGAGGAACACAATGGTGGCGTATAGGTTATGTGTAGTATTCTTTTTCTTAGGTTTTGTGTTCAGGAATAATAATAATTACATTATAAATATATTATATTTATAATATATTATGTACAACATATATAATATATATTATATTATAAATAATATAATAATTTCATTATTATAATTCATAACTTATCTAATCAGTATAAATGTGATTATGGTGTATCACATTTTATATATTTTAAAATAAAGTGATAATATTTATAGAAATTCGTAAGGACTAAGAAAATGGGGAAATTATTTTATAGTATCATATAGCATGTGACCAATAAATGTTAACTGTTACTATCACTTTTTTGTCAGAGATCTAAAAGTTTTTAACTTTATCAATAAAAACAACTTTTATATACAATCCTAACATATATATCTTTCAATCATGTTAGTACCACTAATGTAAAAATTATGCTATACTAATACACTACATACATTATAAATACATAAAAATATAAATAAAATATATAAAAGAGATGAACAACATTTTAAGTGATTAAGTTTTACATATTAACGGTACATAATCAATACTAGTGAGTATAAATCTATATTTCCAATGGTGCCCTAGATATTTTAGAACGTTTTCACTACATAGAGTGGTTAGATATTTATTGTTTTCATTTCATAATGTGGCTGACAAAAGACTCATTTTAGGACAAAAAGAAGCATCAACTCTTCCTCTTTATTTTCATTTGCATTATTAGGAATTGTTTTTAATGTGTAGTTTATTGTAAAATTATTTTAAAGCTAATCATCCATTTTTGGATGATTAATTTTATTAAACACGATAAAAGGATACAGAAGTCTATTTAATGGTTTGTAATGTGTGGCAATATACAAAAAGTATGTGACAGTGTAAGGACACCCACACATTCAGGAATGACCACTTTTCCTGAAACTAATGGGACTTGTGTTTATTTGAAATACAAAAGAGTATTCAAGTTTCAATCAGATTATTAAATGTCAGCAAAACTTTCATTTTAAAAGTCTGGATGAAAAAAATTTAAAGTTCTAATATTTTCTTCCTCACCTTGTGTTCACAAATTTCATAAATGAGGAAGCCTGGCTGACCCCTCCAGCATCCAAGTCTCAGTAGTGGTAGCATGGTAGCTTTTATTTTGGAAGATAATTTGGTACTCTTTTAAAATTTCAATAGCCTGCTTTATAATACTTATTTGGTTAAAGTAATTTTTTTACTCAATAACTATTTATCAAACCTACTGCGTTTCAGGCAATGTGTTGGGATAGAAAGAAGCATCAGATGTAATACCTGAGTTTAAGAAGTTTTCTGTTTAGTGGGGAAGTCAGATAAGTAAATGAATATAATGCAGTTTGCTAAACACTCCCATAATACTATGAAGTCCATTTTTCTTCACAACACTGTGAGGTCAGTAGGATGCTAATACTACCTCCATTATACAGATAAGAACACTGAAAGGTTACAGGAATCACATAAGTCCACAGTATTGTCAAATGACTCCCAACCCCAGAACCCCGGTCTCATGGTTTCTGGTCTGGTGTTCCTTCCACTCTGTGGTGCTCGCTATGTTAATTTCCTAAACCTGAGCACATCTGAGAGAATGTTCTGCCTTTCTTTCAAAATCCTATTTATTTTTTTCTTCATGATGATCTAAATATGAAGTTTCATATTTAAAGAAAAACCTTGATGGAAGGAATTGTGTTGATAATCTGTGATGGATACATGGGGACTCATTAGAAAGTTGTTACTTTGTATGTGTAAGACATTTTTATAGCAAAATGTTTCAAATTATCATCTCAAGCTAATGTTCATTATCTCTTTTCAAATTTTAGCCAGGTAATCATAAAGAGCTAAGTTCAGATATTAAAACATTATTAGAAATCCCTTTTACACCAGCAGGGAAAAAAACTTGTTAGGCTATTTTAAATCTTAACTTTTATGATATTACGATGGGCATTGTCAGTATTTTCCACTATTGCACTGCACACTAGTCAGGACAACATAACCATATTTTAAGAAACACTCAAGTTAGCCAGAATTTTTAAAAAGAACTGTTAATCACCCAAAAGAAATTGCAATCATTAATTAGCAAAGAAAGATTATAGTAATGAAATTATCATAAAATTTAAAGAACATGAAAAGCATTTCAAAAACACATTTTATAAATTAATTTGAGGTGTAATGATTTCCTATTAAAAGCTAAAGCGCTCTCAATTTGAGTATAATTCTTTCTCGTGAGCTACTGCTTTTCAGTCATTATAAGAGAGACTTTAGGAGAGAGTATTTCATTGGAAGTGTTTTAGCATTAAAATTTCCAAACCATCAATCTCTTCTTCATTTTCTCACATCATTTGGTTATATTTGTAAATCATTTAAGATGTTAAGCTTAGGTTATTATGATCTAATGTGGAATAAATCACTACTGAAATATTTTTTTCAAAAATTTCATGAGTTTTTGCTGAAAGAAAGGATATGGGAAAATCCAAATACCATCTTGCATTAGGTTGATTAGGATTTAAATAAAATATTAAGCCTCTCTATTTCTTCCCCTACAATGACTAGAAAGGAAGTTAAGAATGTAACTAAAAAGTCATTGAGGTCAATTGAAGTGGCTGTTTCTGGGCTCTTCAACTAGTAGTTAGCTTGCTGAGCTAAATTTTTTCCTATTTGATTGCTATTTATCCTTTCTCAGCCAAAGTATAAAATATGTGAGTTTCATCAAATTTCCTATGTAGAAACTCTTATCCTGAGCCCAAACACACGAAGAAATATCTGGGTGCCCACAGTGTAGTAGTGTCAGAGTAGAGTACCTTAGAAACCATTTCTGAGTTGCTTTATATTTCAGATTAGGGAAGTTGACCCTAAGCAGTCACGTGTTGCAAAATTCCATTGATATTTGAGGGAAGAACTGGGGTTGGAACCCAGGACACTCTTAAATCAGGAAATTTTCTCCTCCATTTTATTTCTTTCACTGGTCCTCCTTTTATTCACCACTGAACAAATGTTCTTTAAGAGCCTGTGTTTATAAAAAGAACAGAGTCTGCAAATATTTAATTTTTGTTCTTCTCTTTCAAGTCTTCCACATCTTTTTTTTCCTTGTCATAAATAGATGATCCTTTACATATTACTCTTGATAAACACACAGGGGAATATATGTTCATCCAGGCTGATCATTACCTGTCAGTAGGAAACTAACATGGATTATCACGCTACACAGTAACCTTCTCTTTCTTTTTCTTCTGCCTGCCCCACTCCCTCCAACCCTGCCCCTCCCCCCCGACACACACACTGATTCACCATAACCAAAACCCTACATGTCAACAACAAACCTATTCAAACAACCAGAATCCTCTAAAATGTTCTAAATATCCAAACTTTCTAAAGTTCCTTTAGGTAATGAGAGATATGAAGCAAAGCCGAGACAGATGCAAAACAGGACGATGATCAGATTACAAAATTATGAACAGATATGTTTATTATTAAAGATCCATGATTAAAGATGGATGGATTAAAGATGATTAAAGATCCAATGTGTGAAAAAACATTCCTGCCAAAGTAGCAGAAACAGAGATGTCTTCTGCTAAGCCACAAATTTAACTCATACATCTTTAATCCCCTTCAGAAGATCCAAAATCTCATAGCAACTTCGTATTCTTTTTATGTCTAATCACGGATTTTCAATGTCATTCTCATTTAACCTCTATTGACTAGTTACTACCACTTGTAAGTCTTATAGTGCCATTGACATGTATGTGAGGACTTGCCTAATGGGAGAGACTAGACTGCAGATAATTATGCATCAAAGCTCATCTCAGACTTTAGCTGTCATAGCATAGTTAATGTCATAAAATACCATTATAAACATAATTTTCACAAGGCATTTTGCTTTTATTTAAATCTAGTCATCTCTAGACTTTATATTCCAATATTGGCTTACTTTTCAAGAAAACTAAATAGCACTCTTTAGTCCAGCAGTCATTTTTAAAATAATAATGTAATTCTGATTCTTTCCATTACAAAGTTAATAACACATTTCACGATGTGAAGTCTTTTTAAAATATCAGCATGCAGAAAATGTTCTGTACCATTTAAATTAGTGTGCCTGTCATATTCTGAATATTCTGGAATACCTTCAAGGGGTGTGAAATATTAGTAACATAAATAAATAAAAATATTCATTGTTGTATTTCATTAGCATTCAGGCAATGAATAGAAAAGACAATTTCCATAAATTGACGTATTGAATTTTAAGGTCATTTATTTTACTGAAGCCTACAATTTTCCATCTTGAATAGTTCCTTGTTCAAATAATTTACTTATTTCTTAATAAGGACCATGTAGAAACATTGAGAACTACAGAAATTAGTAAGGGACAAGTACATATGTGTGTCTATGTCAGTTTATGGATCTGTGTGTATTTGGAATAACCTCTATCCAATATGAGAAGTTTTCTTTATGAATTTTCAGTAGAGGTTATGGTATGGATGATACTCCAACCCCTGTGGCTGGGGCTGAGCATGACTGGTTCTGAGCCTGCTGGAGGCTCCCTGCAGAGCAGCTGCTTCTACTCAGAAGAAGTGGAAAGGAGTTTGAGACTGGAGTCCTGCTCAAATCCTCTGCTGCTGGAGAGATTCAGACTTCACCTCAAAGCAGAAAGCATATTCCCTTCCCCTCTTCTCCTCCTTTCCAAATCTTTTGCCAGTTTTTCACGTTGTCAGAAACTAAGGGGAAGCCATCTGGCGAGGGAGCCGGGAGTCCCAACTCCAGAACTACAAGACAGAGTGTAAAAGGGTAGTTAGTGTCAGGTCTTGGAAGGATTAGGGAAGTGTGTAGCTTAGTGATTTCGTCCCATTTACAAGAGGAGACATACATAGATGTTCACCTTGTCATTATTTACAATTATTAAACATTGAAATTAACTTAAATGTTCGACAAGATAATAGAGAAATACAGAAAAATGAGTAGAATACAGCTTCAAGTATTAAGTGGATAATCATAAAAATATAAAGTTGAAAAAACACAGTGCTAAAGAACACATAAAGCATAGTTCACTTATATAATGTCACAAAACACAAATGACACTGTATAGAGGTTTATGGAACAAAATAACGAAGACTGGTGGTTACTTCTAGGGAAGGTGGTAGTGAATATAATTTAGGAGAAATTCAGAGGGGTTTCACCTGTGTCTATGTTTGTTTCTTAATAAAAAATATAACTGTGGCAAACAGCAAAATATTATGATTTATTATAGATAAATGGTTGGTGCATTAATGCTTACCGTATTACTCTCTATTATTTTCGAATATTTGAGATATCCCATAGTTTTTAAAACGGCACACAAAAAAGTCAGGCATAGTTTAGTCTCACTACTTTTCAGCAATTATAGCTTGGGCAGTCAGCTGTTATCTCTGAACCTCAGTTCTCTTACTAAATCTCCTACAGTGTCCTTATGAAGACTAAAGGTAATGAATGTAAAGTGCCTGTCACTTGAATGTAAAGTGCCTGCCCTCAATAATGGTGACACTTTGCTGTTATTATTATTAATAATATACTCGCCCATATACAATACACATTTGTTAAATAAATGAAAGTCAGTCGCCAGATGGGATTCTTTTTCCTATAATACCGTACCTCTCATGAACTAAGAAGGCTGGTGAAAGATTAAAGAAATACAGAATGCAGATTAATAGAGGAGGGCACATAGATTCCTGTTTGAAAAAGACAGACTCATTTTATTTCTATTGTCCCAGTATAGCTATTAATAACACCCTCTTTCACTCTTAAAAGTGTAACAGTATGAAAGATAAATTATATGTTTACCCTCAGATTCATTAGAGCAATAGGTTAGGTCTTAGTTCATGCTGAGCAAAACAGTTGCTAAATGCTTTCCTAGTCTGGTAACCATTATAAGAACTATTTGAAAGATTCAGGCACCCTCTTGGAAAAGATCAGACTTTGACAAATGGCAAAGATTTTTTTTTTTGTCAAATTTGTAAGAAAGTATCTTGGGAGAGAATATTCAGACTTATCCTATGTGGCTTCACAGAACAAAATGAAGACTACCACTAATTGTTAAGGAGACACAACTTTCTCTCAATATAAAGATGAAGTTAATAACAATTATAATGAAAATTCATTTCTGCTGTTTGGTAGAACTCTTAGGGTTTTCCAGATATAGGATCATAACACCTGCAGGTAGAGAGAGTTTTTGCTTCACTTCCTTTCCAATACAAAGCACAGTGCTGCTCTGATTGTTTTCACTTGACTGATCACTTTGACTAAAATCTCTAATAAAATGGTTTAAAAAGTAGTCTTATCACAGAAATATAGATCAATGGAACAGGATAGAAAGCCCAGAGATAAACCCACACACATACAGTCACCTTATCTTTGATAAAGGAGGCAAGAATATACAGTGGAGAAAAGAGAGCCTCTTCAATAAGTGGTGCTGGGAAAACTGGACAGCTACATGTGAAAGAATGAAATTAGAACACTTCCTAACACCATACACAAAAAGTAAACTCAAAATGGATTAAAGACCTAAATGTAAGGCCAGCCACTATAAAACTCTTACAGGAAAACATAGGAAGAACACTCTATGACCGAAATCACAGCAAGATCCTTTTTGACCCACCTCCTAGAGAAATGGAAATAAAAACAAAAATAAACAAATGGGACCTAATAAAACTTGAAAGCTTTTGCACAGCAAAGGAAACCATAAACAAGACATAAACACAACCCTCAGAATAGGAGAAAATATTTACAAATGAAGCAACTGATAAAGGATTAATCTCCAAAATTTACAAGCAGCTCATGCAGCTCAATATCAAAAAAAAACAAACAACCCAATCCAAAAATGGGCAGAAGACCTAAATAGACATTTCTCCAAAGAAGATATACAGATTGCCAACAAACACATGAAAGGATGCTGAACATCACTAATCATTAGAGAAATGCACATCAAAACTACAATGAGGTATCACAGGTCAGAATGGCCATCATCAAAATATCTACAAACAATAAATGCTGGCAAGGGTGTGGAGAAAAGGGAATGCTCTTACACTGTTGGTGGGAATGTAAATTGATACAGCCACTATGGAGAACAGTATGAAGGTTCCTTAAAAAACTAAAAATAGAACTACCATATGACCCAGCAAACCAACTACTGGACATATACCCTGAGAAAACCATAATTCAAAAAGAGTCATGTACCACAATGTTCATTGCAGCTCTATTTACAATAGCCAGGACATGGAAGCAACCTAAGTGTCCATCGACAGATGAATGGTTAAAGAAGATGTCACACATATATACAATGGAATATTACTCAGCCATAAAAAGAAACAAAATTGAGTTATTTGTACTGAGGTGGATGGACCTAGAGAACGTCATACAGAGTGAAGTAAGTCAGAAAGAGAAAAACAAATACCGTATGCTAACACACATATATGTAATCTAAAAAAAAAAAAAAAAGTTCTGAAGAACCTAGGGGCAGGACAGGAATAAAGACGCAGACTTAGAGAATGGACTTGAAGATACAGGGAGGGGGAAAGGTAAGCTGGGATGAAGTGAGAGAGTGGCATGGATGTATATACACTACCAAATGTAAAATAGATAGTTAGTGGGAAGCAGCTGCATAGCACAGGGAGATCAGATTGGTGATTTGTGTCCAGCTAGTGGGGTGGGATAGGGAGGGTGGGAGGGAGATGCAAGAGGGAGGAGATATGGGGATATATTGTATATGTACAGCTGATTCACTTTGTTATAAAGCAGAAACTAACACACCATTGTAAAGCAATTATACTCCAATAACGATTTAAAAAAAAAAGTAGTGTTATCAGACATTCTCGTCTTTTTCCTGATTTTAGCAGAAATTCAGTCTTTGTTTCCATTAAGTAAGGAAATTTGTTTATTTTTAATCGATTGGGTATTGAGTTTGTTGAATGTCTTTGAATATGGTAATCATTATTTATTTATTTTTTTTTTATAGCTACTTTATTTATTTATTTCTTTTTTTTTATTATTTTTTTTTGGCTGTGTTGGGTCTTTGGTTCGTGCGAGGGCTTTCTCCAGTTACGGCAAGTGGGGGCCACTCTTCATCGCGGTGCAGGGACCGCTCTTCATCGCAGTGCGCGGGCCTCTCACTATCGCGGCCCCTCCCATTGCGGGGCACAGGCTCCAGACGCGCAGGCTCAGTAGTTGTGGCTCACGGGCCCAGCCGCTCCGCGGCATGTGGGATCTTCCCAGACCAGGGCTCGAACCCGCGTCCCCTGCATTAGCAGGCAGATTCTCAACCACTGCGCCACCAGGGAAGCCCGGTAATCATTATTTTTAACTTTAGCAGTATATTAACGGGTTTCTGAATATTGAGTCAACCTTGTAATCCTGGAATAAACCCCACATGATAAAGATATATTACTTTGTAATGTGATATTGTACACTATTGGGTTATGTTTGCTCATATTTTATTTATACTTTTACATATTTTTATAATTACATAGGCATTTATGATTTATATCAGTTTTTAATTTTTTCTTTTATTTATATTTAGCAATATTTGTCAGTTTTGAGTATTGGTGTTATAGTTAGTTACCAACAAAACACTTCTGGAAAATTTCTTTTCCTTTGGTCAGAAGAGTTTAAAGAGCACTGCCCTTCTCTAGTAATTGAAGATTTCATTGAATTCCACTGTGAATTTCCCAGGGCCAGGTGTTGCGGTCGGTTTTTAGAAAATTTCCATTTTTTTCTATAGAAATTAGTGTTTGTACTTCCTTTTACACTTAGGTCAATTTTGGTAAACTATAATTTTCTATAATATTACCCATTTCATCTAGGTTTTCAAGTACAGTTGAATTGATGAACACAATATAGACTTTTAAATCTCCTTTTTCAATGGTTATTTTCCTGTTATTTTTTTCTTAAAGTTGAATTTATTTAAAAAAAATTTTTTTTAATTAATTAATTAATTAATTAATTTATGGCTGTGTTGGGTCTTCGTTTCCGTGCGAGGGCTTTCTCTAGTTGTGGCAAGTGGGGGCCACTCTTCATCGCGGTGCGTGTGCCTCTCACTATCGCGGCCTCTCTTGTTGCGGAGCACAGGCTCCAGATGCGCAGGCTCAGTAATTGTGGCTCACGGGCCCAGTTGCTCCGTGGCATGTGGGATCTTCCCAGACCAGGGCTCGAACCCGTGTCCCCTGCATTGGCAGGTGGATTCTCAACCACTGTGCCACCAGGGAAGCCCTGAATTTATTTTAAATTAAGTTTGCTACCTACCTATCTGTTCAGTTCAATGGCTTTTTCAGGAAATAGTTTTGCTGTTTAATTATTTTCCTGGATTTTTTGATTTCTAACCCAGGTTCTGCTTTCTATCTACTTTTATCATTTTTTTTCTTTTTTTGTCTGTTCTCCTTTCTTTCTTTGTTCTTATTTTTTTTTAAATAACTGGTTACTTAGTTATTTTTATTTCTTCCTAACTTCTCTTGAGTTAAATATTTAAAATTATGAATCTTGTATATAACTGCTTTAATTTTATTCCATAAATTATGATTTATGTGTTATCTTTAGCATTATTTTTTAGAAAGTCTGCAATATCGATTTTGCATTGACTTGCATTGACTTCACTCCACTGACTCAGGCTGATACTCACACACACTCACACGCATACACAAATACACACATATAAATTTCTAGGAAAGGTGTTTCTTTGGTTTTTGTTTCTTTCTTTGAATGAGATTTCTATAATGTTCAATTTATGGTACTTATTGAGGTTTGTTTTATGACCCTAATAAATATGTTCAATTTTTAAGATATTTAGTATGGACTTGAAAGTGTATGTTTATCATAGGGATACAACGTTTCATATACATTCATAATATCTATCCCACTGATTATATACTTTAGATCTTCAATATCTTTTATTATTTTTGTCCATGTGATGTGTCTTAGACTGAGAGTGGCAAGTTAACTCCAATTATTGGTGCTATTCTGCATATTTCCTTGCATCTCTTATAATTTCTGCTTTATAAAAGTTGTGTTTTGGTTCTAAGATATTGATAACTGTTACATCTTTATTGTATATTGTGTTTTTTAGCATTATAAAATGACTTATTTTCTGGTTAAATGTCTTTGGCCTGTGTTCTAACTTGTTAGATAACAGAATAACAACACAGCTTCCTTGTTTCCAAAAAAATTCTATAAATCAACTTATTTATTGAGGTACAACTTATAATAAAGTATATCCATGTTAAGTTTATATTTTGATGTGTTTTGACAAATGTATGCATGTACAACAACCACATGCAAGATATAGAACATTTCTATCATTCCCCCCAAACTTCCTGTTCCCCTTGTATTGATTCCAGCCCCAGCCAACCATCAATCCACTTCTGGTTGCTATAGATTAGTTTTGCCATTTTTAGAGTTTCATATAAATGGAATAATATGCTATGCAGCCTTTTGAGTCTGTCTTTTTTTCCACTGAATATGTTATTTTTGAGATTCATTAATATTTTTGCATGTGTAAGTAGGTTCCTCCCTCCCCTGTACTGCTAAATAGTATTTCATTTTATGGAAATACTCCAACTTGTTTATCTATTTACCTGTTGATGGACATTTGGGTTATTTCCAGGGTTTAATTATTGTGGATAAAAGTGCTTTGCACATCCATATGTATATCTTTATGTGCCTTTTCAGTTCTCTTGGTTAAAACTTGAGTGAAATTTCTGTGTTATTTAACTTTATAAGAAACTGCAAAACTTTTAATCCAAGTAGTTGAAGCATTTTATATTTCTCCCAATGTAAGAAAATTATTGTGACTTCATGTCTGGATCAACACTTATAGTTATCAAGCCTTTAAATTTCAGCCATTCTAACAGGTGTGTAGTAGCATCACACTGCGGTTTTAATTTTCATTTTCCCAATGACCAATGATGTTGTGTGGCTTTCTGTGTTTTTATTGATCATTAATATATCTTCTTTAATGAAATAGTTGTTGAAATCTTTGCTCATGTTATATTGGATTGCTTGTCTTCTTATCAATTTATTCATATTCTAAATTTAATCTTTTCACAGATATATATATATGTAGATATATATATATATCTACATATATATTTTTTTTCTCACCATCTCTGAACTACTTTTTCAGTTTAATCACAGTATCTTATGAAGAGCAAAAGTTTCAGATTTTAGCCACTCAGTACGGCACCTTCTGCTTCTGGGTGTAAACTCTACTTAGCGTTTCTTATAAAATCATAAGCATGCCACTCTTTCCCTTATTAAAGCCAAGTCCTACCTGACTCTCTGCTCTGCTGTAATCTCTTGAGCCTGCCCTGTGGTTCTGGGGTTTTTATATCCCCAGTTATATGTAAGTTTATTATCACAGTAAACTCTTTCCCAGTTATACTAGAGGTATGAGCGATGGGTGATGTAAAGATTTTAATTGCTCTTATTGCTTACACATATACACACACACTCAAGAAGTGAATAAATTAGAATTTAGGTTGCTTCTATTATGAAACCTCTTTTCAAAATTTGAACTACAACTAAAAATTCACCAGCACACTGATGTTCACAGGGAAATTATATCATTTGTTCTTACCACAATTTCTATAAGATAAACAGGGAAGATTTAATTTTAGCTTCAATTTAGAGATGAAGAAATAGAGATTCACCAATTTTACTTGACTTGCCCATGGTCATATAAAGTGAAACTAAAGTGCATGGAATTAATCATATATTCTTCCCATTCCACTCTGTTGATTCTTTTTTTTTTTTTTTTTTTTTTCAAATAGAATCTCGGAGACAGTTTTTTTTTAATTTTTTTATTAATTAATTAATTAATTTAATTTTGGCTGTGTTGGGTCTTCGTTTCTGTGCCAGGGCCCTCTCCAGTTGCGGCGAGCGGGGACCACTCTTCATCGCGGTGCGCGGACCTCCCACCATCGCGGCCCCTCTTGCTGCGGAGCACAGGCTCCAGACGCGCAGGCTCAGTAATTGTGGCTCACGGGCCCAGTTGCTCTGCGGCATGTGGGATCCTCCCAGACCAGGGCTCGAACCCGTGTCCCCTGCATTGGCAGGCAGACTCTCAACCACTGCGCCACCAGGGAAGCCCTCACTCTGTTGATTCTTGATAGCTATTTTTCCTTTAGACAATTTTAACCTATGTTAATTGAAATAAGAGAAATAATAATATTGTAAAAAGCGGAGTTATTATCTATACTGGATCCTGGCCCCAAAAGTACCAAGTAGAAAGATAGAATCAAAGAAAGAAAATCAAATGTGCTTTGGAGTGTGTGTGTGTGCATGCACATGAAAAAGAGAGTGAGAGAGATGGAGGAGAGGGGTAATTGTGTGGGGATTGAGAGGCTGAGAGAGAGTTTTGATTGGTGAATCAGATTTCAAAACCTCAACAATATTTTCTAATTCATAAAATTTATGCTTACTTTTAGTTAGTAGCCAAAAAAGCACAATGGTTTTAGCAACAGTGGTATAGAATACTAATGCACAAATTCTAAAAAGTGTTTTTTTCATATTAAGGAGTCATTATCCCAAGGGAGACTCTGCTAAGGGCTTATATGATTTTATTTTCTGTAAGTCATTCAAAAAAAAGAAAAAATTTCGAAGATGTTTTTAATGCTATATTTATTCCTCCAGATGTATTAATGTATACATGTAGATTATAAGAATTAATGAGAGAAAATAAAGGTAACAATAATAGGAAATTAATTCCTTCTCTATGATTTCACATATTTATTGGTGTATAGTAGCCCATCACATAGGAATGTTTGCATTCATGGGCACTTAAATTTTGAGGCTGATTTGTAATTACAAATCCTAATAAAATTGATTTTACCTTGCTTAACTGTGATTTACAGACAAACATATAAGTGATAAGTAGATCAGTGATTTCACTTATAATCATTTTGATTTTCTAGGAATGCTTGATGTCTCTAGGTCAGTGGTTATCAAACCTATCTGCCCTTATTATCTCCTGGGGAGCAGTTTAAAAATAACAACACCAGGGCTTCATACCTAGAGATTCTGGGGTTTGTTTGGGATGGGTCCATGTCATCTGAATAAACTCCTTGGGTGTATCTAATATGCAGACAGGATTGAGACCACAGCTCTTTTAATAAGAGTGATTATGTTAAAGAGAAAAGCAACAGCATAAAAATGCATGAGTGCTCACACACACCCAAAACCTGCACAACACCCCGCACCCAAAATTTACTTTATACTTTAGCACTGCTGCTCAAGTTTAATGGTGTTTCTCTTAGAAAAATAAGAGGTTTTAAATAAAATATTTTGTGATAGAATAAAGGAGATTAGGTTTATTGCTACCCAAGTCAAAAACGGGAGGGAAAGAAGCTCTGCACATTTGTAGAGAAGTAGTGTAGAAAAAGGAAGGTACATTATGAAAGGAGAAACATCTGTTTTCAGGATGTAAGGTAATACTACAAACAATAAAAAGATGATAAACCCAATTGTTTTTATAATTACTTTACACATTCTTCTTAGATTATTCAAACTCTCTTCATAAGGAGGTTGTGTCATAAATTAAATGTGTGCATCTATTGAAGGGTTACTTCATAAAGGTTTCTTTCTACCACCAAACTACAGAATCAAACAAACTTTGCCTCCACATATTTAGACTTTTAAGATATAATGATTTCATACATTCTTTTTATAGAATCATCATTTTTTAAAAAACCACATTCATTCCTAAAGAATAGGCAAATAATACACAATCATTTAATCCAGACTTGACAATGTGACTCTGAAAAAACACAAGTCAAGATAAAAAATAACCTTTTGGAAGCTAGTAAGTCTGGCATCAAGAAATATTTTCCTTTTGTGATTCATTTCTTCTTCTTGAAGTACTCAGGGTAACTGCATTAAAAAATGCTACATCTAAGCTATCTTTATAAGGCAGGATCATTGCTACAAGTTATCTTTGTTTTTTGAATATTGCCATAAAAATGTTGAGTTTTTCTGCACATTGGTACTTTTAGAAAATGCCTCTATTTCTGTGTTTCTGTGTTTGAACCCCTTAAAAAGAAAAAAAAAAGTGTGATATTTAATGAGGTATATAAAGCCTTCACTTAGGTCATATCTAATGCACTAAAAACACTGTTCCTCTACCCATCCACATGATAAGATGTCTAGATCAATATTACTCAAGGAGTTTGTTGTCAAAAAGATTCATGCTACACAATAGGTGGTTCTCTACTCATATGCATAATTCCTTTCTCAGGTTAGCATAAAGAGAAAGAATAAGTTAGCCATTGTGTTTTGATTGTTTGCTATCACACAACAAGCTAATTTAGAGAATAATGGAAAAAAATACAAACACAAAATACTCATATTTAGGTCTTTTTAAAAAATTATTTGTGTAAACTGATCATGTGAAGTAGCTGATTCTCTTTATGTTTTGTGCTGAACAGATATACCTTTAGAGAAAAATATAAACCATTTTTATCTTTCAAACTTTTATAGTCAAAATGAGATTGTATCATAGGAATAGCTAAAATCAGATTACCTCTTGCCAGAATCAAATGTACATTAGAAATATAGAACACATTTTGTTGATAAAAGTTTTAATAAAGGAGTAAAAAATAAATTTTAACTTAGTCTAATACAGAATAGATCAAATGATCAGAGGCCACAGCACTTTTTTCCCCCCAGGTTCCCTGTGGACTTTCTTTGTCATGAAGTCAGGTGGGTAGGAAGGAGGTACACGGAACTAAAATGAGCTGTGGCAACCCTGTCAGGCTGTGTTTTACAGCTTCCTTTCTGGTCTGCCATTTGAGTTGGCCCGGCCAAATATAGTTTTCTTAGGCTTTATCTTCAGAGAATTAAAGAAAGATGACCTCATTTAGAGAAAAATGCTGGCTAGAAAGTGAATTTTCCCTGTATATCAGCTTATTTGCAAACTACATAAACCTTATACAGAAAGAGCTTTGCAAGGGCAATTAAATCTGAACATAACATTCTAGTATTTGAACACTTGGAAACTTTTTGACAACAGAAGATTGGAAAATTTTTTTAAATATATATTTTTAAGAGTGGTTCAGAAAAATGCTATAATTGCTATTTCTATAAAAAAAAGTCTTAGCAGAAGTTTTATTTCTTTATTTTTTTTTTAATTTTTGGCTGTGTTGGGTCTTCATTTCTATGCGAGGGTTTTCTATAGTTGCGGCAAGCGGGGGCCACTCTTCATCGTGATGCGCGGGCCTCTCACTATCGCGGCCTCTCTTGTTGCGAAGCACAGGCTCCAGACGCGCAGGCTCAGTAGCTGTGGCTCACGGGCCCAGTTGCTCCGTGGCATGTGGGATCCTCCCAGACTAGGGCCCGAACCCGTGTGCCCTGCATTGGTAGGCAGACTCGCAACCGCTGCGCCACCAGGGAAGCCCCAGAAGTTTTACTTTTAACTCTTTTTAAAATTGTCTTCATGTGTTTTAGGTAAAAAAGCTGAGACAGATACTCATGTAGTATATTTATTCACACCAACTTTTTTTTTTTTAAACATCTTTATTGGAGTATAATTGCTTTACAGTGGTGTGTTAGTTTCTGCTTTATAACAAAGTGAATCAGCTATACGTATACATATATCCCCATATCTTACACACCAACTTTTAAACCCACAAATAGTATTTGAAATACTGTACTTTGAACACCACAAAAAGTGTTTTCTGCCTGCATTCAATTTTGTAAACTAGAACACAGACTCATCATGTGTAAACTAGGAATAATAGTACCTACCTCACAGGATGGTTATTAACATTAAATGAGCTGGTTCATGTAAAACACTTAGAATAGTACCTGACAAAGGATAAGGACTCAGGAAATATTGGCAAGTATTATTATTTTAAAGAGTCACTTGAAATTATAACTTTAATGGGTGAAAATGGGATGGAGAAAGAGATATCTTAATTTTGGAATATGAGACCACATACTGAGAGGGTCAAGCTTTGGTTTAGTCGTAATAGTGGTTGTTCTCAAACCACTAACAATAGAGGAGCACAGATAGAGGACTGGCCTCACACTAGAGTCAAATTACATTCCACTTTATGATTTTTGCCTGGGCCCACTTTTCTCTTTTTCTATCAGGATTTTTGCTTAGGAAATATAAAAGAAAATTATTAAAGTCAAATTAATGTTCTACTGATTACACTTCAAGTAAAAATATCCTTCCTGTTTAAATAAGCATGTTTATAATTAGATAGCAAAGTAAAAAAAAAAAAGGATTGCAAGGTAAGTGAAAAAAAAAAAAATGATGGGATGAAAAAGTCCATCATCTTCCTCTTAGAGAAGACTGAAAGCAGATATTCATTCAAGAATGATTTAAGAGACCATGATTGAAGACTGAATGAATTTTACTAAGGACAGCTGATGACAGCACCACTCCTGAATACTAAAGTGGAGTGTGTACCTATGCAATTTTAAATAAACTATATCTTTATTGAAAAGTCACATTTTTTTGAACCCTTAAATTGGATGAAAAAAATATGATAAAATTTTTTTTTGTGTTTTTCTGGTTTCCAGAGGCTGTCTGTAGATATAGTTTGACATAAGTAGTATAGAAATTTTTAGACCCTTTAAATTCTTCATGTGTAAGAGAAAAAATGGGGGAATGTGCTAAAAACTTAGTGAATCTGGGCTGTCCTGGACAATAAAAGACATATGATCTATGAGCCAATGACTGATACATCCAGGTAGGGAACAGTATTGTGGGTGGTAAATCTAGTCTTCAGAAATTGTTATTATTCCTGTTTATGTTACAGTTGTGGGCTTGAATCAAATTTAGCTTCTTTGTTTTTCTCAGTTTTAAACTACAGTGATTCAGTTTTCAAGAGTTCTCTTCTGGAGTGTTTACCTTTTATAGTAACAGCTAATACTTCCACCACCTGTATGCTCTTTGGGAGTGGTTTGCGTGATACAGCTCATTAGAGGGAAATATGTTTCTTTCTTGACCTAGTTACAAAACTCTCTTGTTGGATTTGATTAAAATTTCATTCCATACCTGACAGTGATGGTTAAATTCCTAAATATACCACCCGATGTCCTTGTAATACCCACAGCTTTAGAGACACTCATACACAGACTGTGTTAGGAAATTATCCAGCTGAAAAAGATGTCCTGTTAATTGGATTAAGCAAACTTTGTAAACGATCAAATAACTATGGTTTATTAATTTATGATAGAATTCCTTGTGGGGGCCCAGATGTTTGCCACAATTCTTGATTGCCAGTTAACATAGGGTTATTAATTTCAAATAATAGAAACCAATTCTGGTTATCATAAAAAGTAAAAGTCATCTAGTGGGAGAGTGTTGAGTAAATCATAGGGTTTACCTGAATGCCAGAGAACCAGGTTTTTGGGGTTCCTAAGGGAGAAAAGGCATAGCCAGGATCCTGCCAGAGGAATGGTCTGCTTAGGATGCCACCATTAGATCTTTACTACCAGGTTGCTGGAGCCTGTAATCCCTTTACATTCACTGCAGGGCTGCAAGCCTTGATTCCATTATCACCTGTGAAAAATCATCTCTATCTACCCTCAGCACCTTTATTTCACTCTCTGAAGATTTATCTCTAATTCATTCACTTACCCACTTACTTAGGCAACTATTTCATACAATCTCACATGTCCTCAAACCTCCAATATATCCCAGTTAAAACTCTCAGCTGATGACCTGGTCTCAAATCTTACTGGTTTAAAAAAAAAGAAAAACAAAAAAAAGCAGCAGCAGAAGAAGGAATCCGAAGAAACTTGGATGTGCTTACACCACCACTAAATCTATTAATATACTTACATATGAAACTATATACTATGTCTTCCTTCTTATTTTGAGGGATGGATTATTTGTTCTTCTGCTTATGGCAAGCTCTTCTGAATGAGTTTTGGATCCCAGAGTCTCACTAACTCGAGAAACCTGATCCTGAAATAATTCCCTATACTTTTCTGCATTATCATTATTTTCCCTGCCTAGCAGGGCATTTGGTCCTGTCCAAATGTACATAAGACATTTGGTCCATGCCAAAAGGTCCTTGATATTTGGTCATATTTGATCCTGTTCAAAATATCCATGAAGGCATTTTGTCTGTTCCAAAAGGTCATTGATATTTGATCTTTCCAAAACCATTTGGCATGGACCAAATATGTTCATGACATTTTGGATAGGATGAAATTTTAAGGTACCCTGCTCTATTCTTATGAGAGACCACTCCCTGACATATAAGAAAGAAACTCCATGAGAGCAGGGGCCTTGTGTTTTTATTCTTTGCTGCTGCATTTCTTCACCAGCCAGAACCTAGAACAGTGGATAGATAAATGTTTATTAAGTGAATAATGCTGGGGACAGTCAAATCAATACATGTCAGCTATATTTAATGTAGTATTAAAAATTATTTCCTTATGAATTATTTTCAACTGAAAATAATGCCCCAGAAAGCTGGGAACTCAGAACTACACTCATGTAATCAAGTAGGCAGATATTTCACTTGACAGTCAAAGTTGAACTATGCAATATTTTTTAAGCTGCACACTCTCCAGAGTAAAGATTCTTTGCATATCACATGAAAAACCTAATTATCTGCTTTAATCTTATTCTGTGAGCACTTATTGAACCAAGAATGCAGTTGCATTCATGCCACAAAAACAAATATCTCATTGTAATGTGATATGGTTCAATGATTAACTCCCAAAATAAATATGCTCTTCAGGTTTTTCTTCTGTTTTCATGAACGCTGAATCGATTTTTTAAAATTTGAAGTTATAGATTCTAAAATGAGGCAACTGAACTTAAAGCCTTATGAAAAAAGAAAATCCTTAGTAGCATTATTAATCACACATACTACTGAAACCACACAATGCAGATGGCACTGTGTTACAGAGTTTTAGCTAGCTCCTAGGGAAGCAGTTAATTAAATAAACATTTTTACACACCTAGTAGTTTAGTTACTCTGCTAAATACTGAAAGGGACTTTAAATTAATATTAAAATTAAATAAGCATTCCTGGAATGCTATAACGATCTGGGCACATGCTAAATGCGTAGGTGATTCAAAGTTGATCAGAAAAACAAAACAAAACAAGCATAATATTGTAAATCAACTATACTTCAATAAAACAAAACAGAACAAAACATTTCTTGATCTTACAAAACTTATACATAGAACAACAATCCTTGTTCTTAAATGAGTTCACATATTAGTGAGAGACAATGTGTGCATATGCATTTATTACAGATGTGATGACAACAATAATAATTAAAAGACTAAGGGATTCAAAGGAGAGTGAGGTCAGTTCTAACCACATGACAAGGGAAAGCTTCATGGAGGAAGTGTTCTATTTATATGTATTTTTGAAAATAAGATCGGAATCTTGTAGGCTGAGATGGAGAAGGTGGGGATTCAGTTAGAAAAAAGGAAAGGGAAATTTCTGACTTTTTTTTTTTTAGCAGCATTAAAGACTAAAGAAGTTAGGTCAAAGACCATACTATAATGGAGGAAGCCTTTATCAGTAACACCTAGTTTACTTGATTTTTATGAAATACCTGTATGCATATATTTATTGGTAATATATTGTACATATGCACATAATTATATACTGTTCTGAGTTAGCTTGTAAAGAAATATAATAGAGATTTGTATTAATTTTGTTTTAGCATTGAACTAGTATTAATTATTAACTAATCAATGATTAATTAGCTACTAATATTGTATCAGTAGTCAGAGAAACATAATGTAATACACCTGGAGATTTTATTGTATTGCTATTAAAAAAGGAAGTACACTCAGCTTAAAATTTAATACTATATGCCAAAGGTTTTTAAAATTATTATTATTTTAATATGCAGAAATTTGGATTCTTATTCTCAGGATTACTAGCATAGTTTTCAAATGTAAATGAAAACTCTATCTTTTTATATATTTATTCAATAATAATGTATTTAGTACCTATTAGTGTAGGACATTATAACTTTTAAAATGTGTTATGCTTGAAGATTGTTTCTTGAAATAAATTAAAAGTTTTCAAAATGCTTCTTGAATAACTTAAGAAATTAATTGATTAGCATGACCATATATTTCATGTTCATATAGGTTCATGAAGTAAAGGAGCAGTAATCTTCAGAATATGTTCTTGGGTTTTTGACAAAATTAAATCTAAAATCTCTGACACTAATAAGAATCCCTATTCAAAACTCTTCTCTCATTTTTTTCTCTCACCTCATTTCCTGCTGAATCTCTTTCTTTTTCTTGCCAACTGAGTTATTGATTCAGTGCCATCTCTTTTTAATGGACTAGTTTTCTTTGTTAGATATATTAGGGAGCCATCATGACTCACCCAAGCTGAGTGCTGATAGGTAATAGAATTTAACATAGTAAAGCTAATTGACAAGAGTCCTAATTATGACTGCAAACTCTTTGTTAGTACAAATGACAGAGCAATAAGCTATTCTTGTTTAATTAGTTTTAACCTAACAACCTTAAAGGCAAATATGTTAAGATTCAAGACAGTAGAAGACCATACCATCTGTTGCCATTTACCATCCTGTTAATTACTGTGACTAATATTTATGAATTTTGGATGCTGCCAAGGTAATAGAGCACCAAAGAGAGCATCTAGGTATAAGCATATCTGTGTTCTCCCTTGTAGGTGTGATTGCTCTTTCTTAACTATTCTCTAATAAAAATTTGAATTTTCTTGCACCTTGCTCTTATTTATTTCCTTTTCAAAATTCTTTTTATTAAAATACTGTTCATACTAATGATGGTACTATTATTGAATTGTATTTATCTTTTTGCAATATATGATGATATTTTAAAATCCCGTGTATAACGCTGAAAATATTTATGGTACATGATAAAAGAATGAAGTTTTTCACTATGAATCAAAAAATGTAACTAAGTTAATTTGATTGAGCACTTAAGTGACGCCTCTAAAATTTGGAAATAAACTAACTGCCTTTCAGAAAGTTTTCCAAGGCCATAAAGCCTTCTTCCTAGTGGAACTATGGCTCAAGGCATTTTTAAGCTTTTCCCCAGTTTAGTATTGTCTATTGTCCTATGTTGGTGTCACAGTGATGTCCAAGAGAAAAGAACCATGGCACAGACAAGAAGTTAGAGCGGTGATGGGGACTTTATTCACTTGGATAGCTACTAGTGATATTGGTTTGTGAAAATTAGAACATGTAATACATTTCTGACTTATCTAGCTGATTATACATCTTTTAGAAGAGAGAAGAAAACAGTGAGAGAATCAGTTAAGGTAATTTAATTTAACCCAGTGAGAAGAATCACATTGGAGAAGTAGGAACCATAGAAAATTTAGAGAAAAGAAACCCTCAGATGGAGAGACAAAAAAATTGCAGATGAATCTAATCTTATATTCATGATATCAAAGGCTAGAATAATAAACAAAATTTACAATTTTATAGGAATAAATGCAATTATCCTATATTTAATATGGAAAGAAAAAAGACACAATGCTTGATTTAATAGTACTGTATTTTTATCTTTTAATTTGAAGTTTCTTGTGCATCAGTAGTGGAAAATGACTGTTAAAAAGTCTATTGTAACATAAAGCTGTATTACTGTGTTGAGAAGAATGCAGTAGTTATGGCACAAGATAACATCTGGAAGATCCTGTGGAAAGGCCCTAGGAGGCAAGGTGAGGGGAGGTAAGTAACACTGAGTGGACAGTATTTTCCATATGTCATTATATTATCATATCAATGAATGACAGAGGAAGATCCCATAATCTCTGTTTCATAAATGGAGAAACTAAGGCTCAGAGAAGCCCAGTGAATGTTCAAGATCCCTCTAGCAGGATGCTTTCAGTGCCCCACACTTAACAGTAGGGCCTTCCAGTGTGATCATATACTTCCAACTGCAGATACCTGCATCTATGTTTTATAGACCTTTTACTTCAACCACAGATGCCAGCCAGAAGTGCTGGGGAATTAACACCCCTGGGGACAATCTTTGACCAGTGGCACTCACCAAATACTTCAGCTTCCTTCTTTCTGAGTAGGAGAATCTTAGGTACATGTTTTACACCAGTACCCAGAGCTATCCCTAGAGATTAATCTCCAACCACCCACTATAAAAGCTGGTTTAATAATTCACCCTATTACCTAGTGTTTCCTATTCCTACTCTAATACTTTCTCACACCATTACCAGCGATGCCTGTACCTCCCAAATAAACTGCTTGCACACAAATTCCTATTTCAGAGTCTCCTCCTGAGGGAACCCAAACTGTCATACAGTGGTATTGCCAAGATTCAAACCCAGGCCTGTCTCCAAAACCTGTAACTTCCCATGATTCCATGTTGTTTTCCTCTAGATAAATGGCTCCTAGTGCCCTTCATACTCTAACAAAATTGCATATTTCTATGCCTGATGTGATCATATTTATAATTTTAAACTTTCCTGATCAATAAAGAGGTACACTGTGATGTTTTGTGCTCACTATTCTGTGAATAATTTGATGTATTTTATTATTAGTATAACCAGTGTACTTAACTGACAATACTTTGTGAGCTGGTTCTATAACAAAGAGAATTTTTGAAAGCTTGGCAGAACAATTTGTTGTTTTATTCCAATATACCATATTTAATATTCAGAGGAAACTGTTTACTTATGAATTGCCTATTATTACCCATTAGTGCTAGGATATTATTTAGACACCATTAACATGTTTGTGCAATTATTTCAGTTTTTGTCTCAAGGCATTTATAATTTCATATGCTTGAAAACTCAGGAATTTCCTTTCTTTTTTATCTGTATGTTTATTTAATGTGACTAAGCTTTCTAAACTGCATTTCAAGTGGATCTTTTAAGCTCTTTTTAAGAAATGTAGTGAAATTTGTTTTGATTAAAGGGAAAAAAAACAACTGGGGAGCCTAACTAGATATATAGTCATGATTTATTTTATTCTAGGTTATATCAAGTGAAGCACACAACCTGAACTAAAAGATATCTGTCACTGTAATACATAACAAGACATTTTTCTACTGGAAAATTCCGAGACAGTAGAAAAAATTAGAGTGGATCCTACTTTAGCAATATTCCGTAGAGTTGGAAAAAAGATGCTGTCATCCGTTTTCATTACAGTTTATCTTATGATCTGATTTCCTCAAAGTTTTACAGACATCTGAGGGAAAATTTACCATGTTATAAAACCAACTGAAGATAAAGTTGTATTTTCCAGTGGAATATGCCAGAATGACCGTTTGGAGCCTTTTTCTCGGAATAACACAAATCAAAATAGCTTTCTAAATCTATAGTTTTAATAAACATCATATGTCACTATAATATGACAGAACTATATACCTATGAAATGTAATGTTCAAATCAAATGACAGGATGTTTACTTGCATGCATAGTTTTAGGTCCTTATATAGGAAAAGTAGATCACAGTTGTTCATTAATTTAAGTTTTACTTCAAAATACAATTGATTTTGCTTCCTGTCACTTCTGAATTTTATGTGAGGTCAAACCTTTTCTCACTTAACACCTGTAAGGACATAAAAAGACAAACAAATGAGAAGGGGATGTGGCAGAGTCACAAATCAGCTTACTGATTTGTGATTGCGTAGTTCTTCCCAGCACCTCCTGGCTTAAAAGGGAGATGTTTCCACTTATGGAAGTATTTTGGATTCCCCTTTCTTCATATCTTCCCAACTGAGTAGGTGGTAGAATGAGAGTGTTATTTCCATGTTGACAACAAACTTCTCATTAGAATGATCTATACTCACTCTTTCCACTTCTTGCTACTCTATTCTTAACTCACAATAATCAGGGTTTTGTCCTCACAATTACACTCACATTTCTTTTTTTTTTTTTTTTTTTTTTTTAAGGATTTTCTTATTTATTTATTTATTTATTTATTTATTTATTTTTGGCTGTGTTGGGTCTTCGGTTCGTGCGAGGGCTTTCTCCAGTTGCGGCAAGCGGGGGCCACTCTTCATCGCGGTGCGGGGACCGCTCTTCATCGCGGTGCGCGGGCCTCTCTCCATCGCGGCCCCTCCCGTCGCGGGGCACAGGCTCCAGACGCGCAGGCTCAGCAATTGTGGCTCACGGGCCCAGCCGCTCCGCGGCATGTGGGATCTTCCCAGACCAGGGCTCGAACCCGTGTCCCCTGCATTAGCAGGCAGATTCTCAACCACTGCGCCACCAGGGAAGCCCTCACATTTCTTTTTTGAATGCTCCCAATGGATTCCAAATTGATAATTGATTTATTGGTTGTATTTGGCTCCCATATTGCTCATTACTGGATCCTTTTCTATAATAGTCTGTGCTCAGATGCCATCTTCTCAGAGAGGGCTTCCCGTAAATGAGATCGCACTCCCTTTACTCCTTATTATATAACATCTCCATATTTGAGATTGTATTATTTTTCTTCCCCTTCCTTCCTTCCTTTGTTCCTTCCTTCGTTCCTTCCTTCGTTCCTTCCTTCCTTCTTTCCTTCCTTCCTTCCTTCATTTCTTCCTTCCATTGCTTGTTTGTTTATATGTGTACATATGCAGGTATGTATGTAAGTATTTATGTATTTTTATCTGTCCTTTCCTATTAGCAAGCAAGTTTTAGAGAGGAGAAAGGACTTGTTTGTTTTATTCATGGCTGTATATTCATCGCCTATAATGTGAGGTGACTATAGTAGGTCCTTAGTAAATATGTTTTGAAAGAATAAGCATGGATATGAACATGAACACACTCATGCTGTGGAATTTTATGTCAGGTAATGCTTTCCTGATTCATTTTATGTAAAAATACAGCTTTAGTAGAAGATTTCTTAATAAACACAATGAAAAATTCTTGTTAAATGAGGAGAATTTAATAATGCTTTACACACACACACACACATATATATATATATAAATGCTTTACACACACACACACACACATATAATATCTTTTATTAATATGTAACCAGTCAGTTAAAAGGTTTTGTTGGGAATTCTACAGACTTTCTTTGAATGTTTTCCTATGATTGGATTTTGATATCACCTTTTGGCATAAATCACACCCAGATTGTTTCATCAGTGATCTTAACTTAAATCTATTTAAAATGGAACAAACACTTAAAAATACATTTGAAAAGCAATATTTACATGGAGGCATCTGGGTTTTATTATTTTTCTACATCCAATTCAATACCATATTTTGTGACTCAGTTTCATTATCTTTTCTCAGCATTCAACTTAGTTTTCATAAGAAAAACCCTTCTCTTTCATATTATATATCATCTGTTTACATGTATTTAAATTAAATGATATACTTATACTAACAAGTACAACGTGATCTACAAGCAAATATCACACTCTTGGTGAATTCAGATTCAACTGTGGAAGCAGAAGTGGTGCTATCCGCCATTGGTGTTGGACGTGCCATAGGCAACAGGGTCTGTTTCCAGGGGGAAGGGAGAACCTTACAAGAAGAGATTCAGTTAGCTAGAGATCTGTTAAGAAAGTATGTGATGTAGTACTTTCAAAAAATAAATTTTTATTAATTTGTGTTTACTTATATACAAATAATTTACTGGCTTGGACATTTTAATATAAATCCTTTAACAAATTAATTAAGCAATTATATGCAGTGTAAATGAAAAATATTTGCAGGTAGGAATGCTTTTGTAAATTTTAATTTTAACCAAATGTCCACTGGATGTTTCTTTTAATTTCATTGTTCATGTATTTATTCAGCAAATACTTATGGCAGTATTGTAGGCAGTAGAAATACAATAAAAAGCAAAACACAGGAAGTCCCTGACCCCTTGGAAAGATGTGCTGAGTATCTTCCTTTGCCAGTCCATATATGCGCTTCATCTCCATTTCTGCTCTGCTGACTATCTCAGGAAGCTGACCCCTGTAGACTACACCAACAGCTCCTGTGCTCTCTGGCCTCCAGTTGGCTTCCCTGAGGGGTTACTTCAAGCTGATTGTGTCTCTTAACACACAGGCTTCTCTAGGTGGCCTGCTCTGCATGACTTTCTCTTTCCTGGTCCTTCCCTTCTCTCATCCTTTTGAGCTTCGGAGGTAGGAAATAGTCCTCTGCTACTAGTCCTGGGCATCTTTAACTGTTCCATGTGGTTCTTCTACACCTCACTCTCAGCCTTTTAATAAGTCCTTTATAAAGAAAATCTTCATAAATTATACTAATTTAAGTGTGTCATCTGTTTTCTATTGGGACCCCTTTGATGTAAGATTCTTGGAAAATATTGAAGTGTTTTCTGAGTCATTAAGAAAGGCTGAAAACATTTTGGTAAATTTTAGTACTCTATTTTTAGGTAGTTTTGATTGTGCTTTGAAAGCTTGATAACCTAATGAACTATTAATTTGGTTAATGTACAATTAAGAAGAGTATTTGCTGATAATTCTTAGAGTTAAAGTTAAACTTGCATAACTTTAAGAGGCTTACTGGAGCATTTTTAGAGCACATGGAAAAATCATTTTTAACTGTTTAGGCAAGGACAAAGAAGTATAGGCCAGAGTCACCCGTGAGTATGATTTAAAGTATTAAGTAAAATATTAACAAATTATATTTAGCTTGCATAGCTAATTAAATATTGATAAATCATGACTATATTTTATCAGTGATGCAAAGATGGTTCAACATTAAGAAACCTATGAATATGATTTATTACATTAAGTTAAAAATGAAGTCCATACCAATGTACATTTGTACAACCACTATGGAAAACAGTATGGCAGTTACTTAAAAAACTAAAAATAAACTACCATATCATCCAGCAATTCTACTCCTGGGTATATATCCAAAAAAAAAAAAAAAACCACTAATTTGAAAAGTAACATGCTCCCCAATGTTCATAGCAGTACTATTTATAATAGCCAACACACTGTGGCAACCCAAAGGAGGATCAACAGATGACTGGACTAAGAAAATGTGATATGTATATATATATATATATATATATATATATATATATTACAATATTAATTAGCTATGAAAAAAAGAAATATTGCCATTTTCAGCAATGTGGAGGGACCTAGAGAATATTATGCTGCTTAGTGAAATAAGCCAGACAAAGGTAAATACTGTATGATATCACTTATATGTTGAATCTAAAAAATAATACAAATGAATGCATGTACAAAACAGAAACAGACTCATAGACACGGAAAACAGACTTACGGTGACCAAAGGGAAGAGGAAAGGGGGGAAGAGCAAATTAGGGATATAGGATTAACAGATACAAACTACTATTCATAAAATAGATAAGCAAAAAGAATTTGGTATACAACACAAGGAATTATACCCTGTATAATTATATTTTACAGTAACCTAAAATACCCAAAGAAAACCATGATTCAAAAAAGACACATACACCCCAACGTTCATTGCAGCACTATTTACAAGAGCCAGGACATGGAAAGAACCTAAATGTCCATCAGCAGAGGAATGGATAAAGAAGATGTGGTATATATATACAATGAAATATTACTCAGCCATAAAAAGGGATGAAATTGGGTCATTTGTAGAGAAGTGGATTGGCTTAGAGACTGTCATGCAAAGTGAAGCAAGTCAGAAAGAGAAAAGCAAATATCTTATATTGCATTTATGTGGAATCTGAAAAAATTGGTATAGACGATCTTATTTACAAAGCAGAAATAGAGACACAGACGTAGAGAACAAACGTATGGATACCAATGGGGAAAGGAGGAGTGGGATGAACTGGGAGATTGGGATTGACATATATACACTATTGATACTATGTATAAAATAGATAACCAATGAGAACCTACTATATAGCAAAGGGAACTCTACTCAATGCTCTGTGGTGACCTAAATGGGAAGGAAATCCAAAAAGAGGGGATATATGTATACATATAGCTGATGCACTTTGCTGTACAGCAGAAACTAACACAACATTGTAAAGCAACTATACTTCAATAAAAATTTTTAAAAAAGAAAAAACAACAGTAAAAAATAAATAATCTGTAAGAATACTGAATCAAGAAGCTGTACACCAGAAACTAACACAATATTGTAAATCAACTATATTTCAGTTTAAAGAAATAAAATCCATAAAAACACATATATGCTCAAAACACAAAAGATCAAACCCCACTCTATTCTTAAGCTAGAAAGAATAGAAGCATATTTGGTGATGTTATGAACAAAATAACTATGTCCACTGGCACTGCTATTGTCTAACCTTATAATGAAAGTCTAGTTACCTTTCTTTCTTGTTCTTCCAAACCCTATAATCATACACAACTTGGTAATGTTTAATTGAAATTTATCAGCTAATATTGAATATCAATTCTGATAGATTGTGGCACAAAAATACAGGTACTTTGACAATGTATTAAGTGTGTATTATACATCAGGAAGTATGTTTGACATATAATCTAACAATGAGACAGGGCTGAATGCTGTTGTTTTGTTTTATCAATAAAGAAACTAAATTCAGAGAGTCAAGTAGTAATTTTTGAGGACTATCTGGAGCAGAATTAAAATCTTGTCTAACTTGTTAGACAAGATAGAATCCTCAAAAAAGATTTCTGTTTCAGAGAAACAATGTTCCAGTATTATGGGAAAATAGTGATCTAAAAACCTTTTTTGAATAAAATATTATTACATAAAAAAATTTTTTTAAACTCTTGTCTAAACCTTTAAGTCTATGTTCTTAACTATAAAGCTGTAACCCCTGAAGCAGTTTGTGTGTGTGTGTATACACACACACACACACACACATACACATATATATATATATATATACATGCAGGAAACACATATATTTATGTATGCCGACTCCACCCTTCTTAACCACAGAGCATTCACCCATCAACCAAAAACCAAAGTTATAGAAGCTACTAGGTAATTTCCTTGGATTCTTCTCACATTTTCCCCATCCTGCATTTCCTCTGTCCAGTGTTCATCTGACTATTAACCTTGATTTAGTACTGAGAACTGCTGTACTAGAAGTAAAAAAAAAAACATACTTTTAACAAAATAGTTTTCCGAGAGCCTCATAAATCATACCACAGGAGTGCCTAGCACCTTTGCTTACTTTTTTACTACATACTCTATAGTAATGATATTTTAAAAATAAAAATGAAGGGCTTCCCTGGTGGCGCAGTGGTTGAGAATCTGCCTGCTAATGCAGGGGACACGGGTTCGAGCCCTGGTCTGGGAAGATCCCACATGCCACGGAGCAGCTGGGCCCGTGAGCCACAATTGCTGAGCCTGCGCGTCTGGAGCCTGTGCCCCGCAACGGGAGGGGCCGCGATGGAGAAAGGCCCGCGCACCGCGATGAAGAGCGGTCCCCGCACCGCGATGAAGAGTGGCCCCCGCTTGCTGCAACTGGAGAAAGCCCTCGCACGAACCGAAGACCCAATACAGACAAAAATAAATAAATTAATTAATTAAAAAGAAAATCCTTAAAAAAAAAAAAAAAATTAACCAAAAAAAAAATAAAAATGAAAACCTCCCAGTATTACCAGTTTCTTTTCTTTTCTACTAAAGATCATTTGTCAGTCCCCTTGTGTATCTTCATATTTTATTTCTTTTAGTTTTGCCTCCACAAAGAAAGTTTTGTCCTTATTCCAGGAATTTTAATAATCTGTTGTTTTTGGAATGACCATGTTTTCAAGGTTTAATATTCTGGGAAAATTGAAAACTATGTTAAATCAAAGTTTGAAATGTCCACTCAGCATTTCTTTATAGTTTCATTTGAAAACTCTTAATACTCAGCCATTAGGATAATCCTCCACTCAAACTAAGGGGAGACAATCTTTAAAAACTTTCAGAACATCTGTCTCTCTTTTTTTTTTTTTTTAACATCTTTATTGGAGAATATGGCTTTACAATGTTGTGTTAGTTCCTGTTGTGTAACAAAGTGAATCAGCTATATGTATACATATATCCCCACATCCCCTCCCTCCTGCATCTCCCTCCCACCCTCCCTATCCCACCCCTATAGGTGGTCACAAAGCACCAAGCTGAACTCCCCGTGCAATGCAGCTGCTTCCCACTAGCTGTCTATTTTACATTTGGTAGTGTATATATGTCAGTGCTACTCTCTCACTTCGTCCCAGCTTACCAGTCCCCCTCCCTGTGTTCTCAAGTGCATTCTCTACATCTGCGTCTTTATTCCTGTTCTAGCCCTAGGTTCATCAGAACCACTTTTTTTTTTTTTTTTTTTAGATTCCATATATATGTGTTAGCATACGGTATTTGTTTTTCTCTTTCTGACGTACTTCACTCTGTATGACAGACTCTAGGTCCATCCACCTCACTACAAATACCTCAATTTCGTTTCTTTTCATGGGTGAGTAATATTCCATTTTATATATGTGCCACATCTTCTTTACCCATTCATCTGTCAATGGACACTTAAGTTGCTTCCATGTCCTGGCTATTGTAAATGGTGCTGCAATGAACACTGTGATACATGACTCTTTTTGAATTATGGTTTTCTCAGGGTATATGCCAAGGAGTGGGATTGCTGGGTCATATGGTAGTTCTATTTTTAGTTTCTTAAGGAACCTCCATAGTGTTCTCCATAGTGGCTGTATCAATTTTCATTCCCACCAACAGTGCAAGAGCATTCCCTTTTCTCCACACCCTCTCCAGCATTTATTGTTTGTAGATTTTTTTTTTAAAGAATTTGGAGTATCTTTTTTTAAATGTATTTTTTATTTATTTATTTATTTATTCATTTATGGCTGTGTTGGATCCTCGTCTCTGTGTGAGGGCCCTCCCCAGTTGCAGCAAGCGGGGGCCACTCTTCATCGCAGTGCGCGGACCTCTCACCATCGCGGCCTCTCTTGTTGCGGAGCACAGGCTCCAGACGCGCAGGCTCAGCAACTGTGGCTCACGGGCCCATTTGCTCCGCAGCATGTGGGATCCTCCCAGACTAGGGCTCGAACCCGTGTCCCCTGCATTGGCAGGCAGACTCCCAACCACTGCACCACCAGGGAAGCCCTTGTAGATTTTTTGATGATGGCCATTCTGACTAGTGTAAGGTGATACCTCATTGTGGTTTTCATTTGCATTTCTCTAATGATTAGTGATGTTGAGTATCCTTTCATGCATTTGTTGGCAATCTGTATATCTTCTTTGGAGAAATGTCTGTTTAGATCTTCTGCCCATTTTTGGATTGGGTTGTTTGTTTTTTTGATTTTGAGCTGCATGAGCTGCTTGTATATTTTGGAGATTAATCCTTTGTCAGTTGCTTCGTTTGCAAATATTTTCTCCCATTCTGAAAGTTGTGTTTTCATCTTGTTTATGGTTTCCTTTGCTGTGCAAAAGCTTTTAAGTTTCATTAGGTCTCATTTCTTTATTTTTGTTTTTATTTCCGTTTCTCTAGGAGGTGGGTCAAAAGGGATCTTGTTGTGATTTATGTCAAAGAGTGTTCTTCCTATGTTTTCCTGTGAGAGTTTTATAGTGGCTGACCTTACATTTAGGTCTTTAATCCCTTTTGACTTTACTTTTTGTGTATGGTGTTAGTAAGTGTTCTAATTTCATTCTTTTACATGTAATTGTCCAGTTTTCCCAGCACCAGTTATTGAAGAGGCTGTCTTTTCTCCATTGTGTATTCTTGCCTCCTTTATCAAAGATAAGGTGACCATATGTGCGTGGGTTTATCTCTGGGCTTTCTATCCTGTTCCATTGACCTGTATTTCTGTTTTTGTGCCAGTACCATATTGTCTTGATTACTGTAGCTTTGTAGTATAGTTTGAAGTCAGGGAGCCTGATTCCTCCAGCTGTGTTTTTCTGTCTCAAAATTGCTTTGGCTATTCAGGATCTTTTGTGTTTTCATACAAATTGTGAAATTTTTTATTCTACTTCTGTGAAAAGTGCCAATGGTAGTTTGATAGGGATTGCATTGAATCTCTAGATTGCTTTGGGTACTATAGTCATTTTCACAATATTGATTTTTCCAATCCAAGACCATGGTATATCTCTCCATCTGTTTGTATCATCTTTAATTTCTTTCATCAGTGTCTTATAGTTTTCCGCATACAGGTCTTTTGTCTCCTTAGGTAGGTTTATTCCTAGATATTTTGTTCTTTTTGTTGCAATGGTAAATGGGAGTGTTTCCTTAATTTCTCTTTCAGATTTTTCATCATTAGCGTATAGGAATGCAAGAGATTTCTGTGCATTAATTTTGTACCCTGCTACTTTACCAAATTCATTGATTAGCTCTAGTCGTTTTCTTGTAGCATCTTTAGGATTCTCTATGTAAAGTATCCTGTCTTCTGTAAACAGTGACAGTTTTACTACTTCTTTTCCGATTTGGATTACTTTTATTTATTTATTTATTTTTTCTTCTCTGATTGCTGTGGCTAAAACTTCCAAAAATATGTTGAATAATATTGGTGAAAGTTGACATCCTTTTCTTCTTCATGATTTTAAATGAAATGGTTTCAGTTTTTCACCATTGAGAACGATGTTGGCTGTGGGTTTGTCATACTTGTCTCTCTTTTATTATTGACAAAGTTAATGATAATACCTTGAACATCTAGAACTGTATAAGAATATATTTTTTAAATGCTACAAGTTCTCTTTCCCTGAATCATCATCCTTTTCTCTTCATACTGCAAGAAGAACTTACTGTTCCTACCAAAGGAATCATTTTAATTGAGAATGCAAATTTACCTAGAGACAGGCCACTGTGGGTATCACAAAAGAGTTCCAGTAAATGTCATATAAAAATCAATTTTAAGAACTCTGTCTTCTTTCTTCAAACACGATCACTTTCTTTAACTTCACCATTGACCAGTGAAATCGGGGAGAAGTGAATAGTCTCAAGGACTTTCTTCTGGTGGTTTTAATAAATAGGTTTAATATTCTATTGAATTCAATATCCATAGTTTGAATATCCTACCACTTCTCAACAAGTGGCTCCTCACTTCCTCCCATAATCTAGTCATTTCATGCAACCCACCATTCCATTCTTTTGATTTATTTTTTTTTTTTGAGCCCCTATCTCTCTCTATTTCTTCTGAATATGTATCCCTCAGAGCTCTTTTTTTTTTTTAACATCTTTATTGGCGTATAATTGCTTTACAATGGTGTGTTAGTTTCTGCTTTATAACAAAGTGAATCAGTTATACATATACATATGTTCCCATATCTCTTCCCTCTTGCATCTCCCTCCCTCCCACCCTCCCTATCCCACCCCTCTAGGTGGTCACAAAGCACAGAGCTGATCTCCCTGTGCTATGCGGTTGCTTCCCACTGGCTATCTATTTTACTTTTGGTAGTGTATATATGTCCATGTCACTCTCACACTTTGTCACATCTTACCCTTCCCCCTCCCCCCCTCCCCACATCCTCAAGTCCACTCTCTAGTAGGTCTGTGTCTTTATTCCCATCTTGCCACTAGGTTCTTCATGACCTTTTTTTTTTTTTTCCCCCTTAGATTCCATATATATGTGTTAGCATACTGTATTTGTTTTTCTCTTTCTGACTTACTTCACTCTGTATGACAGACTCTAACTCCGGTCAGAATGGCCATCATCAAAAAATCTAGAAACAATAAATGCTGGAGAGGGTGTGGAGAAAGGGGAACACTCTTGCACTGTTGGTGGGAATGTGGATTGGTTTAGCCACTACAGAGAACAGTATGGAGGTTCCTTAAAAAACTAAAAATAGAACTACCATATGACCCAGCAATCCCACTACTGGGCATATACCCTGAGAAAACCATAATTCAAAAAGAGTCATGTACCAAAATGTTCATTGCACCTCTATTTACAATAGCCAGGACATGGAGGCAACCTAGGTGTCCATCTCAGATGAATGGATAGAGAAGATGTGACACATATATACAATGGAATATTACTCAGCCATAAAAAGAAACAAAATTGATTTATTTTTGATTTCCTCTCTACTTCTATTATTATTGTATTTTTCATTTTTCTTATGCTTGATCTCAGGTTGCCTCAGCCTGCAGTGGCATGAAGCAGGATTTTGGTTCCCCACCCAGAGATTGAAGTCAGATTGCAGCAGTGAGAGCACTGAATCCTAGCCACTAGACCAACAGGGACCAGTGACCAGTGACAAGGCTGTGTAGAAATGAATTTCCACATAGAGATAAAAAGTCATGAAATAACTAAAGTGTTTATTAGGAGGAAAAGAGTATGTGTGGATAGACACATGGGCAGGCTCAGAGAGAGAGAGTCATGCCCTTGTGGTAGTTTGAATCACCTTTATGGGACATTTCTTCTGGGTTTCCTTTGGCCAATCATCTTGCTTTGCCTGATTCTGAGTCCGTATTTGGTATATCTCAGGGTCCTCCCTTGTTTGCCTGCACATCTCTTAGCCAAGATGGATTCTACTGAAGAGGGCTATGAGTAGGTTGACATCATCTGCTCTGTGGTGGTGCCCCCTCCCTTTCTGACCTTCAAGGAGCCTTTCTGCACATGTGTAGTCAGGGAGGTCTCCTTGACTTGGAGAATGAGGAATATGTTGTCTTTTATCTCTTATCTGGGCAGGGCTCAGATAAGAGATAAAACTTAGATGGGCAGGGCTCAGCTCCTCTCCCCTGCTATTTTGGAGTATCTGTCCACAGGGCAGAAACTGTTCAACCTGGGACCCATCTATCTCCTGCTTCATGCTGAGCTGTCTATTAGCCAAGAAGTACAATTAGTTTAAGGGGTACATTTATTCTGATTGTAAGCTTTTAGTCTGTAGCATTCTTGAGTCAGGTGACCTTAGGCATATTTTTTAAATTTCCTGAGATCCCTATGAAATAGATACTATTATTATTTCAATTTCATAATAAAAATTGAGACTCAGGAGTGATCGAGATGCTAGAGGAGCAGGATGTGAAGCTCACCTTCTCCCACAAATACATCAAAAATACATCTACATGTCTAATAATTCTTACAGAATATCTGCTGAATGCTGGCAGAAGACCTCAGACTTCTGAAAGGGCAAGAAAATCTCTACATAACTGGGTAGGACAAAAGAAAAAAGAAAGAGAAAAAGGAATCTGGATGGCTGGATGGGACCTGCACCCCTGGGAGGGAGCTATGAAAGAGGAAATGTTCCTGTACACTGGGGTGTCCCCTCACTGGCAGGGAGATCAGCCAAGACAGAGGGGGAGCTTTGGAGTCTTGGAGGAGAGTGCAACAACTGGTTTTCAGCAGCCAGAACAGAGAGAAACCTGCACAGATGGTCAGTGCCACCACCCAGCGCTCCCCAGCCTGAGATGTGTGTCCACCATTGTGGGCAGGGACTGGGTGCTGAAGCTTGGGCTTTGGAGATCAGACCTGGGGAGAGGATTGGGGTTGGCTGTGCGGAAACAACCTGAAGAGGCTGGAGTCTGGTCTGACCACAACTGAGGGTGTACACGAAGGAAGCCAAGGCCCACCTAAGAGGCCAGGCGCCATTGTGTGTGGGGTGCCTGAGGGGAGGGATGGGACTCACCATTGCAGCCTTTTTCCCTGTGTTCACTCTCAGGAGCCAGGACACCATCTACATGAGGTCTAGGAGCAGACGTGAGCCACTGCCTCTGTTGCAGGCTCCAGGAGTGATCTTAAGCTGCCTCTGCTGCCATTGCAGGCTCCGGGAGTGTATGCAAGCCACCATGGCTGCCTAGAGCCCCAGGAGCAGGCAACAGACACTGCCTCTGCACACCTCCTATCAAGGGAATAATGGCCAGCACATGCTGAGGAAAGAGGTGGCAGGTGTCTGTACTAAAAATGATCCTCACACACAAAATATTAAACCCACACAAGCTATGCAGGGACTCTCCCACATATAAATAAACCTCCAAGACTACAGTAGACAATCATTTCTCCTAAACTCATAGAGTAAGATAAATATAAATCAAATGGAGAAGCAAAGGAACCATTCCCAGCTTACAGATGAAGATAATTCCCCTGAAAGAACAAACAGTGAAAGAGGCCTCTTCAGTCTAATAGCCACTGATTTCAAAAAACAAATAATGAAAATACTGAAGGAATTAAGGAAGGCCATCAATAGAAATGCAGAGTACTGTAAAAATGAACTAGAAACTATAAAGGGAGCCAAGGAAAATTAGAAAACTCATTTGCCGAGAGGAAAACTGAGCTAAAGGTAATGAATAATGCAGAAGCACAAATAAGTGATCTGGATGATAGAATAATGGAAGTCACCCAATAAGAACGGCAGACAGAAAGATGAATTAAAAAAAAAAAAGCAACATAAGACGCCTATGAGATAATATAAAGTGTGCCAATCTATGCATAATAGAGATCCCAGAAGAGGAAGAAAGAGAAAGGGGGGTTGAAAATGTATTTGAAGAAATTATGGCTGAAAACCTCCCAAACCTAAAGAGGGAGCAGAAATCCATGTACAGGGATCATAGGGGGTCCCAAACAAGATGAACCCAAACAGACCTATAACAAGATATAATTAAAATGGCAAAAGGTAAAGATAAAGAGGATTCTAAAGGCAGCAAGAGAAAAACAGAGTTAATTACAATGGAACCCACATAAGCCTATTAGCTGATTTTTCTACAGAAACATTGCAGGCCAGAAGGGAGTGGCAAGATATATTCAAAATCCTAAAAGGAATAATATGCAACCTAGAATACTCTAACAAGCAAGATTATCATCTCAAAAAACAGGGTAACCACAAATCAACCACAAATCCAAAACATACAATAGATTCACGAAAACCAAAAATAAGAAAACACAAACATAAAATAAAAGGAAATCAAAAAGCCACAAAAAGAAAAACAAAAAGAAAAAAAAGGAACAAAGAAGAAACACAGAATCAACTGGAAAACAAGGTTTCAAATGGCAATAAATACATATCTATCAATAATTACCTTAAATATGAATGGACTAAACACTCCAATCAAAAGATATAGGGTGGAAGATTGGAAAAAAAAAAGAGGCTACCATACACTGCACACAAGAGATCAACTTTAGGACAAAGGACACACATAGATTGAAAATGAGGGGATGGAAAAGATATTTCATGCAAATGGAAATGACAAGAAAGTGGGGATTGCTATACTGATATCAGACAAAATAGACTTTAAAACAAAGGTCATAAAGAAAGATAAAGAAGGACACTATATAATGGTAAAAGGATCAATACAAGAAGAGGATTTTACACTCATCAACATATATGCACCTAATATAGTAGGGCACCCAATACATAAAACAAACACTAACAGACATAAAGGGAGAAATTGACAGGAATACACTAATAGTAGGAGACTTTAACACCCCACTCACATCAATGGACAGATCTTCTAGACAGAAAATCAATAAGGCAACAGAGATCCTAAATGATAAAATAGAATAGTTAGACTTAATTGATATTTTCAGGACATAACATCCAAAAAAAAAAAAAAGAAAAAAGAAAAACAGAATACACATTCATTTCAAGTTCACATGGAACATTCTCTAGGATTGACCACATACTAGGGCACAAAACCAAAACAAGCCTGAACAAATTTAAGAAATTATCTCAGAATCTTTTCTGACCACAATAGCATAAAACTAGAAATCAACCACAGAAGAAGAAATGAGGAAAAAAAATGATTACATGGAGACTAAACAGCATATTACTAAAAAACCAATGGGTCAGTGATGAAATCAAAGAAGAAATTTAAAAATACCTTGAGACAAATGACAATGAAAACACAATTATACATAACCTATGGGATGCAGCAAAAGCAGTTCTTAAGTGGAAAGTTCATAGTGATACAGGTCTTCTTCAGAAAACAAGAAAAATCTCAAATAAACATCCTAACATACCACTTAAAATAATTAGAAAAAGAACAACAAAACCTAAAGTAAGCAGAGGAAGGAAACAATAAAGATCAGAGAGGAAATAAAATAGAGATTAAAATTGAATAGAGAAAAAATAGATAATTTGAACAGACTGATAACTAGAAGTGAAATAGAATCTGTAATTAAAAAAAAAAAAACAACAAAAAAAACTCCCTACAAACAAAACTCCAGGACCAGATGGCTTCACAGGCGAATTCTACCGAATGTACAAAGGAGGACTTATACCTATCCTTCTCAAACTCTTCCAAAAGATTGAAGAGGAAGGAACACTCCCAAAGGCATTTTATGAAGCCACCATCACCCTGATACCAAAACCAGGCAAAGATGCCACCAAAAAAGAAAATTACAGGCCAATATCTTTGGTGAATATACATGCAAAAATTCTCAACATTAGCAAACCAAATCCAATAACACATAAAAAACATCATACACTCTGACCAAGTGGGATTCATCCCAAGTTCACAAGTATGGTTCAGCATACACAAATCAATCAATGTGATACACCTCATAAACAAAAGAAAAGACAAAAACTGCATGATCATCTTGATAGATGCAGAAAAGGCATTTGGTAATATTCAACCTATATTCATGATAAAAACCCTTATGAAAGTGGGTATAGAGGGAACATATCTCAACATAATAAAAGTTATTTATGACAAACTGACAGCCAGTATAACACTCAATGGTGAAAAGGTGAAAGCCTTCCTGATAAAATCTGGAACAAGACAAGGATGCCCACTCTCATCTCTTCTATTGAACATAGTATTGGAAGTTCTAGCCGCAGCAATCAGACAAAAAATTTAAAAATTAAAAAAAAATAAAAGGTAACCAAATTGGAAGGCAAGAGGTAAAATTGTCACTTTATGCAGATGACATGGTACTATATGCAGAAAACACTAAAGACTCCACACAAAAACTACAGAACTGATAAATATGGCAAGGTAGCAGGTTACAAGATTCGCATCCAGAAATTGGTTGCATTTCTTTTTTTTTTTTTTTAATTTTATTTATTTATTTATTTATTTATGGCTGTGTTGGGTCTTTGTTTCTGTGCGAGGGCTTTCTCCAGTTGGGGCAAGTGGGGGCCACTCTTCATCGCGGTGCGCGGGCCTCTCACTGTCGCGGCCTCTCTTGTTGCGGAGCACAGGCTCCAGACGCGCAGGCTCAGCAACTGTGGCTCACGGGCCTAGTTTGCTCCACGGCATGTGGGATCTTCCCGGACCAGGGCTCGAACCCGTGTCCCCTGCATTGGCAGGCAGATTCTCAACCACTGCGCCACCAGGGAAGCCCTGGTTGCATTTCTTTACACTAACAATGAAATATCAGAAAGGGAATGTAAAAAACAATTATTTTTAAAAACGCATCCCCCAAAATAAAATACTTACGAACAAACTCGACCTAGGAGGTGAAAGACTTGCTCAGAACTAGAAAACATTAATAAATGAAATTGAAGATGATTCAAAGAAATGGAAAGATGTCCCATGTTCTTGGATTGGAAGAATTAATATTGTTAAAATGGCCATACTACCCAAAGCAATTTACAGATTAAATGCAATCCCTATCAAATTACCAATGATATTTTTCACAGAACTAGAACAAATAATCCTAAAATTTATATGGAACCATAAAAGGCCCAGAATTGCCAAAGCAATCCTGAAGGAAAAGAACAAAGCAGAAGGCATAACCCTCCCTGACTTCAGATGATACTACAAAGCTATATTAGTCAAAACAGCATGGTATTGGAACAAAAGCAGACGTATGAATCAATGGAACAGAATAGAGAGCCCAGAAAGAAACCCACACACCTACAGTCAGTTAATCTTTGACAAAGGAGGCAAGAATATATAATGGGAAAAAGACAGTCTCTTCAGCAAGTGGTGTTGGGAAAGTTGGACAGACACATGTAAATCAATGAAGTTAGAGCACACCCTCACACCAAACACAAAAATAAACTCAAAATGGCTTTAAAGACTTAAACATAAAATATGACACCATAAAAATCCTAGAAGACATCATTGGCAAAATATTCTCTGGCAAAAATTGTAGCAATGTTTTCTTAGGTCAGTCTCCCAAGGCAATGGAAATAAAACAAAAAATAAACAAATGGGATTTAATCAAACTTACAAGCTTTTGCACAGCAAAGGAAATCATAAACAAAATGAAAAGACAACCTACAGAATGGGAGAAAATATTTGCAAATGATGCGACAGACAAGGGCTTAATTTTCAAAATATACAAACAGCTCATATAACTCAACAACAACAAAAATATGTCAATTGAAAAATGGGCAGAAGACATAAATAGACATTTCTCCAAAGAAGGAATACAGGTGACCAATAGGCATGTAAAAAGATGCTCAACATTGTTAATAATTAGAGAGATGCAAATCAAAACTACAATGAGGTACCACCTCACACTGGTCAAAATTGTCATCATTAAAAAGTCTACAAAAAAAAGATTTAAAAAAAGATATGCAGAAAGTGTCTAAGGAATCTATGTCATAAAAGAAAAGAAGTTACTCTTCTAAAGAGAAAATGGAGGATAAAAATATATGCCTGTAAGACACCTGAGAGTGCATTTTGAAAATCAGGGTGGAAATAGTTTGTATTCCATGACTGTAATCATAAAAATTGTAAGCATGATTACATAGATGGGAAACATATTACACAGGAATAAGATACTACATATATTTAAATTTTTAAAAAGTCCACAAATAACAAATGCTGTAGAGTGTATGGTGGGAATGTAAGTTGGTGCAGCCACTGTGGAAAACAGTATGAAAGTTCCTCAGAAAACTAAAAATAGAATTACCGTATGATCCAGCAATCCCACTCCTGGGCATATATTGAGACAGAACTATAATTTAAAAAGATTACATTCACCCCTATATTCACAGCAGCACTACTCACAATAGCCAAGACATGGAAACAACCTAAATGTCCATTGACAGATGAATGGATAAAGAAGATGTGGTACACATATACAATGCAATACTACTCAGCCATAAAAAAGAATGAAATAATACCATTTGCAGCAACATGGATTCAACTAGAAAGTATAATGCTAAATGAAGTAAATCAGAAGGAGAAAGACATATATCATATGATATCACTTATATGTGGAATCTAAAATATGAAACAGATGAACCTGTCTATGAAACAGAAACGGACTCAGGAACATAAAGAACAGACTCGTGGTTGCCAAGGGGGAAGGGGATGGGGGAAGGGATGGAGTGGGAGGCTGGGGTTAGAAGATATAAGCTATTATATATAGAATGCATAAACAACAAGGTCTTACTGTAGAGCAACAGTAAATTATATTTAATATCCTATGATAAACCATAATGGAAAAGAATATAAAAAGAATGTATATATATAAATATATATATATTTATATACATATATATATAAAACTAAATCACTTTGCTGTACAGCAGAAATTAACACATTGTAAAACAACTATACATCAATAAAAAATTTTAAAAAGAAGGAGCTACACCAAAAAAATTGAGACTCAGACTGTTAAATAAGATGTTCAATCTTGCAGCATGATTAGAGGGTTTCTGACTCTGAAGCCAATGTTCTTAACAATTATAGTATTTATATGTGTGTGCTGGTATGAGGGGTGCTGGGAAGGGTGAAGGGAATGACTTAATTCTCTTTATCTAGATAAAGATAACTGCAAGTGTTTGGAGTTGGAGGCTAGCATTTATAAAGCTGCTTTATCTTTTACAAAGACCATTCACTTTCTTTTCTGTGAATATGAGCCTTCTGTCTCTAAGTGACTGAGAAATGGGAGGTAGGATGGGCATGGTATGTTTGGAGAACTGAGTACTCCAGATAAGACTGGAATGGTAAGTTTGAGAGGACAGGCACAAGGCCTCCTTGTCTTCTGCTGAGTCACAAGCACATGGCACATAGTAGACACTTGATGGATATTAATGGAATAAAATGTGGCAAGTTATAGGACAGGGCATTGAAAAGAAAGGCTAGTGCATACATGTTCAGGAATCTGGAATTCAGGCAACAAAATATCCAGACCTACCATGTCTTATGGGTGCGCTTACTAAATTCTGAATATGCTTCTGAGCTCTACTTGGATGATGATTTTTTAAAAAACATTTTATGTATCATGACACTTTACTGCTAAAGACTTCTGCACACATCTTTTTTATAAAATTAACAACTGTATTGAGGTACAATTGATATATAAAAAACTGTGCATATTTAATGTTTACAATTTGATGAGAGTTTGGACATATGCATATACCCATGAAACCACCATTCAATCAAGGTAATAAGCATACCATCACCTCCAAAAAAAATCTTATGGAACATAATCATTTACATATAGTACTAATTATTGAGTAGCTGTTGGAAGAGTCAGAATAATGGAAGGAATGGTCATGTGGGTAGTGATAAACTGCTATATGAATTGCTGACTAAATTATAACCTAAGGCAAAGATAGTATAGCTGAGCTTTTGGATGTATTTAAAAAAATAATTAAGAAAGATCATTAATATTCAGGTTTTATCAAATATGAAAGCAGTCTCAGAAAATATTAAAGAATAATGTTAAATATGTTTTCTTTCTCCTCCTCCAGCTCCCCACCACCTCTGCCATACACTAGTATTTGGCCACTTTGCTCTCCCAAAACCTGAGATAATATTGTCCCTTGACCATACATTTTTTTAAACAAATAGCAATTTGAGAATTTTAGTTGAGAAATTATTATCCCCAGAACTCATGGGAATAAGGTCCCCAATATTTCTTTAGTTGTCAGGCCATTGGTGATGTCAAATTGTTTTAGACCCTTGACTAGGTAAGAATTGATTTTCCAAATTACTTAAACAAATTCCACTTCTGGAGGAAAAACAAACAAACAAAAAAAGATACTCTCTTTTCTTTAAGACTTCATTTTTTAGAGTAGTTACATAGAAAATAGAGAGGAAAATATGGATATTTACCATATATCACCTCTCCCACACATCCATAGCCTCCTCCATGATCAATATCCCCCACCAGTTACATTCTATGAGTTTGGACAAATGTATAATGACCTGTATCCACCAATATAGTATCACACAGAGTATTTTGACTGCCCTAAAAATCCTCTGTGCTGGGGCTTCCCTGGTGGCGCAGTGGTTGAGAATCTGCCTGCCAATGCGGGGGACACGGGTTCGAGCCCTGGTCTGGGAAGATCCCACATGCCGCGGAGCAACTGGGCCCGTGAGCCACAATTACTGAGCCTGCGCGTCTGGAGCCTGTGCTCCGCAACAAGAGAGGCCGCGACAGTGAGAGGCCTGCGCACTGCGATGAAGAGTGGCCCCCGCTCGCCGCAACTACAGAAAGCCCTCGCACAGAAACGAAGACCCAACACAGCCATAAATAAAATAAAATAAAACACAGATTGACTCATTTTAAAAAAAAAAAAAAAAAAAAAAAAAAAAAAAAAATCCTCTGTGCTATGCCTATTCATCCCCTCACCCCACCCCTGTCAGCCACTGATCTTTTCACTGTCTCCATAGTTTTGCCTTTTCCAGAATGTCATAGAGATGAAATCATATAATATGCAACCTTTTCAGAGTAGCTTCTTTCACTTAGTAATATGCATTTAAACTTCTTCCATGTCTTTTGATGGCTTGATAGCACCTTTCTTTTTAGCACTGAATAATATTTCATTTCCTGGATGTATAATAGTTTATTTATCCATTCACCTACTAAAGGACATCTAGATTGCTTTCAAGTTTTGAGAATTATGAATTAAATAGCTATAAATACCTATGTACAGGGTTTTGTGTAGACATAAGCTTTAAACTGGTTCAGGTAAATACCAAAGAGTGTGATTGCTGGATTGGTATGTTTAGTTTTGTAAGAAACAAGCAAACTGCCTTCCAAAGTGATGCATCATTTTGTATTCCTACCAGCATTGAATGAGAGTTCCTGTTTCTCCACATCCTTACCAGCATTTGGTGTTGTCAGTGTTCTGGATTTTGGCCTTTCTGGTAGGTGTGTAGTGGTCTCTCATTTTTTTTTAAGTTACAGTTCCCTGATGATGTGTGTGGAACTTATTTTCGTATGCTTATTTGCCATCTCAATATCTGCTTCAGTGAGGTGTCTGTTAAGGTCTCTGTTCCATTTTTTAATTGGGTAGTTTGTTTTCTTATTGTTGAATTTTAAGAGTTCTTTGTATATTTGGATAACAGTCTATCATATTTTCTCCCAGTCTATGGCTTTTCTTAGCATTTTCTTGACATTGTCTTTTGCAAAGCAGATTTTCTTATTTTAATGAAGTCCAGTTTATCAATTATTTATTTCATGGATCTTACCTTTGATGTTGTATCTAAAAAGTCACTGCCACACCCAAATTCATCCAGATTTTCTCTCCATTTTTAAAAGAAAGTAGATATGACATAAAATTATGTTACTAAACCCCTCAAAATCACATTTTAGTCCTTTCTCTTAATGTAAAGGATGAAAAGAAGACAACAGTTTCTTAATATTTCATATCATGGTGCAGAATATATGCAACACAAGTGTAAATTTTATAACACCTGTTTATGAGGACAAGATGGTGTTTCATTCTTTAATAATTTTAGAATTAGAATAAAAAGGAAATAATATGACTGGCCTAGTTTTTTCCCATTTTAAAATTTTGACAAGCCAATGCATGATGGGTTATTGTTCATGTACATAGCTAAGTGTGATAATTAATACAATGCTAAAAATAAAAGTAATAAAGTAGCCTTTATAATCTTTAAACGTTTTCATTTTATGTAGGTTTAGCAGCAATGCTGTGACATAGATTTTTTATGGCCATTTTAGTGGTTTATCAGTGGGGAAAGGGATGGAAGGAGGGGCAAAATAGGGGTAGAGGATTAATAGATACAAAATGTATGTATATATAAAATTGGTAAACAATAAGGATATATTGTACAGCACAGAGAAATATAGCCATTGTTTTCTTAATAACATTAAATGGTGTATAACATAAAAATATTGAATCACTATGTTATACACCTAAAAATAATATAATATTGTAAATCAATTATACTCCAGTAAAAACCAAAAATGGAAAATCTCTTTATAGTGTATTTAGAAACAATAAATTTAATAAACCCAAACTCATTAATGTCACAAAACTCATCATATCTGAATGACTATACCAAATCTATCAGTACCTATGCTCTATTTCACTAAAATAGCAAAAGATCTGTTACCCAGTGGGAGAGAGACTCTCTTTTTTCCTTTAGAGAGGTGTAACCTTGAGTCCTCTTTTTAATAGTAGAAAACAATACATAATTAAACCATTTTTACACTTGACATCCTTATTTGGTGGACTCTGAAAATTCTATACACAAAACATTTTGAAAGCAATTTCAAAATAAAAATATCAATTATTATACTGGCTGAATAATGCCCCACTCCATCAAAAAAATATGTCCATGTCCTAATCACCAGATATTATTAATCAACTATACTTCAATAAAAAAGTCATTTATAAAAATAAAGTTAATAAAATTTTAAAAAATAAATAAGAGTGTTGGGATCATCAGAGGTTAACTGACTTCTCCCAAGGAGACAGAACTACAAAGTAGCTATTACTTCTTATTGAAGATATTGGTGTGACTGTCAGAACTAGAAAATATATTTGTATTTAAATGACCATAGGGGTTTCAGTTTTCTCATGTAAAAGACAGCACAGGGATAGGAAGCTGCTGGCATTGCTTCAGTGGCTTAAGAATATCAGTTTGAAATTCTCTTCAGCTGTCTGTTCCTTTCCCTTGTGCTGACAAAGTGGCAGTCCAGCTACAGCCATTATGTTTATGTTCCTGGCAGCATAAAGAAGCAATGAAAGAGTAGAGGAAAGAGTGGTTCTAAATTGTTGCTATCCAAAAGAATTATTGTTTTCTCATTACACAAGCAATTAAATATCTTCTGTATATTGAGTATAAACATGATTTAATGATTATGTTTAAGTGGACAGTGGTCTTAAGATACCAGATATTAATTATTAGAGAAAGATATGTGGCTATTTTGTGTGACTGAATCTAGTAATTGACCATAATCCTGTTTCCTCTTCTTACTGGTTCTGCAGCCAGATCCCTTTGATCAACTTTCTTTGGCATTAAGTGTGGCCATATGTGCATGTTACAGCTAGTGGAAGTTGCCCAGAAGTGATATATGCCATTTCTCAGGCTGGATCATTCAACTGTTCCATGCAGACTCATCATGTTGCTTACCCTGCCCTCCCCACCCCCAACTGTTGCAGCAACTTGGTGCTTCTAGGAAATGGGGAAGCCACAAGATTGAAAGAGCCATCTGTAGATAAGAAACACTGACCTTGGTCTCTTAAGTGAGCAAGACATTGACATTCTTTATGTTAAGACTTAAATTTGGGGGTTTTCCAATTAGAACATTTATAGCATGCAGAAACGGATATGTTCGGAAAAGTGCAGGAAGATAAGAAGAGCTCAGTTGCAGTCATATTTGGCCTTGGCCCAGCCTTCTGTACAGTCATGATTAGAGAGCAGCCCTCTAAGTCAAGACTGGTGGTGTTCACACACGTGGGAACAGATCTTGGAATACGTGAATGTTCCTGCTCAGTTCAGTACATGCAGAGCTCTCAAGTTTGTCTGATGAAGCTTTCTCTAAAAATTAGCTCATGTTCACAACCATTTATTTTTTTTTGTTCCAAGGATTCTCTTTATTTATTTTTTAAAATTTTACTGGAGTATAGTTGCTTTATGATGTTGTGTTAGTTTCTATTGTACAGTAAAGTGAATCAGCTATATGTATACATATATTCCCCCCTTTTTTGGATTTCCTTCCCATTTAGGTCACCACAGAGCACTGAGTAGAGTTATCTCTGCTATACAGTAGGTTCTCATTAGTTTCCTATTTTATACATAGTATCAATAGTGTATATATGTCAATCCCAATCTCCCAATTCATCCTACTCCCCCCTTTCCCCCTTGGCATCCATACATTTGTTCTCTGTGTCTCTATTTCTGCTTTGTAAATAAGATCGTCTATACCAATTTTTTCAGATTCCACATATATGCCTTAATATACGAAATTCATTTTTCTTTTTCTGACTTACTTCACTCTGTATGACAGTCTCTAGGTCCATCCACATCTCTACAAACAACAATTTAAATAAATTAATACATAAGGATAGTTCAGTTGGATTTTCCAGGTCAAGGACCTAGACAATCAAAATCTATGAATAGATAAAAGTTTATCACTTTTGTCAAATAGATATTTTGCAAAGTGTTTGTGTTCCATGTCCTTTCATATCCCAGGTGCTAAAGCCCTGCATTTTCTATAAGAATTACATAATGTCTAGATATATATGAACCACTAGATACCAAATTAAATACCATCATAATAAAAATATTCTTGTCAATGTCCTTCTGAACAAGGCAGCCTGGAATCTCTCTCACAGGGCATATTAAGCTCAGATTGATATTACAGTTCCTAGCTTTGGGGCCTTCTCCTTTCTAATTGGACCGTTACTTCCTTAGAGAAGCCTTACCTTATTCATCTTTGTATTCTAAAAGCCTACAACAGTGCCATACCCATAGTAGACATTCAACATATATTGGGTGATTAAGTGAAAAAATGATTTAGGAGTGGGTATAAACCATTACAGCTCTATTTGTGATATAAAGTTTTATTAATAAAAAATTAAATTTTCTTAAAAAAGATCAATACAAATTGAATTCAAAGTTAAAATGCCCGTATTCATCAATAAAATATTTTGTGATGCCATTATGAATAATAGCATTGATCATTTAACTGAATGTGATCAAAAAGACAATGTGATCTGAAAAGAAAAAAAAATTGATGAGCTAGATTAGGATGCTTGTAGGGTAGAGAGTGATGGTAATAAGAAAATGAACCTGTCAAATGTTACTGCCTATGATGATCAGTGCCCTGGACTGCCACATAAGGTTGCTTACCTCCATTTGTTCTGACCTGGCATCCTTGATTTGGGCTTGCATGAGGAACATGTGAAGATGTAATGGGAAAAGGAAGACTAAAAGTCACCTGTCTTGGCATTCAGTTGTCTGTGTGACCTACCACTGCCTAACTTTGCAGCCTCTTTCTTCCAAACTTGTCCAGTAGCACCCATTTCTCCACAAATGACACTCCAGTCTTTCAGAGTTGTACGCAGTTTCTCAAGAGCACTGGCTTGTCGTATCTTCAGCGTTTACATAAAACCTCTCTGCTTGGAATGCCCACCTTGGCCCATTGATCTGATGAACTCCTTATTGTATAGGATATGATATTTCATATTCTCTGTATCCTTCCAGACTTATTCCATTTGCAAATTGGGACAACCACTGCTTAATGAGCCATACTATAGCTTTTTCATGCTCTTTATTAAATTTATCACTCTATTTACAATTATGTGTTTATATATGAGTGTGTATTATCTGGCATGTGGTCATTTACTGCTGCGATTATCTTGTACTCAGTAGTACATCACCATAGATAAAAATGTAGCTCTATGAATGGTCAAAGAACAAATGAGTAGATTCAGAAATAGTCCTGGGTCAAGGCAGACTGGAATGTGTATTCATGATGGCCTCATGGTGGCACTTTTTGATTTCACTCTCTTTGTATACATGTTAAAGTGTTTACTACATACGTCTAAAATGCCCATACATGTTTGCACAAACATATCAAATTGTAAATCATTTTTGATGTTAATGATTATATTGTTGCTATACACATACTTATGTATATATATATACATATTATGTGAATGTATATCAATTTTACTTTTTTATTTCTGAAATTTTCAAAGAGTTGAGTTGGTTCTATGTTAAAAATATTTTTGGTTATCTTGGTTAGCAAGCAAATTTTTTCTTTATAATAAGAGAACATCTCCAGGATTTCACATCACCCACCAAGTAAAGTGTGGATTCTTTAGGTTAGCACAATTACCAACCCCCAACTCCTTCCCAGATATATAGTCTCATCTCAACTGTGCTATATCAGTATTTTCTACGAACCTTTATTGTGACACTTACCATGTTCATTACATTGTCTTTATTTATGTGATGGTGTCCTCTACTAGAGTCTAAGCCACTTGAGAGGCCCATGCCTTTATCTTTCTCTTCCCACTAGCATAACAGGTGGCACATGGAAAGTGCCCAAATGAGGCTCATAAAATGAATTAAAATTCTTTTATGCATTCCCTTTTTTGATTAAAACACCAGTGACCAAAAAAAATGATATAATAATTTTTCAATCTTTTTCTTAGCGCTAATGACTGAAAAAAAAAGATAAGTGCTTTACAAAAGCTGGCAAACAAAAAAAGATTACTATCAAGCATGACATTCATGACATTCCCTGGTCCCTGTGAGGAGGTCCCTATGAGAGCTGACTGGCCCCACTTGAAACATCAGTTCTTGTTCTGGAGCAAGAGTCTTGCTCTCACTGTTTCAAAAGAACATGTAAAGAACCATGAGCAGAATAGCCTACTTCCAGAGCAAGTCAACAAATGTGGATAGAAGGGAGATGAGAGGATAAGGATGAGGATGAGGATGAGGATAAGGATAAGAGGAAAAGATAGAGAGAAGCAGCAAAAAAAAAAAAAAAGCACATTTTTTGATGAAATTTGAAGCAGTTTATATCCTTTTGAATTAAAATGCAACATGATCTTGGAAAGCGTGTGATGCAGGCAGGACTCATCATAATTTTGCCCCCACTAGGAAGTGCCATGGGATGAGACTCCTCGTGGTTTCTTCCTTAGAACACGTGCATTGAGGTTCCCTAGCAAAATGGATTCAGATCAGATCTAAACTTCTATGCTCTCTGACCTCAATTCAACCAAAAAGGGGGAGTTTACACCTCTTTTCATAGCTGGTAGGCAAAGAAAATTTTAAAGTAAGTTTGTTTTTTGTTTTTTTCCCCAAGCGATGGGTTTTTTCATGTGCTCATTTGTTTTTATTATTCTCTCTATCCAGATGTCTCATTTTCTGCTGCAACTGCTTCCAGCTGTATCCCTCTGCAAATGGAAACAGAATGCCAGCAATAACTGCTGTCAAATATATACGTTCCTATTTCATGTCCAGAGTCCTAGAGTATTGCAGAAGTACTTTTGGAAGACAATCCCTTTGAGTAATAATAACTACTGGCAATAACCAAGCACTTGCCTTGTGATGGACAGAGTTATGAATGCTTTGCACATAATATCTTGTTTAATCTTTATAACACTACTTTGACAAAAGGATTATTATTATCTTTATTTAACAGATGGAGAAGCTGAGGCACAGAGAAGTCTGGTAAGTCATGTAATATAAGAGAATTAAGGATTCATAGCTAGACAAGTCTAATACCAGAAGCTGAACTGTTACGCTATGCTATGCTGCTTCCTATTAGGGAATGCACAGGCTGAAAGGATGGAACTCCATCCCTCCCTTCCTGGCTTCCCTTCTTTTACTATCTCTTCCTTTAAAAAAAAAACGCATACATTTCTATTTTAGATAAAGGAATATATTTAGAAAATGTGAAACATGTGAACAGAAAGTAACATTTTTGACTGTTCCAGACACCATATTGAAAACTTTGAATATTTACCTCATGCATACTTTTCCACATTTTTAGTAACTGTTCTTAAGTCTAGGTAATAGGCAATCACTTGCGGTACAAAGGGACTGCCTGCCTGCCTGTTCTCTGTTGGGTAGTGGATCCTCTTGGTTGTTCTTTCATATTTTCTTTAGGCAAGGGAGTGCCATCAAGGCTATGTACATTGCAAAAATAATCTATTGCTTCAGATTTTATTATGGTAATTAACAGCTGAGGCTGCAATTCTTGAGCACTGGAGACAGATCAGCAGGAGAATAACTACAGGAAGAGAGGTATGAAGAAGAAGAGAGAAATGACTCAAAGTTTCACCAACTTAAACTGTTTTATAGACATGCTTTTCAACATTTATTTTGTAGTTCCTAGAAGTCCTTAGGCACAAACAATGTGCATTTCTTGATCTATTAAAATAGCTCTACAGTTAGCTCATTATATGCCAGGTGGAACCACTTTAACTAGATCCATCTCTGTAATTCACAACTGATGCAAATTCTGGGCCTTATTCCACTGTCTTCATTTAAGAAAATAAATTCTAGCCTGTAATAGTGGAGGGGATGATTATCAGTGGGATATTTGTCCCCAGTCTACAAAAGATACAGTGAAATATGACATAACACAAAAGTCAGGAGCGGAGCAAGAAGGGGTCTAACAGTGAAAAGCTTTTATTATATGAATATATTGAGAACCCATCTGCAAACTGCCAACAGATCAATAAAACCCTATTAGGTCCACTCTTAAGATATGTAGTCAAGTTTTCTTGATTATTTATTATAGCTATATAGGTTAGAATTAATCCACATATCAATCTGATATCAATTCCATTTCTCTATGGTTCAATTATCCTTCCTCTATTATATCATTGTAAAGCTGGACTGTATGTACTAGCCACGTGTGGCTACTGAGCACTTGACAGGTGACTTTCTGAACTGACATGTTCTGTAAATGTAAAATATACACTGGATATTGAAGAGGTATGAAATAGAAATGTAACATTTCTCATTAGTAATTTTATATTGATTATATGTTGAAATTATAATATTTTGGATATGTTCAATTAAATAAAACATTATTAAAATTACTTTTATCTGTTTCTTTTACTTTTTAGATATGGCTACTAGATAATTTTAAATTACATATGTGACACACATGGCTCATATTATATTTTTATTGAATACCACTGCTCTAAATTTCCCTCTTCTCCCTGTCCAGCTACTTATAAGTATTTTGGGTAATAAGTAGAATGGAATGAGGTGATGTGTATCAATGGCTCAATATAACTTCATTTGTCTCATGGAAATAAATAACTCAAAAAATTGCCCCATTAATAAATGGGGTGTTTTCTATTTGTAGAAAACAAGATCAGACATTTCAACAAGGGTCTTTGATTTGACCTCTAATGTGACTGAATCCATATTTAAACAGAAGTTTCAATTGCCATATTAAAACATATTATCATGTTTAAATGTGATTTGCCACAATCATTATAAGACAATTTTAGAATATCATTTCAGATCAAAAATGGACATTGAAATTGCACACAAAATATTTGTTGTACTGTATTATCAAGGAACATCCTTAAGGAGCCAGACTCTTTTGCATTTTTTTTGTTATGCATCCCTGGAGTGTCAACCTTATCCTTAGACTAGTTTCCCTGTTATTGTAAGGCGGCTGCAGTGTTCCAGGAGACATCTATACCCAGGAAAAGAAATAAGGCACTGAAAGAAAAGGGACCATCTTTTTGGGAGGTTTCCTTTTGAGCAATTAAACGTTTAGCAGAAGCCATGTGGTAGACTCTCACATTTCATTAGTTGGAATTGTGTCAAATGCTCATGACTAAACCAGTCACTGCCAAGGAAGATGGAATAATTACAGACAGCTGGGAAATGTCAGGATCCATTGTCAAAGTATGCAGTCCACTTACTCAAAAGCACATAGCCTTGTAAAGGAGGGAAGATAACTGAACAAATCAGAGTTTTGAAAATAAGGAAGAAGGAAAAAGAGGTAGGTGGAGATGGATGTTGGGTAGATAATCATGAGTGACTGCTAAAACTGCAACTGAAACTTTTTATGATAAACATTTTGAGTTTTAAATTATGAATGCCATCCTTCATTGCAAACTAATTTCAGATATATGGTACCAAAAATAGGACATTCCTGTTTTTTTTAAAAAATGAAGCATGGTTTTTCAAGGACCCTGAATTTCTTGTTTTTAAATAAAATTAAACAGTTTTATACTGAAATATTTTAGTGGTTTTAAAATCAACCATTAAATATTGTACCCAAAATTTTACAAAGTCATATCTTGACAATATAAGCAAACTGATACAAAACAAACAAAAGATCCCAGAGGCCTTGATTCCTAGCTGTTCTTTCCTCTTGTTTGCATGGTGCTTAATGTATTTCTCAGAGCTCAAGTGCCCCAGCAAATCAGTTCCAATCCCATTTTCTTGAAGATTTTGACTTTGCTTTGCAACTCTAATCATTTTGCTCAGTGTTTTGCACGCTCTATCATACAAACATGCATTTGATCAACAATTAATATGATTAGAAATTCAAATAATTTGAGAGTTGGAAATAAATTCATACATGATCAAGTCCAGATTCTTTCATTTTACAGATGATAAAACAGGTACAAGTGTCACACATATACTTAGTAATATCCATTCATATAGTCAGTCAACAAATACTCAGTGAGTGCCTACAAGGTATGCACTGGAGTGTCACTATGAAGAAGATGACAAATGTTATGATAGTGTTTACAGGTGGGTGGTGAGGAGAGAGAGACAACAAGCAGGAAGTAAAGATTAGATAGTTACCAAGAAAACAAGAAAAATAAAATAGAAACAACGTGAATAGGGCGTTAGTCGATCTCTTAGACCTCAAGGAGGAGAAATGCCAGACCATGTGAAGGGAATGAAAGAGAACAGTCTTGGCAGAGGGAACAAGAAGATCAAAGACCCAGAGGCCAGAAAAATGCTTGGTCTGTTCAAGGAAATCACAGAAGTCAGTGTAACTGAAGGAAGTAGACTGGTCATGTGGAGAGTCATCTAAACTACTGTCTGGAATGGAGGTTAGGGGCAGACCATGAAAAGCCTTTCTAAGAATTTTATTTTAAGAGTACTCTAAAGATATTAGAGGGTTTAAGCAGGAGACGGAATCATCTGATTTACATTCTTAAAAGATTCCTCTAGCTTAGCTGTTATGTTGAAATGAATTAAAGAGTGGCATCAATGGAAATGAGAAAATCAGTTATGAGGCTATTGCAGTAGTTCAGGTGTAACATCATGATGACTTGGACCAGGTTGGTAGCTGTGTATGTTGGAAAAAAATTTGTTGCACTCATGATATTTTTAAAAGATAGGGCTTACAGGATTTACTGATGGATTAAAAGGTATGAAGAAAACGAAGAGGTAAAGGATAGATTCCAGTTTTCTGGAATTATGGAGATGGATAAGATGGTGTAAGAATCAAGGGCATGGAAACATTCCTAATATGTAGAAGCCCAAGACAGAGCCAAGTGTAGATGACAATTGGCAATTGAACATATGAATCTCTGTACTGATAGAGGGGAAGAGGCTCAGATCAAAACCCTCAGATATGTCACATTCATTAGAGATTGGGCAGAGAGCAGGTCAGTCCAGGAGACTAAGAAAGAGAAGCCAGTGATGTAGAAAATAGGAAAGTGTGATACCTATCACCAAGAGAAGAGAGATTGATTTCAACAGGTGGGAATGTTGATCTGATAACATAAAGTTTCATTCTAACAGTTTACAGGTCAAATTCAGTAGATTGGAAAGACAGAAGCCGATTACAGCAGACTGAAGAATACATTACTGGTTAAGATGTAGAGAGAATATGTGAAGACAATTTTTTTTTCAAGATGTGGAATTTTGAAAAAAGTAGAGAATTGTGGCCACAATCAGAAAAAAAATATGAATGAAAAAGAATGAGAGAAATGTACTTTACATGCAGTTCAGTCTTGATTCTATTACAGCACAAGGCTTCAGGAATAATCTTCATGTTGTTGTTCTTGGATAAACCAAAAGCTTCTTATTCTCAGCTTCCCAGTATGTAAATGGAGAAATCATTTATTTCTTGAGCCAATATTTGATTAAATATTATATGCTGCACCATGGATTGGTATAGGTGTACAACAATGAAGAGGACAGTCCCCATTCTCAAAAAGCTAAAAAGTAGTGAGAGAAATAAACAAGTAAACAGATGATGTGAAGAGTGTACATACATCCTTAAGTGCAGAATGGTATGTGAAGTGGCCGCTAGACTTTGCAGGTCAGGGTAACTTCCTAATCCTACCATATATAAGCAAGCTGAAGGCTGAGAATTAGGAGACATTAACAAGGAAAAAGATGTATGTGGAAGAGGATAACGTAGAGGGGAAGGTATACATTCAGAGGCAAGAAGATTCAAAGAAGATTTTCCTGTAACATGACCTGGAGGAAGCAGTGGAATTGGATGAATTCCCAACATATTAGTATGGCTGGAGCACAAGCTAGGAGGTGAGGAGTGGTGAAAATGAGATTCCAAAAGGAAACTGTGCTTGGGTGAATGTATATTTCTGTGTTGGGGGCCCTGAGGTAGCTGTAATTGGGAGCTGGTCTTGTATGACAGAGAAAGGAAGGAAGAAGGCAGAGGGTCAATATGGAGCAAGGCAGAGATAGGGCCATTATTAGAGGTTTTGGACTTTACACAAAAGACCCTTTAAAATAATGTTAAAATAGCACCAAATCCACCTTCCTTCATTAGATATTTTGAAATAGCTTTGTCAACGTAAAATATTACATTAAGCTTACATGACATAAGACATGGGGGAGAAATTGGTGCTAAATGTTGAAATTATAGATTCCCTTAAACACCCTTGCCCACTGGCTCAACATTTGGAAAGTGAAGTAATACTTGCAGGAAATGCAGTTTTACTATTTTAATAAAATATAGTAAGTTTTCATTATTCTTCATCATTATACTATACTACATAGAAATGTATATCACCAAAAATATATCCTACACTTATGAAACACTAACTTCTATATTTCTTCTGGAAAAAACAGAAACACAAACAAAAAGCATATATCTTATGGACATTATATGCTATTAAGATTTCTACTAATATCTAATATGCTCTTTCCTTTATAATTATTTCCTAAGATGTGAAATTTCACTTCAACAAGATAAAAGTCTATTAAGCAGACTAGATAGAAATGAATGTATTAAAAATGAAGTACAATATATCCAAATAATAAGCATCTCTATTTATAGTATGACATTTTACATTTATATATTTCCATTACTTTTAAACATAAAAAGAGTCTTAGTAACAAAGTTCTCTACCCGAAAAATCAGAGAAATAAAAATAAAACCACCAACTTTAATCCATTGGGATATAAAACTTATTACTTAACGTAACAACTCAGGAATGGATTTTCATCTTTCACAGTAAATGCATCTAAAGGAAATAAACTATGCAAACCTGAAAATCTTGAGTTGTTTTTTTCCTATGAAAAATAGAATTTACCTGGTACTAGTTATCTTAAAAAGCTGATTTTGAAACTCATTAGAATTCAAAAAAATCCTGGAAAAGTTTAGTAAAACCTTTGATTATTTTGCATGACGAATGCCAAGTTTAGAAATAAATGTAGGAAAGTTTTTATATATGGTAGCTATAAAGTCTAATTTCTTGTTTATTTTGTTGAAAGAAACATTTATGTGCTAATGAATTCTACTTCAATAGAATTCTATATTTTAAAAACATCTAGTTGTTTTACTAAAGTGTAAGTTGTTCCTGCATCAACCAATATCCCCAGATCCACAAGATTTGAAGCATTCTTTTCCAAAGGATAAATTAGAGACTTCATCATGGAGTGAAATAAAAACCCCAACAGGTTTTATAATTAATAATAATGTCTTAGACTGATATTTACTATTTACAAGACTATTCTATTTTTTTATATATGAATTCTATATCTTCACAGCAATCCTATGCTATAACATTAATATAATATTACTTGTTACACATGACAAAACTGACATGAGAAGTTAAGTAACTCGCGAATATCACAGAGTGATGTGTCATGTGTAGGGTTGTTTGATAAAACATAGGATACCCAGCCCAGTAAATTTGAATTTCAGATAAATCATGATATTTTTTCATATAAATATGTTCCAAATATTCCACTTAATGTAATTAGACTTCAAAATATTCGTTGATTATCTGAAACTCAAATTAAAGTTGATATCCTGCATTTTTATTCACTAAATCTGGAAACTCTAAGTGGAACAGAGATTTCTATCTGTTCTGTCTACCCTCAGAGGTTGTACTCTTTCCCATTACCCTGAACCATTGCTCTCTGTATCAGATAAAAGCTTGATTAAAAAAACAAAGCAAAACAAACTAGAGGCAAGAGTACTTGAAATCAAATAATCAAATACTGGGCAAGGATAACTTGAAGACAAAAAATACAGCACAAAAATTCTTCATTTGCACATTCATTATTATCATCATTAACATGGTTGTATGTGCCAGGCCCTATGCTTCTTGCTCTATGTACATTAATTTATTTAAATATTGGAGATTTTATTTACATTTAACAGTGAGGTTCAGAGAGGTTAAGATGTTCTTCGAGTGTCACATAGCTGGAGAGTGGTTTGAAGCCAAAGCAAGTGCTCTCATGACGAAACTTAAGTTGCAGTTTGTACCAGGTAATGCCCCCAGCCACTGGTTCTCAGACTTTAGCATACATCAGAATCACCCTAACAAGTGTATCATAATAAACCAAAGGTGGGCTAGTTAATACACAGATTGCTAAGCCCCACCCCCAGAGTTTCTGACTCACTTGTTCTGCTGTGGGACTCAGGAATTTACATCTCTAACAAGTCCCAATATAATTCTCAAGATGCTGATCTGGAGATTTTTTTCTTAGAGAACCATGTGCTGGCTGCAATTCTGTCTCAGGGTTTGCCTTAGTCCATTTGGGCTGCTACAACAGGATACCATTGACTGGATGTCTTATAAACAACAGAAACTTATTTTTCACAATTCTGGAGGCTGGGCAGTCTAAGATCAAGGCTCCAGAAGATTCTGTGTCTGTTAAGTGCTTGCTTCCTGGTTGTTAGGTGGTTGTTCTCTCCTTGTGTTCTCACATGACAGAAGGGTGAGAGAGCCCTCTGGGGTCTCTTTTAAGAGCTCACTAATCCCTTTCTTATGACCCTCAAGACTAGTCACCTCTCAAATGCCCCACCTCCTAATATCATTACACTGGGGAGTAGGTTTCAACATATGAATTTTGGAGGAACACATCCAGTCATAATAGGACTTTTCCTATTAACTCTGCAAATGTAAATGAAATGAAGTTTAAAAAAATAGAAGTTGTAAGAAGAAGATAAACAGTACCTCTGAGAAGATGACAGAGAGCAGTAGGGTAAACATCTAAGAAGCTTTGTGGTTAACTACATGACATTTTAAGAATGTTTAAGTGGGACTCAGAGAGAATAAGCACAACAGCCAATTTATGGGCCAGAGGGATCTAATTCAGGGACTGAGAAGAAATTAGTTTATTACCAATTTTATATGTTATACTTGTAAGCTGGTTCTCCTTCTAGAAAATAATGTAGAAGGATTTAAGGACTCTTTTTTCTTCACTTCGACTTTTTTAGGGGTAAGGTTTTCCTCTTCAGCGTAAAATAAAACATCTACAAAGCCCATCAGGTATTAACAATTGTTGCTGGTATTAGACTAACCTTCCCCTCAAGCAATTTAGGATTGTGTAAAAAGAAGATTGAGGATATATCAGAAGCTTTGACCCAGCAATTCCCCTTTTTCCTAAAGGAAGTTGATATAAAAATTATTAAATTTTGACAGATTATAGACATTAGTCACAACATTGGTTCTCGTAGAGGCAATTGGGAACAAGCTAGATGGAACTCTTTCCCAAGGCACCTCTTATATAATCCTCCCTGTGTTCCACTTGCCAGATCTGTTGGTCTTCTCACTTTTCTAAACTGGCCAATCTCCTCTTCACCCCACAGCCCCACAGTCCGGCTCCTGCACATTTCTCCCATGTCACCTTAAATGAGACTGCTCTGTGTTTTTTCTATTCCATATACTTATTATAATTAGTTATATGTGCATGTTGTTGACTTATGTATAACTGTTTAGCTCCAATCTGTAATCTCCAGGAGGGTAGTGGTCAACTCTGCTTGCTCAGCAGGTTTCAAACAATGCCTAGCACTTAGTAAGCAATAAGAATTTACTAAATGAATTAGCGGATAAACTCCTTTCTAGATTCTGCCTCATAAATTTTATTTTTCTGAATTCTGTAAAATTTCTAGAATATTTTCTACAAAAAATACCACATATTGTCTGACGTCTGATGATTCTGTGCAACTGCTATCTTCTAGAAACCATGCTACTAAGCTCTGATTTTTCTTAAAATGATTTGATTATTTCTCTGCTTTATAAAAGAAAGTAATGCTTAATTAGTAGATAGGTTAAACTGGAACCTCTATTTGCCTGTTAAATTTTCATTAACCTCACTAATCAAAGAGAATGCAAAAGTTATCTTCCAGGCATAAATCCCTTAAAAATTCAAATGAAAAGGGGAGATGTGTATTGTAGTATATGCATTTTTAGGTCAAGGCCTTAGGCATATGCAGGGATTATATTTTATTTCACCATACACTTGAATTTGTTAATTAATTGAAAAATTTTAAATTATCCCTGAATAGGGAAACAGATACATCCCCTAAACAAACAAACAGTGTCCATGTGAAAGCGCTAGAAAATACTCTAACTTAAGGTATTTTTCAGTGAAACAATCAAATACCCCACAATAACAATTAGAAGCCTGGGTGGCTCTGGACCATTCAGTGACTCTCCATGCTTGGACATATTGTTCTATGCTTATAGTTATAGTGTTATGTGTTTTTTTTATGACATTCAGTTCACTCTTTGTTGACACTGTTGCACTTATTAAACTTTGATGCTTATGCATCCCCTGTAATGTTTAATCTAAGGCCTTGCTCATGGTAAATCCTTTGAAGTATCTTTAAAACTAGCCTGAAAAATGGAAGAAAAATTTTAGGGGGTTGAGATTTATTTGTATGTTTGCAGTATCTGAGTGTAAGCCTGTGACAGTGACTATATTTTACTTTATTAGTTGTATCTGTAAGGTTCAATCAGAGAAACAGAACCAGCAGAAGATACATATTAAAAGATGTATTACAAGGAATTGGCTTACATGATCACATGATTGTTGTAGCCACGTAGGTATGTCCAAAAACCACAAGGCAGGCTGTCAGGAAGAGTAGGCTGGAACTCTGGGCCACAAACTCAAGCTGTAATCTATAGGCTGAATTTCTTCTTCTTCAGAGAAACATTAGTTCTCTTAAGTCCTTAAGTTTTGCCCACCCCATCTATCCAGGATAATCTCCCTTGCTTAAAGTGAATTTATTATGAACTTTGGTGTCATCTACAAGATATTTCCCAGAAACTAGTTTACTATTTGATTGAATTACTAAGACTACAGTCTAGCCAATTTGACACATTAAACTAACCATCACACCAGTATTCTCCTAAGAACTAAAAGAATTGTGCCTTGCATAATAATAAATAGAAACATTTTCAATGGTAAAAGTGAGTTAGTTGGAAACATATTCTCCAAATTCCCTTTCAGCTCTACATTATGAAAAGCAAGAATTGCCCAAACAGAAATAAAAAGATTCCTGTCCCATGTTACAGGTTTGCAGGCTAGAAGGAAGATGGTGTTTCAGAGTTAAGAAGAATAACAGTTTCAAGAACTATTGGAATGAAACCTTCTTTTAAACATATTAACACTTTGTAAAACTTCACTGGTAAAATATCAAAATCTTGAAAAATAGAAAGACACAAAGAATGTGTTTGAAGTGGATTTTTCCAACCATATCCCTTTGAAAAACGTCTGATTTTGCTTCAAATATTTGAATGCCAAACTTCCAATAGTCTGTTAATTTGTGAATATTTTCATGAGTGTAAATTTGATCAATTGGAAAATTTGCAGAAGGAGGAAGAGAAGGAAGAGAAGGAAGAGAACGGGAGAAGGAGGAGAAGGAGAAGGTGGAGAAGAAAGAGAGGAAGAGGAAAACTTCTTGTGAGAAAATGGCAAGTTGCTTTACAGATTCTCTCTACTTAGATTTATTCGTTTTTTTTCTGTTAGTTTGAGTCAGATATTTAGTGTTTCAAGCAGAATTCACTGCTCCAGATAACATGTAAACATCATCTACACAAAGGGAAAATTGAAAGATGTACCTGGATAACTTAGCAAAAGAGACAATTACTATAGTGAGGATTTCTGATTTCCTTTCCCATGCCCTATTTTGCCTCAACTTGAGACCTTGCATAATAGAGCATGGATTCATACATTATTGTATTGACTGTTACTATCTAACTTCTATATTCTGCCTCTTTAGTCAAGACTTTATGGATATCTTTGATATTTTAACAGTGAAATTTTCTTTAGCCCAAATAAAGAGAATATTTTAAATACTATTTCATGTTGTTAAGAATGTGATGACATGAATACTCAGGTACAGTAGTTTACTATGTATTTCTAATCACAGAAAATTGGAGAAAAAATTGTAGATTTCTATTTGCTTTTACTTTTTTGGCCTCATTTATTTTCTTCAAATAGTTTGACTGTACACCACTGTCAGGAAAATTGTATGAAGGTCGCAGATAAGGGGATGAGTTGGATGGCATAATATTCAATGCTATACAGGGTGAAGACGACTTAAGAATTATCTAGGTGAATGTCCTTAGGTCATCTCACTGTTCACTATTAATTAATGGTACCAGACATAGGGAAGTTACATGCTAACTTATAAATATATTTTTTTAATAGAGATGCAAATAAACTATGTCCCAGTGGAGCTGTTTTATGGCCCTGGATATTTTCTAATATTTTTCTAACCCAGTGATTTTATCTTAGCATTAACTCCTTCTGCTTAATCTACTCTTTCTTCAATTAATTTCAGACAAGGAAAATTGCAAGTATGTGGAATCATATTTAGTAGGTGAATACAACAATGCATTTTTATTGGTGTCATTTTATATTTTGTGGGGTTATCTTTCAGTTATGAAAACCATTAAAATTAAATATCAAAAGAACTGAACTAAAGCTAGACATTCAAATTCATGAGTATATAAAAAGTGGTAAAATAAGGTTTTCAAAACCAATTGAACATCTTCATGTTTTTCTCACAGTGACACGTATTATTCATAAATAAAATTAAAAGTACAATTTTCCAAGACTTAACCAAGAAGAATTAGAAAATGTAAACAGACCTATCACAAGCAATGAAATTGAAACCATAATTAAAAATCTTCCAACAAACGAAAGTCCAGGATCAGATGGCTTCACAGACGAATTCTATCAAACATTTAGAGAAGAGCTAACACCCATCCTTCTCAAACTCTTCCAAAAAAATTGCAGAGGGAGAAACACTCCTAAATTCATTCTATGCAGCCACCATCACCCTGATACCAAAACCAGAAAAAGATATCACAAGAAAAGAAAACTATAAACCAATATCACTGATGAACATACATGCAAAACTCCTGAACAAAATACTAGCAAACAGAATCTAACAGCACATTAAAAGGATCATACACCATGATCAAGTGGGATTTAATCCAGGGATGCAAGGATTCTTCAATATATGCAAAACAATCAATGTGATACACCACATTAACAAATTAAGGAATAAAAACAATACGATCATCTCAATAAATGCAGAAAAAGCTTTTGACAAAATTCAACACCGATTTATAATAAAAACTCTTCAGAAAATGGGCATAGAGGGAACCTACCTCAACATAATAAAGACCATATATGACAAATCCACAGCAAGTATCATACTCAATGGTGAAAAACTGAAAGCATTTCCACTAAGATCAGGAACAAGACAATGATGTCCACTCTCACCACTATAATTCAACATAGTTTTTGAAGTCCTAGCCATGGCAATCAGAGAAGAAAAAGAAATAAAAGGAATACAAATTGGAAAAGAAGAAGTAAAACTGTCACTGTTTGCCAATGACATGATACTATATATAGAAAATCCTAAAGATTCCACCAGAAAACTACTAGAACTAATCAATGAATTTGGTAAGGTTGCAAGATACAAAATTAATGCACAGAAATCTCTGGCATTCCTATACAGCAACAATGAAAAATCAGAAAGAGAAATTAAGGAAACACTCCCATTTGCCATTGCAACAAAAAGAATAAATACTTAGGAATAGACCTGCCTAAGGAGGTGAAAGACTTGTACTCAGAGAACTATAAAACACTGATGAAAGAAATCAAAGATGACATAAACAGTTGGAGAAATATACCATGTTTTTGATTGGAAGAATCAATATTGTGAAAATGACTATACTACCCAAAGCAATCTACAGATTCAATACAATCCCTATCAAACTACCAATGGCATTCTTCACAGAATTAGAACAAAAAATCTTACATTTCATATGGAAATACAAAAGACCCCGAATAGCCAAAGCAATCTTGAGAAAGAAAAATGGAGTTGGAGGAATCAGGCTCCCTGACTTCAAACTATACCACAAAGCTACAGTAATCAAGAGTATGGTACTGGCACAAAAACAGAAATATAGATTAATGGTACAGGATGGAATTCCCAGAGATAAACCTACGCTCATATGGGCACCTAAGTTACGAAAAAGGAGGCAAGAACACACAGTGGAGAAAAAGACAGCCTCTTCAATAAGTGGTGCTGGGAAAACTGTATGGCTACATGTAAAAGAATGAAATGAGAACACTACCTAACACCATACACAAAAATAAACTCCAAATAGATTAAAGACTTAAATGTAAGACCAGACACTCTGAAACTTTTAGAGGCAAACAGGAAAAACACTCTTTGACATAAACTACAGCAACATCTTTGTTGACCCACCTGCTACAGTAACAGAAATAAAAACAAAAATAAACAAATGGGCTTAATTAAACTTAAAAGCTTTTGCACAGCAAAGTAAACCATAAACAAGACAAAAAGACAACCCTCAGAATGGGAGAAAATATTTGCAAGTGAAACAACAGACAAAGGATTAATCTTCAAAATATACAAATAGCTCATGGAGCTCAATATCAAAAAAAACAAACAATCCAGTTTAAAAATGGGCGGAAGACCTAAATAGACATTTCACCAAGGAAGACTTACAGATGGTCAAGAGGCACATGAAAGATGCTCAACATCACTAATTATTAGAGAAATGCAAATCAAAACTACAATGAGACATCAACTCATGCTGGTCAGAATGGTCATTAATCAAAAATGCTAGAAACAATAAATGCTGGAACAGGTGTGGTAAAAAGGGAACCCTCCTACACTGTTGGTGGGAATGTAAATTGATACAATCACCATGGAGAACAGTACAGAGGTTCCTTAAAAAACTAAAAATAGAACTACCATATGACCCAGCAATCCCACTACTGGGCATATACCCTGAGAAAACCATAATTCAAAAAGAGAAATGTACCACAATGTTCATTGCAGCACTATTTGCAATAGCCAGGATATGGAACCAAACTAAATGTCCATTGACAGATGAATGCATAAAGAAGATGTGGCACATATATACAATGGAATATTACTCAGCCATAAAAAGAAATGAAATTGAGTTATTTGTATTGAGGTGGATGGACATAGAGTGAAGTAAGTCAGAAAGAGAAAAACAAATACCGTATGCTAACACATATATATGGAATCTAAAAAAAAAAAAAATGGTACTGATGAACCTAGTTCATTCCTGCCCTAGTTTATTGCAGGGCAGGAATAAACAGGTAAGCATAGAGAATGGACATGATGACATGGGGTTGGATGACGAAGCTGGGGTGAAGTGAGAATAGCATCAACATATATACATTACTGAATGTAAAATAGTTGGTTGGTGGGAAGCAGCAGCATAACACAGGGAGATTGGCTCAGTGCTTTGTGATGACCTAGAGGGGTGAGATAGGGAGGATAGGAGGGAGGCTCAAGAGGGAGGGCATATGGGAACATGTGTATGCATGTAGCTGATTCGTTTTGTTGTGCAACAGAAACTAACATGGTATTGTGAAACAATTATACTCCAATAAAGATCTATTAAAACAAACAAACAAACAAAAAAAAAGTTCTTAAAGTATAATTTAGTTCTGAATCAGTGGTCTTCCTGGAGAAATTTAAATAATCTCTAGAGGAAAGCAACATCATTTAGAGTCTTTACATACTTTCATAACCATGTCCAAGACTCTCAATTCCTGATTAAAACAGGATAAAATGAGCAAACACTAGAGGGGAAAAAAAGACAATAAGATAAGAATCACCAGTGATCCACATATTATAGTTATCAAAAAGAGACTTTAAAATAGCTGTGATAAACTTGTGTAAAGAAAGATTTAAAAATTTCACCACTGTTATTGATAAAAATAGAACCAGATGGAAATTCTATAGCTGAAAATAAGATAACTGAAATTGAGATTAAGATTTAGGCTAAGCAGCAAGTAAGATATAACAAAACAGAACATTACTAAATTTGGAGGTAAATCAGTAGAAAATATCAGATTAAAACATGAAGGGAGAAAAGGATAGAAAACACATAAAAGCTTATGAGTCATATGTTACACAACTAAGTGATCTAAAAAATATTCAGTGAAAGTTCCACGTAGAGAAGAAAAAGAAAACATATCAGAGCAATATTTGAAGAGGTAATGACTGACAAGTTTTCAAAACTGAAGACATACATTAAATCACCAATGCAAGAAGCTATAAACACCAACGAGGATAAATATAAATAACAATACTAGGCACATAATAGTGAAAATGTCAAAAACCAAAGGAAGAAGGAAAATCAATTTAATCAGCAAAAAATGGGAGGGGGTACATTACCTTTAAGGAAACAATAACAATTTCATATGTGTTTTTACAGAAATTATGAAAACTACATCAGAATGATATCTTCAAATTTCTGGAATAAAATAAGTGCCAAGCTGTATTCTATATCATCTGAAAATATATTAAAATCTAAAAATAAAACAAGAACATTTAAGGATAAAATTGAGATAACTCCTTGACAACAGACCAGCAGCAAAGGAAATGCTAAGGTCAACTTATGAGGCAGAAGGAAATAAATCCCTGATAGAAATCAGAAAAAAGAAAGGACTAAAGATTTTATTGAAAATACATACATTTGTAAATTTAAGTGCCTATTGGCTATAAAAAAACAAAATAATAATATTTTCTGGTTTAAAATATATGTAGAATTAAATCATATAAAATAACACAAAAGAAAGGAGGAGATTAATAGGAGGTAAAATATTAAAGGTATAAAAGGAGGTGAAAGGAGATACAGCAAGGATCTTGCATTGTCTGGGAAGTGATGAATTCTAATTTATAATAGCTCTAATAAGTCAATGGTACATGTTGAAATCTGTAGAGAAACTACTTAAAAGTAAAATATATTTATAGTAAAAATGTATAACTAAAAATCCAATAGAGGGGGAAGTAATATTAATCAATGTGATAGTAACATTGATAACTCAAGACATCAAGAAAGGATAAAAAATAATTAGAGTAGCTGGCACAAATAGAAAATTAATAATAAAATGAGAGATTTAAATCCAAATAAAAGAGATTACATTAAATATAAATGAGCTAAATATTCCTATTAAAACATAAATATTGTCAACTTTAAAAATTAAAATCCAATTCTATGCTTCTTATAATAAGCAGAGATATTAAGTGTATTGACACACAAAAGTTGAAAGTAATCAAAATATATTTTCAATTTTCAACCTTCTTGCTTCCTTCCATCTAGCCCCTGAAAAATGGTCAGAAAGAAAAGGGAAATGAAAAAAAAAAAACTATCAATATTATTTGTGTCAGGGATACTACACATTCTACAGATATTAGACACATAAAAAGAGAATTATTTTGAACAAATTTTGGCTAATACATTTGAAAGTTTAGATAGAATAGACATCAGAAGAAACACAAATCTAAAATATACTATATATTAATGACATTAATTTTTACTGAAACATATTCTACAAAGAACTCTCCATGCTGAGATTCCTTCACTAGTGAACTCCAGATACTTAAAGAATATATATCACTTATAATACACAAACCCAGATAAAATATATACCTACTCATTTTTTAAAGCAAGACTAAATAAAATTTGACACAAGCATCACAAGAAAGAAAATTGCAGACCAATCTGTCTCATGAATATAGACGCAAAAATCCTAAATGGATAATTTGAAGATAAAGTCAATTGTTCCATTTATCTATTGCTTCAGAAAAAACAACAACAACAAACTACCCTTAAGACATAGTTTAAACAAACTATTATTGTCTCTCACAGGACTGTGGGTTGAATGGCTTCATCTGGGGTGTGTTTCCCTGGGTTCTTGTCTACAAGTGTAGTCAGATGGCAGCTCTGACTGGAGCTTCTGAAGGCTTCTTCACTCTCGTGCCTAATGTCTGTGTTGGGAGGTCTGGGACAGCTGGAGATTGGTTGGGCATAACTCACTCTTTATGCAGCCTTCTCACATTATTAACCTGGCCTTCCTCTGGGTCTGGCAGTATCAGTGCTGTATGACTTCTTACATGTCAGCAGACTTCCCTAGAGATAGTTATTCCTGAGAGAAGTGTAAAGGTTTCTTACTACCTAGCCCCAGAAGTTATACATTATCTCTACCACCATATACTACTGGTCAAAAGCAAGTCAAGTCATTGAGCCAGCCCAAATTCAAGGCAAAGGGAATAATGGGAGGTGTTTTTCATTTGTTGGAGTCATATCATTGTGTTTTAGAAGAGATGTTACATAACAACGAATGATATTTTTCCAGGTTCAGAATTGTGTTATTTTTTTAACATTCAAAATTCAATCAATGCAATTCATCATATTAACATAAAAAATAAGAAAAATATATTATATTCTGAGTATAAACAGAAAAAAGTATTTATACAAGTCTACACTCATAATAGAAAAAAACTCAGGAAAAACAATACATTGAATTGATAAATATTAAAAGCTTTCTTCCAAGATTTGGATACAACACAGATGCATCCTGTTACCAGTTATATTTGACTATACTAGAGATCACAACCAGTTTAATAAAGTAAGAAAGATAAATTACAGATTAGACTAAAATATATTAAATTATTATACATAAATAGCATGTTTGTGTATGGAGGAAATCCAAAAACTTTACAAATAAACTTTAGACTTGATAAGTGAACTTAGCACTCATGATCAATATAAAAATTAGTGGTGTTTCCATACACTAGCATAAAATACAGAAAAAAGCTAAAGAAATACAATTTTCAATATCTTCAAAACATATAAAATTACCTAGGAATAATTATAATAAAATTGTGCAAGACTTCAATCTTGAAAACTGTAATAGACTTGAGAATTTTTACAAAAGTCAATGCCAAGATAATGAGTTAAGAAGCAATATTATAAATTTGTTAATTTTCTCCAAACAATATATATATACTTCTTGAGCTGGGTAGTAGTCACATGACGGTGTTCACTTTGTCAAAAACAATTACACTGTTTTCTTCAATTTGTTCACTTCTTGTATGTTTTACTTAAGTTAAAATTGTTTCTTTCAAAAAGTCAGAGAGATAAGGTGAATGTAGATCAAAAATGACTTTGAAATTTTGAGATTGGGTGACAGGGGATAGGAAGAGGCTAATGTTCAGAAAAAAAGGAACATTAACAATGAATCGGGCTTAATTCAGTGTGGTATTTGTTAAATTCAGAGAGACTGAGAGAGAGAGACAGGGAAGGGGAGAAGAAAAGGTAGCAGAGGGAGGAGGAGAGGAGAGGATAGGGGAAATATTATTCCCGTATTTCAAATGAGACAGAAAATGAAAGGACATTAACCTGGGTCTTTCTAACTGAACATCCTCATTTCACGAAACCATTTATTGAATTCCATCATGCTTTTAAGGCATATGTCATTTTAATTCACTTTAGTCTTATACAATACTTAGGGACTTTTCTGGTTCATTATTATAACTGATTGACATTTGTTAATACAATCCAGATAAAGTATAGACTTGAAGCTAATTACCCATGTTTTATATTTTAAGTTCTATAGAAACTGTATTTTGCATAATGCTTATAAATGACAAGAGAATTCACTATTTACTGTAGTAGAGAGAATAATGCCACCCCTCCCCCCTCAAGCCAAAGATGTCCCTGTTCTAATCCCTAAAACCCAGGAATATGTATGTTTACATTATAAAAGATACTTTGCAGATGTGATTAAATTCAGGATTCTGAGATGGGGAGATAATCCTGGATTATCTGGGTGAGCCCAATAAAATCAGAGGGTCTTTATAAGCGTGAAACAGAGAGTTGGAGTCAGAGAGGGAGACTTGACAATAGAAGCAGAGGCCAGAGTGATATGAGAAAGGGGCCAAGAGCCTAAGAATACAGGTGGACTCTAGAAGCTAGAAAAGTTAAAGGAATGCATTCTACCCCTAGAGACTCAGAAGGAACACAGCCCTGCCATCCCATCTTAGTAGGATAATAAATATGTGTTGTTTCAAACCACTTAGTTTGTGGTAGTTTGTTACGGCAACAACCAGAAACTAATACCTATGGTAATACATTTCTTGTGATCTTTGACTTCCCAGAAATCACAAGATTTGTATTCCTAATGTTATAGCAGTCTTTAAGTCATGAGTGGTTGCTTTTTGTCTTTGTTTTTATTTTTAATGTTATACTAACAATCTACAAAACTGAAAACACTATAGTACTGCAGCTGAAAGGGCTACTTTCCTTTGCAAATTATTAAACAATACAAGCATATCAGTAGTCATGATTACTGTCATGGTCTGAACGCAGGTTGGAAAAGAATTTCCAGACACAAGACAGAATGTAAAGAAGATAGAATTTATTAGACGGAAGAGTCGCTGCCAGAACAGCGGGTCGACTTCCTAGTAGTCTGGGAGAGTCGAGCCCAAACATCTGCTATTGATCAGTTTTTATAGCCAGAAAACAAAGGAATGGTCTGAGGTGAAAATTTCATCTCCTGATTGGTCGAGGCACATATACCTTCCTTCTATAGGGTGGAAGTGGGACAGGTCCCGTTGGCCAGTTGGGCGTCACCCAGGTGAGCTCAGGAATTTCGTAACCATCGCAACATGGTGGGGAGGGCAATTAAGAGTCCGGTAGGGGGTGTAATGATGAAAATTTCAGGCAGGATCCTCCTTTGTCCTTGAAGCACCATTGTCCTTGGAGCATCACAATTATAATAGGTAATGTCGGCCATATCCAGGCCATCACTAATTAAATAAAAATCTGTTTCCATCTTGACATCTCACTGTTACTGCCTAGTTCAACTGGAATCCTAATGGATCTTCCTGAACTTGTTTTTACTCTTCTCCAATTTATTCTCTACCCTGGCAACAGAGTGTTCTTTAAAAAGCATGAACTCGATCATGCTTGGTCTTTATTTAAAACTCTCCTAGGCTTTCCTTTATTTGTAGATAAAGACCTCCATTGTTAACAAAATCATAAACATGGCCTTCAAGGCATCGCATAATCTGGTCCATACCTTTTTTCACCAGCCCCATCTCAAGCCCTTTATCTCTAACTGCAATGGTTTTTCTCCCTGGGGTTTTGCACATACTATTCATCTGCCTGGATAAGCCTGTTCTGCTGCCTGCATGCTGACCCCTCTCCAATCACCTAATTAATTTTTACTCATCTTTTTGAACTCAATTCAAAATGCATTTCTTTGGAGAGTCTTTTTCTTTTTTTTTAAACTTTATCCCAGATTATGCCAGTCTTCCCTCTTATAATCTTTCAGGACACCTTGAACTTTCACAGGTCTTAACAAATCATAATTAACTAATTGTTGAATTTGTTGCTTTAATTTTATTTTCTCTGCTATAACATCAGCTCTTTGAGTTCAAACCCTTTGTCCTGTGTACTGCTCCTCTCCTTACACTTGAAGTCATGCACGTGTAGGTATTCTATTCATATTTGTTTAATGAACAAATAAAGGAAAAGATTTTGAGCCATAAAATGCTAAATTCAGACCCAAGTTATAACCATTTATAATTTTTTACTTTATTCATATTGTGTATCTTTGTGAGTCCCATTCTTTGTTAGCTGTAAAAGGGTCAATGACACCTTCTTCAGCAGGTTTGTAAGTGTCGAATGTAAAATAGGTAAAGTTCCTAGCACATAGTAGGTACTTGGTAAGCATTAGTGTTTATTAAAACAAATTTTCATCATTGGTTATCTTAGCTCACAGCTATCTTAAACCCTGCTACTCAGTGTTGTCAGCCATCCCTGTAAGCATGTTAGAAATACAGAATATACAATCCCACCCCAGACCCACTGATTCAGAATCTAATTTTGAACAAGATCTCTAGGTAATTCTTCCATTTAAAATTTGAGAAACACGATATTTAGATTTCAATTGTTTTGCACAGTTTTGGGAGATATCTAAAGATGTTTTATTTGTCATCTTATCTAATTTGATTAAATTGAAAGGAAACTGAGGATCCTTTTATTATTAAAGAGTCTTACTTTGTCTTTGACCTGCCATTCTTTATTTAAAAGTACCCATGCTTGAAATTGATCTGTTGTACAATGGCCAAGTAACTTGCAGTCCCATAGCTACCACCCTGATGGAGGAACATTAACTTTATAAGAAATATTTGTACTTACCTTTGAAAAAAGAGGAAAGCTTTTACTACAATGTACTGATAAAAGTAATGTCAGACAAGGCAGCTCAAGCAAACTTCATCACTAGCCAAGCTCCTTGTGGGATAAGTGCCCAAATCAATAGTGTAGGTAACACAATTACCATTGAACGAATTGTATCCAAGTTTCCCTGAAATGAAATAACCCAGATTTCATGGTTGTGATAGAAACAACATTGTGAAAGAATGAGACTCAAGTGTCTGGAGATTAAGGGGGATTGTCAGAGAAATTTAGTAGTGTGTAGGGATGGGGTGCGTTTTTCTTATTATTCAACTAAGTGTCATATAGTAATTTGTTTCCAGTTTTCATCTCAAAAGCATTGGACTGCATCTTGTCTTGCTTAGCATCCCCACAGAGCTGGCCCAAGAACTAAAGTCCCTTGATGCTAATAGGAGCTCTGTGCTTGGATTAGCCCTACAGGATTTGTGCAGTAAAGCAAGAAGTAGGTCCTTTACTTATATTGGTGTTTGTGTAACCACAGGGGGAAAGAACTTACTCAGAAGGATGGCTCTTTACAGCTGTCAGGGTACTTGCTGTTTTAAGTCTCCTTTAGTTTTTTTTTTTTTCTTTATTAGTCATTTACTCAGCACTGGCAACATATTCTTACAACTCGAATGCTTACCTTAATTGAAATTGCATTGGACAAATAGCCAGAAGACTTGCATTCCAGTCTAGCCCTGCTACCTACTGGCAGTGTATCCTTGGGGAAATCACCTTACCTCTCTGGGCTTTAAGGGAACTGGATTAGATAATCTCTAAGGTCTTTCCCAGAGGAAATTTCTATGATTTAAAATCTTAATTAAAAAGGAACCCCTTTGAAAAGGAAAAAAAAGTATCAAGAGAAATTTTCTTACTAAAGTCCAAAGATGGCATTGAAGGAACACATGAAGTATCTGTAATTACATATAAAATTGTATTTGCTTATAGGTATTCATGGAGGGGGTCTATGTCTCTCATCAGATTCTTTAATAGATCTGTGACCCCAAATTACAAAAAGAATATGACAGGAGCACACATTTAGAGTTAAGAGTGCTTATTTGAATGGAAGCTTAACATGATCTCCAAAGATAAATTTTTTTATCTCTTAAATAAAATTTTAACAATGATTAACTTATGATAAAAACACACATGCTACACACGTACACACACACACACACACACACTTCACACACACACACCTCACACAGACACACACCTGGGATAATTTATCCTGTGCTTGGCTAATCCTATGAATTATTTTTTATTCAAACAAGTAATAAATTAATTCAAATAGTGTAAAAAATACTACCCCAGATGCAACTCAGCAGTCATGGAAAATTAGAGAAATATTTTAAAAAACAACTTCTACCAGAGAACCCCACATAAGTTTTAAAGGATATACTGCTTTTCATGGAAAAGAATTATTTTAAAGGTGTAATTTTATGTAACTGAAGGATCTTGACAACTGCTTTGGATTTATTTCTTTCATATTCTTCCAAAATTGAATTCTATCAAATGCCATACATATTCTTGAAGAAAATGTGATTTTCCACAGCAAAGTCTCTTTTGTTTACCCTATTATTTGAGAGAGACGATCTGACTGCAAACATGCCTGTGCAAGTTAATTTGCTTTTCATGTGTCTTCCTAGATACTATTATCTGAGATCAGAGTCATCTCTATGAATAATTTTGGGCAACATAATAGTTTTGAAACTGTTAGGCACATTTCAAATAAAACTTTCACAAATAAAGTGACACTGGCATTGTATAAAAATCTTATCATTCTAGGCTTGTTGTTTTAATCATGTTTTACTTGGGTGATAAGTAGAGAGATTTTGTACTTTCAATGCACATTGCCTTGTGGTTTTATTTTTAGAAACTACATCTTTAAATCAAGATAGAACAGATGGAAGCTTCAGTGCTTAAACAAACATCTACACTTTAGGGCAGAAACTCAGAATCATAGTCTTGACAAAGAACTTAGGAATCTTCCAGAAAATATTGATTTTCTTCTTAGTAGCAATCTAATCACATTCACAGATTTGCTTTATAAAATGAAACAGTAGTTTCTTAGTATCTGCATCCTACCCTTCTTTATTTCCTCTAATGTAAAAGCAAACCAACATGTCTCTTCAGCTTCAGATGATTATTCAACCTATCTGCTGTGGAACAGATTTTAATGAATGCTGATGGTAGGATTTTTGTCCCAGTTTCCCAACCAGTTTTCTTTTTCTTTTTTTAATAGATCTTTATTGGAGTATAATTGCTTCACAATACTGTGTTAGTTTCTGTTGTACAACAAAGTGAATCAGTCATATGCGTGCATATATCCCCATATTCCCTCCCTCTTGAGCATCCCTCCCACCCTCCCTATCCCACGTCTCTAGGTCCTCGCAAAGCACCGAGCTGATCCACCTGTGCTATGCTGCTGCTTCCCACTAGGTAACTATTTTACATTCAGTAGTGTATATATGTCAATGCTACTCTCACTTTGTCCCAGTTCCCCCTCCCCACCGTGTCCTCAAGTCCATTCTCTATGTCTTCGTCTTTATTCCCGCCCTGCCACTAGGTTCATCAGTACCATTTTTTTTGTATCCCAACCAGTTTTACTACATAGGAGCTAGTCTTCTAATTCCCAGAAAGCCAGGAACATGACTATCCTCACTGGGAGAAACAATGTTGGTGAGGGGTGGGGACTCCAGGGCCAAATGTTTTGGATCCAGGAACTGCACACTCCTTTTCAAGGACACTTTTCATTTTTCAAGGATGAGTGTAAATAAGCCTACACAGCCTCCAAGGAACAGAAATAGAACCCTGCTATTATCTACTAATACACCGTGAAATAAATTGTATCCCACTCTTTTATTCAGTATCTTAGCTGAATGAGGTTCATTTCTTTGGGGACAAAGAAAACAATTGGAATCTTTTCTTAGCTGGTTCAATTTAGAATTTAGACTTGGCTGATAATGAAAATTGCTGGCATATTTCCCAGCCTGGATAGTTATCTATAAATAAATAAAGTCGTATGCTAGTTTGGTCAGAAAGAAGATAATATCAGCCTGCAGCAGATAGTTGAAATGCCTCCTGGGAGAGATCTATGCTGCTATAATAAATGGAGCTGTTAGAGGTACATCAGTGCAGCTTTGAGTTGGTAATATGCCCAATTTAAAGCACATATATTATAATTTATGTGAAAAGTATATAAAAGTATATCTCCATCCTCTTTCACAGACGGTTCTCCTTCTAAATACTTATTTAATTAGCTGTTTGATTACAGATTTTGATACCTATTTGATCAATTGATGGATTATAATACATTTAATAAGAATTAAGAATAGAAGAAAACAGCAAAAGTCCTATAATCATTGAGTTATAGATTCAAGTTTTTTTTGGAAAAAGGGGCAGGGGTGAAGGCACCACACAAGTAATGAGAATAAAGCATCACAAGTACTGTGAGAGACAGAGTAGAGGAACTCCTTAGGCTATTCCTCTCTTTTGTAACTGTTTCCTACCTCCTCTACTTGACTGAATTCTATTCAACCTTCAAATCTCAGGATAAATGTCACTTTCTCAGAAAAGCCTTTGCTTACATTGGATAGCCCCATCATAGACTTCATGTGGCCTGTAGTTTTCTTTCATAGCAGTAAACCATTATTTATACTTTTTAAAAAATCTCTTTTCTTCCATTTGATTAAAAGTTCCATAAGAGCAGGAACCTAGCCTTCTTTTGTTCTCTGTCAATCTGAATGTCTCATACTTTATCAGGCAAATAGTAATAACATTAAAAAGCTAACATGTCCCATACTGTTTGTTGGACACTTTTATATTCAGACTCATTTATTAACCACCTAAATGTCTTTGAGGCAAGCTTCACAATATTTCCCACTTTACAGATGGAGAAACTGAGGTTAAGAGAAGTTAAAATTCTACAAGCTTGTAGCTTCAGATTTTGTGCTCTTAACCATCTTGATATACTGCTCTTATAGTAACTCTTTACTGAAGAAATTAATGAACAAGTGAATGAAATAGAGAAACCTATATCAGAGGACTGCCTCATTCTGGTGGTCATGAATGACCTTTTGAAGAAGTGAGAGATTAAATGAGACAGGAAGGTATAAGTAGAAGTGAAATTGGGCCCAAGAGGTATGGGGTAGGTATTGGGCAGGGAGTGTGGAGGTGCAGGAAGGAGATGGGGAAGAAGAGATCGGCACAGAGTTTGTGGTGGCAGTGTGGTATTCCAGAGACTGTGATCATTAACAATTATGTTTCTCTCGAGCTTAAAATATAAGTCTAGGGCTAGAAATATAAATTTGGGATTCAAGTAGCAACTGAAGCCATGAGAGCCCAAGCCAAAAGCAAAGAATGACTAGAACAGTTGGCCCAGGACTGGCCAACAGAAGTGAACCACAACAAGTGTGTTAATATATTGTAGCCTCAGGTTCCTCTGCTGTAAAATGTCAATACATAAAATACACTCTACAGGACTGATGTTAGGCTGTTATGAAACAACTGTGTAAACCTTGGGCACATGGAACATATTTACTAAAGGTTAGTTTCTTTCCTTTCCTTCTATATATTTAATATGATTTTTAAAAAATCTCAGAAATGAACAATAACATTTAAGAGGACATTTTAAAGTCTAGGTAGAAATAAAAGATTAGCTGTGTCTAACAGTTTAATGCATCTATTGCATTTTTAATTTCACTGATTATATATTTTTATTTCTAAAATTCTACTTGTTTATTTTTCAAACTTACTCTTATTTCATAATTTTTTCTTATGGTTCTTTTGTTTTCCTTTAATCATTATAAACAAATTTATTGTTGACTATCTATTAAAGAGTGGATACTAACTCCCAAGGATAGGAGTGGGAAAGGAAAAGACAAGACTCTCAGATTTCCTTTTGACTTACTTTGATTTTTTTGTTTCTTTTAAAGCCTAAAATATATGCATTTTCCTGATTGGCAATGATAAAGGCATCAAAATCCATATATTGTAGGATTAAAAAGCAAAAGTTGGTACAGTAACAGAAAGGAAAGCATCTTACTTGATTATGAAGATTAGGATTTAAAAGAGGTTTTTCTTAAAGAAGAAAATAATATTTTTATCTTAAAGATAAAAATATCTTCAAATCAGCTATTAAATATGGCTCTTAATATGAACTGTAAGACACTTTCAAGATGGCAGAGGAGTAAGAAGTGGAGATCATCTTCCTCCCCATAAATACATCAAAAATACATCTACATGTGGAACACCTCATACAGAACACTTACTGAACGCTGGCAGAAGACCTCAGACTTCCCAAAAGCCAAAAAAATCCCCACGTACCTGGGTAGGGCAAAAGAAAAAATAAAAAAACAGGGACAAAAGAATAAGGCTGGCACCCGCACCTCTGGGAGGGAGCTGTGAAGGAGGAAATGTTTCCACACACTAGGAAGACCCTTCACTGGTGGAGATGGGGGGTGGATGGGGGGGGGGAAGCTTCAGAGCCACAAAGGAGAGCACAGAAACAGAGGTGCAGGGGGCAAAGTGGAGAGATTCCCGCACAGAGGATCGGTGCCAACCAGCACTCAGCAGCCTGAGAGGCTTGTCTGCTCACCTGCCAGGGTGGGTGGGAGCTGAGAGCTGAGACTCGGGCTTTGGAGGTCAGATCCCAGGGAGAGGACTGGGTTTGGCTGCGTGAAGACAGCCGGAGGTGGCCAGTGCACCACAGCTAGCCGGAATGGAGTCCAGGAAAAATTCTGGACCTGCCGGAGAGGCAAGAGACCTTTGTTTCAGGGTGCATGAGGAGAGGGGATTCCTTCCCAGTGTGCCCACAAAAGGCAGAGCTCCATCTAAGCAAGCACCAGAGATGGGCGTGAGCTGCAGCTATCAGCTTGGACACCAGAGACGGGCATGAAATGCTAAGGCTTCTGCCGCTGCCACCAAGAATCCTGTGTGCAACTGCAGGTCACAATTCACACTCTCCCAGGAGCCTGTGCAGCATGCCACTGCCAGGGTCCCGTGATCCAGGGACAACTTCCCTGGGAGAACACATGGTGCACCTCAGGCTGTTGCAATGTCACGCCAGCCTCTGCTGCCTCAGGCTCACCCTGCATTCCAGTTTGACTACCATACCCCTCCCTCTCCGTGGCCTTAGTGAGCAAGAGTCACCTAATCAGCCGCTGCTTTAACCCCCTCCTGTCTGGGCGGGAAACAGACGTCTGAGGGTGGCCTATATGAAGAAGTGGGACCAAAACCAAAGCTGAACCCTAGGAGCTGTGGTAACAAAGAAGAGAAAGGGTAATTTCTCTGTGCAGACTAGATGCAGCAGATTAAAACCCCACAATCAACTTGATAAACCCTGCATCTGAAGAATACCTGAATAGACAATGAATGTTCCCAAAATCGAGGTGGTGGACTTTGGGAGCAACTGTAGACTTGGGGTTTGCCTTCTGCGTCTAATTTGTTTCTGGTTTTATGTTTATCTTATACTATTTAATGCTTATTATCATTGGTGGATTTGTTTCTTGGTTTGGTTGCTCTCTTCCTTTTATATATATATATATATATTTTTTCTTTTTCTCTTTTTGTGAGTGTGTATGTGTATGCTTCTTTGTGTGATTTTTGTCTGTATAGATTTGCTTTTAACATTTGTCCTAGGGTTCTGTCTGTTCATCTTTTTTGTTTTTTTTAATTTTGTTTTGTTTTGTTTTTCTCTTCCTTTTCTTCTGAGCAGTGTGGCTGGCAGGGTCTTGGTGTGTCTGGCTGGGTGTTGGGCCTGAGCCTTCAAGGTGGGAGGGCTGAGTCCAGGACATTGGACCACTAGAAACCTCCTGACCCCATGAAATATCAGTTGGCAAGAGTTCATCTAGAGCTTTGTCTCAACACTGAGACCCAGCTCCACCCAACAGCCATCAAGCTCCAGTGCTGGACACCCCATGCCAAACAACTAACAAGACAGGAACACAATCCCACCCATTAGCAGAGAGGCTGCCTGAAGTCATACTAAGATCACAGACATTGAAAAACACACCACCTGATGCGGCCTTGCCTACCAGAAGGAAAATATACAGCCCACCTACTAGAACACAGGAAACAGTCCACTCTGCCAGGAAACCTACACAAGCCACTGAACCAGCCACACCCACTGGGGGCAGACACCAAAAATAACGGGAACTATGAACCTGCAGCCTGCAAAAAGGAGACCCCAAGCATACTAAGTTAAACAAAATAAGAACCCAGAGAAATATACAGCAGATGAAGGAACAAGGTAAAAACTCACCAGACCAAACAAATGAAGAGGAAACAGGCAGTCTACCTGAAAAAGAATTCAGAGTAATATAGTAAAGATGATCCAAAATCTCTGAAATAGAATGGAGAAAATACGAGAAACATTTAACAAGGACCTAGAAGAACTAAAGAGCAAACAAACAATGATGGACAACAAAATAAATGAAATTAAAAATACTCTAGAAGGAATCAATAGCAGAATAACTGAGGCAGAAGAAGGCATAAGTGACCTGGAAGATAAAATAGTGGAAATAACTGCTGCAGAGCAAATAAAGAACAAAGAATGAAAAGAATTGAGGACAGACTCAGAGACTTCTGGGAAAAAGTTAAACACACCAACATTCGAATTATATGGGTCCCAGAAGAAGAGAAAAAGAAAAGGACAGTGAAAATATTTGAAGACATCATAGTTGAAACTTCCCTAACATGGTTAAGGAAATAGTCAATCAAGTACAGGAAGCACAGAGAGTCCAATACAGGATAAATCCAAGGACAAAGAGGCCAAGACACATATTAATCAAACTATCAAAAATTAAATACAGGGCTCCCTGGTGGAGCAGTGGTTCAGAATCTGCCTGCCAATGCAGAAGACACAGGTTCAAGCCCTGGTCTGGGAAGATCCCACATGCCACGGCGGAACTGGGCCCGTGAGCCACAACTACTGAGCCTGCACATCTGGAGCCTGTGCTCTGCAACAGGAAAAATTCCACGATAGTGAGGGGCCCACGCACCATGAGGAAGAGTGGCCACAACTTGCTGCAACTAGAGAGAGCCCTCGCACAGAAATGAAGACCCAACACAACCAAAAATAAATAAATAAATAAATAAAATTAAAAAAAAATTAAACACAAAGAAAAAGTATTAAAAGCAGCAAGGGAAAAGAAACAAATAACATATGAGGGAAACCCCATAAAGTTAACAGCTGCTCTTTCAGCAGAAAATCTGCAAACCTGAAGGGAGTGACAGGACATATTTAAAGTGAAAAAGGGAAAAACCTACAACCAAGATTACTCTACCCAGCAAGGATTTCATTCAGATTCAGTGGGGAAATTAAAACCTTTACAAACAAGCAAAGGTTAAGAGAATTCAGCACCACCAAACCAACTTTACAACAAATGCTAAAGGAACTTCTCTAAGCAGGAAACACAAGACAAGGAAAAGACCTACAATAACAAACCCCAGACAATTAAGAAAATGATAATAGGAACATACATATCGATAATTACATTAAATGTAAATGGATTAAATGCTCCAACCAAAAGACACAGACTTTCTGAATGGATACAAAAACAAGACCCGTATATATGCTGTCTACAAGAGACCCACTTCAGACCTAGGGACACATACAGACTGAAAGTGAGGGGATGGAAAAAGATATTCCATGCAAATGGAAATCAAAAGAAGGCTTGAGTAGCAATTCTCATATAAGATAAGCTAGACTTTAAAATAAAGACTATTACAAGAGACAAAGAAGGACACTACATAATGATCAAGGGATCAATCCAAGAAGAAAATATAATAATAGTAAAAATTTATGCACCCAACATAGGAACACCTCAATACATAAGGCAAAGGTTAACGGCCATAAAAGGGGAAATCATCAGTAACACAATAATAGTAGGGGACTTTAACACCCCACTTTCACCAATGGAGAGATCATCCAAAATGAAAATAAATAAGGAAACAGAAGCTTTAAATGATACATTAAACAAGATGGACTTAATTGATATTTATAGGACATTCCACCCCAAAACAACAGAATACACATTTTTCTCAAGTGCTCATGGAACATTCTCCAGGATAGATCATATCTTGGGTCACAAACCAAGCCTCAGTAAATTTAAGAAAATTGAAATCATATCAAGTATCTTTTCCAACCCCAGTGCTATGAGACTAGATACAAATTACAGGAAAAAAAACTGTAAAAAATACAAACACATGGAGGCTAAACATTATGTTACTAAATAACCAAGAGAGGAAACCAGGGAGAACAAACCAAAGAGAAAGTCAAAAAATACCTAGAAACAAATGACAATGAAAACATGATGACCCAAGACCTATGGGCTGCAGCAAAAGCTGTTCTAAGAGGGAAGTGTACAGCAATACAATCCAACCTCAAGAAACAAGGAAAGTCTCAAATAAACAACCTAAACTTACACCTAAAGCAATTAGAGAAAGAAGAACAAAAAAATCCCAAAGTTAGCAGAAGGAAAGAAATCATAAAGATCAGATCAGAAATAAATGAAAAAGAAATGAAGAAAACAATAGCAAAGATCAATAAAACTAAAAGGTAGTTCTTTCAGAAGATAAACAAAATTGATAAGCCATTAGCCAGACTCATCAAGAAAAAAAAGAAGACTCAAATCAACAGAATTAGAAATGAAAAAGAAGTAACAACTGATACCACAGAAATACAAAGGATACTGAGGGATTACTACAAGTAACTGTAAGCCAATAAAATGGACAACGTGAAATTAATGGACAAGTTCTTAGAAAACTACAAACTTCCAAGACTGAACCAGGAAGAAATAGAAAATATAAATAGACCAATCAGAGCACTGAAATTGAAACTGTGATTAAAAATCTTCCAACAAACAAAATCCCAGGACAAGACGGCTTCAAAGGCAAATTCTATCAAACATTTACAGAAGAGCTAAGATCTATCATTCTCAAATCTTCCAAAATATAGCAGAGGGTGGAACATTCCCAAACTCATTCTACGAGGCCACCATCACCCTGATACCAAAACCAAACAAAAAACAAAAAAAAAAACTACAGACAAATATCACTGATAAACATAGATGCAAAAATCCTCAACAAAATACTAGCAAACAGAATCCAACAACACATTAAAAGGATCATACACCAAGATCAAGTGAGGTTTACCTCAGTAATGCAAGGATTCTTCAATATATGCAAATCATCAAGGTGATACACCATATTAACTGAAGGATAAAAAACTGAAGGATAAAAACCATATGATAATCTCAATAGATGCAGCAAAGCTTTTGACAAAATTCAACACCTATTTAGGATAAAAGACTCCAGAAAGTGGGCATAGAGGGAACCTACCTCAACACAATAAAGGCCATATATGCCAAATCCACATCAACATCATTCTCCGTGGTGAAAAACTCAGACCACTTCCTCTAAAATCAGGAACTAGACAAGGTTGCACACTCTCACTGCTATTATTCAACATAGTTTTGGAAGTTTTATCCACAGCAATCAGAGAAGAAAAATAAATAAAAGGAATGCAAATAGGAAAAGAAGACGTAAAGCTGTCACTGCAGTTGATATGATACTATACATAGAGAATCCTAAAGATGCTACCAGAAAACTACTAGAGCTAATCAATGAATTTGGTAAAGTAGCAGGGTACAAAATTAATGCACAGAAATCTCTTGTATTCCTATACTCTAATGATCAAAAATCTGAAAAAGAAATTAAGGAAACACTCCCATTTACCACTGCAACAAAAAGAATAAAATACCTAGGAATAAACCTACCTAAGGAGGTAAAAGACCTGTACTCAGAAAACTATAAGACACTAATGAAAGAAGTCAAAGATGACACAAACAGATGGAGATATACACCATGTTCTTGGATTGGAAGAATCAATATTGGGAAAATGACTATACTATCCAAAGCAATCTACAGATTCAATGCAATTCCTATCAAACTACCAATGGCATTTTTACAGAACTAGAACAAAAATTTTTACAATTTGTGTGAAGACACAAAAGACCCTGAATAGCCAAAGCAATCTTGATAAAGAAAAATGGAGCTGGAGGAATCAGGCTTCCTCACTTCAGACTATACTACAAAGCTACAGTAATAAAGACAGTATGGTACTGGCACAAAAACAGAAATATAGATCAATAGAACAGGATAGAAAGCCCAGAGATAAAGCCACTCACATATGGTCACCTTATCTTTGACGAAGGAGGCAAGAATGTACAATGGAGAAAAGAGAGCCTTTTCAATAAGTGGTGCTCAGAAAACTGGACAGCTACATGTAAAAGAATGAAATTAGAACAGTTCCTAACACCATACACAAAAATAAACTAAAAATGGATTAAAGTACTAAATGTAAAGCCAGACACTATAAAACTCTTAGAGGAAAACATAGGCAGAACTCTCTATGACATAAACCACAGCAAGATCCTTTTTGACCCACCTTCTAGAGAAATGGAAATAAAAACAAAAATAACCAAATGGGACCTAATGAAACTTAAAAGCTTTTGCACAGCAAAGGAGACTATAAACAGATGAAAAGACAATCGTTAGAATGGGAGAAAATATTTGCAGCAAAGAAACTGACAAAGGATTAATCTTCAAAATATACAAGCAGCTTATGCAGCTCAATAAAAATTAAAAAAAACAAAGAAAAACCGATAACCAATCCAAAAATGGACACAAGACCTAAATAGACATTTCTCCAAAGAAGATATACAGATTGCCAACAAACACATGAAAGGATGCTCAACATCACTAATCATTAGAGAAATGCAAATAAAAACCACAAAGAGGTATCACCTCACACCGATCTGAATGGCCATCATCAAAAAGTTACAAACAATAAATGCTGGAGAGGGTGTGGAGAAAAGGGGACCCTCTTGCACTGTTGGTGGGAATGTAAATTGATACAGCCACTATGGAGAACAGTATGGAAGTTCCTTAAAAAACTAAAAATAGAACTACCATATGACCCAGCCATCCCACTACTGGGCATATACCCTGAGAAAACCATAATTCAAAAAGAGCCATGTACCACAATATTCATTGCAGCTCTATTTACAATAGCCAGGACATGGATGCAACCTAAGTGTCTATCAACAGATGATTGGATAAAGAAGATGTGACACATATATACAATGGAATATTACTTGGCCATAAAAAGAAACGAAACTGAGTTATTTGTACTGAGGTGGATGGACCTAGAGTCTGTCATACAGAGTGAAGTAAGTCAGAAAGAGAAAACAAATACTGTATGCTAACACATATATATGGAATCTTAAAAAAATAATGGTTCTGAAGAAACTAGGGATAGACAGGAATAAAGATGCAGAGGTAGAGAATGGACCTGAGGACATGGGGTGGTGGGTGGGTGGAAGGCTAAACTGGGATAAAGAGAAAGTGTAACATTGACATATATACATTACCAAATGTAAAATAGATAGCTAGTGGGAAGCAGCTGCATAGCACAGGGAGATCAGCTCCGTGCTTTGTGACCACCTAGAGGGGTGGGATAGGGAGGGTGGGAGAGAAGTCCAGGAGGGAGGGGATATGGAGATATATGTATATGTATAGCTGATTGACTTTGTTATACAGCAGAGGCAAACAGAACATTGTAAGGCGATTATACTCTGATAAAGATGTTAAAAGCTAAAAATAAATAAATTTAAAAAAAGAACTGTAGATAATTACAAAGATGCAATTAACCCAAATCCATGGCCTGGGTATTTAACATAGCCTATCCTCTTATAAAAATTCGTTGATTTTCTTGACGAGATCAATATATTATATTCTCTCCCCACAGTATTTGAAGGGGAAAAGACATCATGGTTAACTGTATTAGTAAGTTTTCTATGCACACACACACGCACACACACACACACACACACACCCCAAACTGCTGCTTCCTAATTCATTCTAAGGATTTGTTTTATGCTAACTCAAACCCAAGAATTGTATCAGTAGCAAAAATGAAATTACTACAGACACTGTGATTGTAATTCATATATTTCTGGTTTAGTGAAAGTTTTCATTATTCTAAAGTGCCTGACCATAATGGAAAATGACTGCATAATTTTTCTTTAAAAATCTCTCTTCAGTTCATTGGACACATATAGCTTCATCCTTCTATGCCCATTTTGGAATAGTTCTGAAAAAGTCACACAGATATTCATACCAAGTTGGAAAATGTCAAGTACATTTAATTTTATGTTTGACAATTGATAGATTCCTTCATTCAATGTCTTCATTTTACTTCTTTAGATGTGAAGGTTTTTGCTCAGATTAATATGCAGACCTCCATTAAATAGACCAGTTTTGAGACTTTGTGATAAAGGTGCATTTTGGGTTCTAAATTCTCTGTCCCCTTTGAGTCACCAGATGATTTCCAATCTTGTCTTTTTCACAGACCATCACAACATTCCTCTAGCTATCTCTGCCTTAGGAGAGGTCAGGATCCAAATGGCATGTCTCAAGTGATGCTGAATTGGTCCTATTGCCCACTCGTTACCCCAATTCCTCTTGTCTACTAGATTGTACTAGAGATGTGCATTTTTCTGTCCTCAAGCAGCTCACAATCTTATAAAATAAGACAACTAACTGTCTTAGAGTATATGTCTATGTTAAGTATTTATATGTAAATACAACTAACTCTCATAGAGTACAACTATGTTAGTGACATAAAATAGTGCTTTAGTATCATGGAGGATAAACTGATTTCACGGAGGATGTGGGATGTCTATATACTGTGAATATACACAATATTTGAGCTGGACCTTGAGGAATGAGAGAAAGGTAAGGAAAGAAAAAGAAGCTGTTTGAATAAAGTTTGTGAAACAAGCAAAAGCACATACTGGGTGGGGGTGGCAAGTAGTTTGATGTGTTTAGACTTTAAAATACAGAACACAGAGTGAGAGAAGCAGCAGCAAGAAATTATGATGCTGGGAAGTGAGGCAGAGGCCAAGCTTGAGCAATTGAATGAAATATTAAGGAATTTGGGGGAACCTAAGAATGTTTTTCAGAAGTAATTAAAAAAGGGTTCACTTGTTCAAGCATATATTATAGAAGATTAGAATTGGTAGCAAAACCAAATTGCAAGTGTTGAAGTGAGATGTTCTCAAACTTAAAGGCATCTAAGAGTCACTTGGTAAACATATTAAAGTTGCTAGATCCTCAATCACCCTGTGTAGAGGGGATCCAGGGATCTGCATTTTCAGTAAGTGCCCCAGGGGATTCTGTTGAGAGCAGTTTATGGACCCTACCTTGAGAAACAGTGGGTTAAGGAATTGTGTAGAAAGTAAATGGAAGCAGTGAAAGTGGAACACTTTTTTTCAAGAAGTTGAGGATGAAGGAAAGAAGAAAAAATGGTTAAGAATATGAGTTCTGGATTCATAATTTATAGGTTTGCATCCTGGTGTCACCACTCATTTCTGTGGAATCTTGGGCAGATCATTCTGCACTGCAATCTACCCACATGTAAAATGGGAGGAATCATAGCATCTAGTTCATAGCATTTTATGAAGCTTATATGATGGTTAGAAGTAAAATGATTTGGCTAATTTCCAGAAGATAGTAAGTGCTCAGTACATTTTAGGAATTATTATTACTGCTGACATTATTATATTAGGAAGCAGTAAGATAAATAAATATTGTTTTCAAATATTCAAAATCTCTGCTTGTAGGATAAAGGAGAGTTTCACAATGAAAAAAAAAATTTTTTGAATCTGGATCTCAGAGTTGGAGAAATAAATGGGATAAAAGACACAACTGGTACACCTTGCTGAGAAAGAGAGCTGGATAATTTTTTTTTTTTAAACATCTTTATTGAAGTATAATTGCCTTACAATGGTGTGTTAGCTTCTGCTTTATAACAAAGTGAATCAGTTATACATATACAATATGTTCTCATTTCTCTTCCCTCTTGCATCTCCCTCCCTCCCACCCTCCCCATCCCACCACTCTAGGTGGTCACAAAGCACCGAGCTGATCTCCCTGTGCTATGCGGCTGCTTCCCACTAGCTAGCTATTTTACATTTGGTAGTATATATATGTCCATGACACTCTCTTACCCTGTCACATCTCACCCCACCCCCTCCCCATATCCTCAAGTCCATTCTCTAGTAGGTCTGTGTCTTTATTCCCGTCTTGCCACTAGGTTCTTCATGGCCTTTTTTACCCTTAAATTCCGTATATATGTGTTAGCATACTGTATTTGTTTTTCTCTTTCTGACTTACTTCACTCTGTATAACAGGCTCTAGGTCCATTCACCTCACTACAAATACCTCCATTTCATTTCTTTTTATGGCTGAGTAATATTCCATTGTATATATGTGCCACATCTTCTTTATCCATTCATCTGTCGATGGACATTTAGGTTGCTTCCATGTCCTGGCTATTGTAAATAGAGCTGCAATGAACATTTTGGTACATGACTCTTTTTGACCTATGGCTTTCTCAGGGTATATGCCCAGTAGTGGGATTGCTGGGTCGTATGGTAGTTCTATTTTTAGTTTTTTAAGGAACCTGCATACTGTTCTCCATAGTGGCTGTATCAATTTACATTCCCACCAACAGTGCAAGAGTGTTCCCTTTCCTCCACAGCCTCTCCAGCATTTATTGTTTCTAGATTTTTTGATAATGGCCATTCTGACCGGTGTGAGATGATATCTCATTGTAGTTTTGATTTGCATCTCTCTAATGATTAATGATGTTGAGCATTCTTTCATGTGTCTGTAGGCCATCTGTATATCTTCTTTGGAGAAATGTCTATTTAGGTCTTCTGCCCATTTTTGGACTGGGTTGTTCGTTTTTTTGTTATTGAGCTGCATGAGCTGCTTGTAAATCTTGGAGACTAATCCTTTGTCAGGTGCTTCATTTGCAAATATTTTCTCCCATTCTGAGGGTTGTCTTTTGGTCTTGTTTATGGTTTCCTTTGCTGTGCAAAAGCTTTTAAATTTCATTAGGTCCCATTTGTTTATTTGTGTTCTTATTTCCATTTCTCTGGGAGCTGGGTCAAAAAGAATCTTGCTGTGATGTATGTCATAGAGTGTTCTGCCTATGTTTTCCTCTAAGAGTTTGATAGTGTCTGCCCTTACACTTAGGTCTTTAATCCATTTTGAGTTTATTTTTGTGCATGGTGTCAGGGAGTGTTCTAATTTCATACTTTTACATGTACCTGTCCAATTTTCCCAGCACCACTTATTGAAGAGGCTGTCTTTTCTCCACTGTATATGCTTGCCCCCTTTATCAAAGATTAGGTGACCATATGTGTGTGGGTTTATCTCTGGGCTTTCTATCCTGTTCCATTGATCTATATTTCTGTTTTTGTGCCAGTACCAAACTGTCTTGATTACTGAAGCTTTGTAATATAGTCTGAAGTCAGGGAGCCTGATTCCTCCAGCTCCATTTTTCGTTCTCAAGATTGCTTTGGCTATTCGGGGTCTTTTGTGTTTCCATACAAATTGTGAAATTTTTTGTTCTAGTTCTGTGAAAAATGCCAGTGGTAGTTTGATAGGGATTGCATTGAATCTGTAGATTGCTTTGGGTAGTAGAGTCATTTTCACAATGTTGATTCTTCCAATCCAGGAACATGGTATATCTCTCCATCTACTTGTATCATCTTTAATTTCTTTCATCAGTGTCTTATAATTTTCTGCATACAGGTCTTTTGTCTCCTTAGGTAGGTTTATTCCTAGATATTTTATTCTTTTTGTTGCAATGGTAAACGGGAGTGTTTTCTTAATTTCACTTTCAGATTTTTCGTCATTAGTGTATAGAAATGCAAGAGATTTCTGTGCATTAATTTTGTATCCTGCTACTTTACCAAATTCATTGATTAGCTCTAGGAGTTTTCTGGTAGCATCTTTAGGATTCTCTATGTATAGTATCATGTCATCTGCAAATAGTGACAGCTTTACTTCTTCTTTTCCGATTTGGATTCCTTTTATTTCTTTGTCTTCTCTGATTGCTGTGGCTAACACTTCCAAAACTAGGCTGAATAATAGTGGTGAGAGTGGGCAACCTTGTCTTGTTCCTGATCTTAGTGAGAATGGTTTCAGTTTTTCACCATTGAGGACAATGTTGGCTGTGGGTTTGTCATATATGGCCTTTACTATGTTGAGGAAAGCTCCCTCTATGCCTACTTTCTGCAGGGCTTTTATCATAAATGGGTGTTGAATTTTGGCGAAAGCTTTCTCTGCATCTATTGAGATGATCATATGGTTTTTCTCCTTCAATTTGTTAATATGGTGTATCACATTGATTGATTTGCGTATATTGAAGAATCCTTGCATTCCTGGGATAAACCCCACTTGATCATGGTGTATGATCCTTTTAATGTGCTGTTGGATTCTGTTTGCTAGTATTTTGTTGAGGATTTTTGCATCTATGTTCATCAGTGATATTGGCCTGTAGTTTTCTTTCTTTGTGACATCTTTGTCTGGTTTTGGTATCAGGGTGATGGTGGCCTCGTAGAATGAGTTAGGGAGTGTTCCTCCCTCTGCAATATTTTGGAAGAGTTTGAGAAGGATAGGTGTTAGCTCTTCTCTAAATGTTTGATAGAATTCGCCTGTGAAGCCATCTGGTCCTGGGCTTTTGTTTGTTGGAAGGTTTTTAATCACAGTTTCAATTTCAGTGCTTGTGATTGGTCTGTTCATGTTTTCTATTTCTTCCTGGTTCAGTCTCGGCAGTTTGTGCATTTCTAAGAATCTGTCCATTTCTTCCAGGTTGTCCATTTTATTGGCATAGAGTTGCTTGTAGTAATCTCTCGTGATCTTTTGTATTTCTGCAGTGTCGGTGGTTACTTCTCCTTTTTCATTTCTAATTCTATTGATTTGAGTCTTCTCCCTTTTTCTCTTGATGAGTCTGGCTAATGGTTTATCAGTTTTGTTTATCTTCTCAAAGAACCAGCTTTTAGTTTCAATGATTTTTGGTATTGTTTCCTTCATTTCTTTCTGACCTAATCTTTATGATTTCTTTCCTTCTGCTGGCTTTGTGTTTTTTTTGTTCTTCTTTCTCTAATTGCTTTAGGTGCAAGGTTAGGTTGTTTATTTGAGATGTTTCCTGTTTCTTGAGGTAGGCTTATATTGCTATAAACTTCCCTCTTAGCACTGCTTTTGCTGCGTCCCATAGGTTTTGGGTCGTTGTATTTCCATTGTCATTTGTTTCTAGGTAGTTTTTGATTTCCCCTTTGATTTCTTCAGTGATCACTTCGTTATTAAGTCGTGTATTGTGTAGCCTCCATGTGTTTGTATTTTTTACAGATCTTTTCCTGTAATTGATATCTAGTCTCATAGCGTTGTGGTCGGAAAAGATACTTGATACGATTTCAATTTTCTTAAATTTACTGAGGCTTGGTTTGTGACCCAAGATATGATCTATCCTGGAGAATGTTCCATGAGCACTTGAGAAAAATGTGTATTCTGTTGTTTTTGGGTGGAATGTCCTATAAATATCAATTAAGTCCATCTTGTTTAATGTATCATTTAAAGCTTGTGTTTCCTTATTTATTTTCATTTTGGATGATCTGTCCATTGGTGAAAGTGGGGTGTTAAAGTCCCCTACTATGATTGTGTTGCTTTCGATTTCCCCTTTTATGGCTGTTAGTATTTGCCTTATGTATTGAGGTGCTCCTATGTTGGGTGCATAAATTTTTACTATTATTATATTTTCTTCTTGGATTGATCCCTTGATCATTATGTAGTGTCCTTCTTTGTCTCTTGTAATAGTCTTTATTTTAAAGTCTATTTTGTCTGATATGAGAATTGCTACTCCAGCTTTCTTTTGATTTCTTTTGCATGGAATATCTTTTTCCATCCCCTCACTTTCAGTCTGTATGTGTCTCTAGGTCTGAAGTGGGTCTCTTGTAGACAGCATATATATGGGTCTTGTTTTTGTATCCATTCAGCCAGCCTGTGTCTTTTGGTGGGAGCATTTAATCCATTTACATTCAAGGTAATTATCGATATGTATGTTCCTATTCCCATTTTCTTAAATGTTTTGGGTTTTTTATTGTAGGTGTTTTCCTTCTCTTGTGTTTCTTGCCTAGAGAAGTTCCTTTAGCATTTGTTGTAACGCTGGTTTGGTGGTGCTGAACTCTCTCAGCTTTTGCTTGTCTGTAAAGGTTTTAATTTCTCCATCACATCTGAATGAGATCCTTGCTGGGTAGAGTAATCTTGGTTGTAGATTTTTCTCCTTCATCACTTTAAGTATATCCTGCCACTCCCTGCTGGCTTGCAGAGTTTCTGCTGAAAGATCAGATGTTAACCTTATGGGGATTCCCTTGTGTGTTTTTTGTTGTTTTTCCCTTGCTGCTTTTAATATGTTTTCCTTATATTTAATTTTTGACAGTTTGATTAATATGTGTCTTGGCGTGTTTCTCCTTGGGTTTATCCTGTATGGGACTCTCTGTGCTTCCAGGACTTGATTAACTATTTCCTTTCCCATATTAGGGAAGTTTTCAACTATAATCTCTTCAAATATTTTCTCAGTCCCTTTCTTTTACTCTTCTTCTTCTGGGACCCCTATAATTCGAATGTTCATGCGTTTAATGTTGTCCCAGAGGTCTCTGAGACTGTCCTCAGTTCTTTTCATTCTTTTTTCTTTATCCTGCTCTGCAGTAGTTATTTCCACCATTTTATCTTCCAGGTCACTTATCCTTTCTTCTGCCTCAGTTATTCTGCTATTGATCCCATGTAGAGTATTTTTAATTTCATTCATTGTGTTTTTCATCGTTGCTTGGTTCCTCTTTAGTTCTTCTACGTTCTTGTTAAATGTTTCTTGCATTTTGTCTATTCTATTTCCAAGATTTTGGATCATCCTTACTATCATTATTCTGAATTATTTTTCAGGTAGACTGCCTAATTCCTCTTCATTTGTTAGGTCTGGTGTGTTTTGACCCTGCTCCTTCATCTGCTCTGTGTTTTTCTGTCATCTCATTTTGCTTATCTTACTGTGTTTGGGGTCTCCTTTTCACAGGCTGCAGGTTCGTAGTTCCCGTTGTTTTTGGTATCTGTCCCCAGTAGCTAAGGTTGGTTCAGTGGGTTGTGTAGGCTTCCCGGTGGAGGGAACTAGTGCCTGAGTTCTGGTGGATCAGGCTGGATCTTGTCTTTCTGGTGGGCACGTCCACGTCTGCTGGTGTATTTGGGGGTGTCTGTGGCCTTATTATGATTTTAGGCAGCCTCTCTGCTAATGGATGGGGCTGTGTTCCTGTCTTGCTAGTTGTTTGGCATAGGGTGTCCAGCACTGTAGCTTGCTGGTCATTGAGTGATGCTGGGTCTTGATGTTGAGATGGAGATCTCTGAGAGATTTTTGCCATTTGGTATTACGTGGAGCTGGGAGGTCTCTTGTGGACCAGTGTCCTAAAGTTGGCTCTCCCACCTCAGAGGCACAGCCCTGATGCCTGGCTGGAGCACCAAGAGCCTTTCGTCCACACGGCTCAGAGTAAAAGGGAGAAAAAATAGAAAGAAAGAAAGAAAGAAGCTATAATATAGTGAAGTAAAATAAAGCTGTTATAAAGCAAAGCTATACAGGCAAAATCTCACCCAGAAGCATATACATATACACTCACAAAAAAAGGAAAAGGGGAAAAATTAATATATCCTGCTCCCAAAGTCCACCTCCTGAATTTGGGATGATTCGTTGTCTATTCAGGTATTCAACAGATGCAGGCACATCAAGTTGTTTGTGGAGTTTTAATCCGCTGCTTCTGAGGCTGCTGGGAGAGATTTCCCCTTCTCTTCTCTGTTCGCACAGCTCCTGGGGATCAGCTTTGGATCTGGACCCGCCTCTGCGTGTAGGTCGCCTGAGGGCATCTGTTCCCCACCCAGACAGGACGGGGTTAAAGGAGCAGCTGCTTCGGGGGCTCTGGCTCTCTCAGGCCGCGGGGAGGGAGGGGTACAGAGGAGGCAGGGCGAGCCTGCAGCGTCAGAGGCCGGCGTGACGTTGCACCAGCCTGAGGCACGCAGTGCGTTCTCCCGGGGAAGTTGTCACTGGCTCACGGGCCCCTGGCAGTGGCGGGCTGCACAGGCTCCCAGGAGGGGCGGTGTGGAGAGTGACCTGTGCTCGCACACAGGATTTTTGGAGGCGGCAGCAGCAGCCCCAGCATCTCACGCCCGTCTCTGGGGTCCGCGCTTATAGCCGCGGCTAGAGCCAGTCTCTGGAGTTCGTTTAGGCGGTGCTCTGAATCCCCTCTCCTTGCGCACCGTGAAACAAAGAGGCAAGAAAAAGTCTCTTGCCTCTTCGGCAGCTGCAGACTTTTTCCCGGTCTCCCTCCCAGCCAGCTGTGGTGCACTACCCCCTTCAGGCTGTGTTCATGCCGCCAACCCCAGTCCTCTCCCTGCGATCCGACCGAAGCTGAGCCTCAGCTCCCAGCCCCGCCCGCCCCGGCGGGGGAGCAGACAAGCCTCTTGGGCTGCTGAGTGCTACTCGGCACCGAGCCTCCATGCGGGAATCTCTCCGCTTTGCCCTCCGCACCCCTGTGGCTGTGCTCTCCTCCGTGGCTCCGAAGCTTCCCCCCTCTGCCACCCGCAGTCTCTGCCCATGAAGGGGCCTCCTAGTGCGTGGAAATGTTTCCTCCTTCACAGCTCCCTCCCACTGGTGCAGGTGCTGTCCCTATTCTTTTGTCTCTGTTATTTCTTTTTTCTTTTGCCCTACCCAAGTACGGGGGGAGTTTCTTGCCTTTTGGGAGGTCTGACGTTTTCTGCCAGCGTTCAGTGGGTGTTCTGTAGGAGCAGTTCCATGTGTAGATGTATTTCTACTGTATCTGTGGGAAGGAAGGTGATCTCCGCGTCTTACTCTTCCACCATCTTCTCTCCTCCTCCTGGATAATTTTTAGAAGCAGAAGCAAAAGGAGAAAGAATTATAATTTAAAATGTACCCTTACTTTCCAAATCTCTGTGTACTGAAGTCCTGGAAGCAAATGAGAAAGTTTTCAATGAATCACCCTCAGCTTTCTTTGTGATAATAAAAAATCATAATTTGCTGCTGCTAGTGTTCCAAGTTTGTCCTCTCTTATTACCATTAGCCCTTCAATTTCAGAAGTTATCTTCTTTTATTTCATTGAGAAAATCAAGAGGTATCTGAATTCTATGTGCACTTTCTCAACTTTTATGCACTCTCTTATACAATGTCACTGTATTTTTATGATTTCTCTTCACTCGTACTTCTTTCATGATGGTATTCAGCTCTCTTGTCAACTAAATCCAATCTCTCTTTCTTGGCTTTGATCATCTCCCCCTTTCCATCTCCTATGAGACACCTTCCTCCATCAATTTCTCCTACTCTTGAATCTTTAATTTCCTTATATTATCTTTCTACCCTCATACATTTGCTTACCTCTCTACAAACATTCAATTAAAAACCAGTATCTTTTTATCAACAATCTTTACACGTTTCTATATTATTTTTCCTACTTTTGACCACAAATATCTTGATGATAACTCTAAGCAATACCTTCTCAATCATTTAATTCAAATGCTGTCATTGAATCTTCTCCCTTCCTGATCTTTCTATATAATTTGACATTCTTTGCCCTGTTTGTCATATTGAAACTCATCCTTTGAATTCTGTGTTCTTCTATCTATTCCCTTTCTTTATTTCCTTTTCCAAATAGTTTATTTAAGATCTGAACTTAAGCATTATCTAAAAATTTTGCTCTTTTACCCACTTTTCTCTTGTTTATTGTAATCTCACCAATTTATGTGGTTACAAGTATTATCTTCATTTCAATTACTTTCAAATCTAAAATTTCTGTTGGTTATCTCCACTAGGATGTCACGCAGTCATCTCAGACTCATTTATATAAATACCAACATCGTCCTAAATTTCATTTTGCACTCCCAATTCCTGACTGAACTTTTCTTCCTGCCTTCTGCTTTTGTACAAATGTTGCCATCATTCTCAAAGTTACTTGGATTTAAAATTTGGATGTAACTTTGCCCCTTCCCAGTACTTCATTAACTATTTCTAAATGTTTCCAACACCTTCAAATCTTATCTTGGTAAAATCTTTCATATCTTTTCTCTCCTTTAAACATCATCACTACCACTCTATTTCATATTCTATGAGCTGTCACACATAGTTGAGGAAGTTGTGTATTGCACAATTTTAAGGGTACCATTCACATAGAATATGATGTGAAGTGTTCCCTAGTGTTCTGTTCTGCAAATTCTGCTGAAATACGTGTAACTTCCCTGTAAACCCTAGCTACCTGAACCATTGACGTAGACTCATAGACAGTCTTCTAACTTGTAGTTTTCTATTTGACTAAACCACACTGCAAATTATCTTCCCTAAAGTTTAGTTCCAGGCATACCATTATCCTACTTGAAAGTCTTCAATGGCTTTTTCATGTCTTGCTGAAGGAAGCATCAACTCTTTGATGTTGTAATAAAAGTCTTTGTCAAAATGTCTCCAACACACATTTGAGCCACAAAAATGTATCTTGTGATCTTTTAAAACAAAACTGATTTTTGAATATTGCCAAGGATTAGTTAAAATCTGTTTTCTATTTTAGATACAAATAGGAACTAATTTAAGCACAAAAGGACTATCTCAGGTATCTACGGAAGTGTAACAATAACACAGCATAAAAGAAAAACGAATACAAAGAAAATAAATCTCATAAAGTTTGGGAACCAGTTCAGCTCTTCAGATTCAGTACCAGAAATTCACAATACTTCTCTAGTTAATGAAAAACTACTCATGTTAAAAAAATTAATCATGACCCTCGTAAAATATGGTAAGGCAGGTTTTATTCAGGGGGATGACTGCAGTATGGTTTTGCAGTAAGGGAGAGAGATCAGGCTCAACTCTGAATATAAGGACAAGTGGAGATTTATAGCCAAGGAGCAGGGTGGAGGTCAGTGGATAGAAATTATTAGGAGGAACACCATGGTTAAGGGAATTCTTGTTAGACCGATTCAACAGAATTCTTGCTGAAGGCAGGCCAGGGTGATAAGCTACTCAGGGAGGTAGAAAAGGAATTTAATTAGATATCAAGGTTGGGTAATTTCTGCTAAAGAGATTCAGCAGAATTCTTACTAAAACTGAACTAAACTAGCCAGGACAGAGCCCAAGGTTGGGACCTTGAGGGTTTAGAGGAGCCTGACTAGAGTTGGGTCAAGGAGAGTGTCCTTGTCACCCCCTAGACTACTAACCTTGAGTTGGTTACCAGCAGCTCCCAGTATCTGTCCATCTCACTTAAAAATACTATAATATGAGAAGAAAGAATGTGATTGATGTAGGTCAACTCAGTATCTACCTCAGATATGGACAGCATGGCAAAGTCCCAATGTGCAAAGATGAATGCCCCATGTACATTGGATCAGTTCCTATAGAAACAATAATTAAAAGTTTTGTTAATACTAATCCGTCTACATGGAATATCTCCTCCATGTAGCGATGGCTGTCATAATTCCTGTCGTATTTTAGGGCCACTTTACAGTCATTTCCTTTATTGAAACTTTTCTTGATCCTCTTAAGAGATTGTGACTCTTTTTCCTCTAAATCCTCTAGAATATAAACTTATTTTGTCAAACACTATATTTACATATTCTTATACGCCATATCTGTATCAACAGTGCACAACCCCAATAACTCATTAGCTTTTTCAGAGAACATCCTATTGCCTTACTTGTCTTTGTCTTATTCCTTTCACATAGCAGGGACAACGATAGCTGCCTTAGAGTCAGTTCTCAGTAAATGATTGTTAGAGTGAAATGAATTGAAAGTAGCATATCTTGAGTTATTGTATCTTAAGTCCCTTCAAATTACAGAAGAAGAAATCCACTGTGATCTTTAAGATCATTCTTTCCTACTCAATACAGCTATTCTTCCTCTTCCCCTTGACTGTCTCCCCCTCTGAACACCTCTTATAAATTACTGTGATGCTGAATTAGAAGATATTCTAGAGATAAAAAGTAGCTCCATTGGACATCCTTTAACTTGTCAGACTGGATTTTCTCCTTAAGTTTACCCCCCCCACATTTCCAATCCAATGTTATTCTAAAAGTGGACTCCATATATATTAGTGATATCTAGAGTCTGAGGTGTAACATTTTGAGTTAAAACCAGATACTTAATTACACTGCTTGATGCCTGATTATCCAAGACAGTGATTTATATTTTTATGGGTGGGACTGATTATTTTTAGAATCCCAAGGTGCAATATTTCCACCTGTTTTCTCTGTATTATTGGCAGGTTTACATGTCTGACTAAATGCTGTTCATATTTTGAAGAGATTTAAATTAATTATACCTACTAAAGGCTTATTATAAAATGCCCAGTTGCCTGGTCCTCAGAGAGAATTTCCACTAAGTTTTCTAAGTTCCGTTTAGGTGACAAGAAAAGAAAAAAGAGAAAGAAATGAAAATTAAAAACTGAGTGAGGTTACAAAACAAATTTAGTGCTGTGACGCCATAAAATTTGCCACAGAGTTGTCCAGGCATAGTTAGTAAAATGTATTACTGATATTGGGCTGCATGGTAATTGTGTAAAAAGAAGCATTCCATGTTAGCTATTATAAACCATGATTTTTCTATGATTATTGCTATGTATTAGTACTTAGGTGTTGTCAAAATGCATAAGAAAATTTGAGTATAATATGCTGTATTAGGTAGTTCACTTACTATACATAGTAAAATTTTTCATTAAGTGTTTTGACATTAAATGAATGCCATTTGTCAAACTTGTGGAAACATGGAGTTACTATGGAAACAGATGAAGGGGGAGACCTTAAGGGAGAACCCTCATAAATACAAGCTGTGAGATTTTCTTCCTCAGTTCTCTTTTGCTTTATTCAGCTTCTTATGTTAAGTCTGTCATTAATGTTCTGAAAGTAAAATTTCCAAAGTGCTTTGCAGGGCTTATTTTTCTATCACTATCCCAGCAATTTAAAATTGAGTAAACACCATCAGACCCCATTCACTTATGGAAGGATTCATGATTCTAATTGCTGTTCCCTAAGTATTATATATTGTTTGCAGAAAATAGCATTGCTTTGCCTTCAGACAATCAGTTCAATGACAGATGCAATGAGTCTTCCTCCTACTATTCAGTGTCAGGTGCATTTCACAGCTTTCCTGTCTCCCTTTTGTGAGCACTAATTATCTCAGTCTTCTGAGCTTAATATTTATGCTGAAGCATCTGTATTCTGTAAGACTATAATGCAGGAAGGCACCTGGATTTCTTCTGGTAGGGTTGTACCCCTGATTTCCTCCTGTATTATCACCTTTTCCCATCCAATATCACAATCAAAGGAAGTAGGCTAGTTCATGTACATTTTAGAGAAATGCTAGTGCGGTGACAGATGAAGTACACAAATTCAGTGGGTTATCAAAATAGGCATTTACTTCTCACCCACAAAAAATCCAAAGTGGGAGATCTTAACTGGCAGTGGCTCTCCTCCACACATTAATGCAGAAGACCAAGCTCTTTCGATCTTGCAACTCTGTCAACTATTTTAAAAAACATTTTGGCCGTGCCACACAGCATCAGGACCTTAGTTCCCTGACCAGGGATCTAACCCATGCCCCCTGCAGTGGAAGCAGGGAATCTTAACCACTGGACCACCAGGGAAGTCCCTCTGCCAACATTAACATGTGACTTCCAAGATTGTTGCAGTTTTCTCCATCTCAGTCAGCCAAAAGGGAAAGAACGTGAGGAAGCACACATGAAAGGCTTTCATAGCCGAGACCATCAGGTGATACATATCAGTTCTGCTTGCATTTTGCTGGTTAAAATTTAGTCACATGACCCCTTTTACATTGCAAGGGAGGGTGATAATGTAATCTAGCTACATGTGCCAAAATGAGAGGAAGCAGTTTTGACGAACAGCTAACCAGTTTCTACTAAGTGAAAGTTGCATTAATACATTTATTTTTTAATTGAAATATAGCTGATGTACAATGTGTTAATTTCAGGTGTACTACATAATGATTTGACATCTGTATACATCATGAAATGATCACCATGATAGGATTAGCAACCATCTCTACACATACAGAATTATTACAATATTATTGACCATATTCCCTGCGTTCTATATTACATTCTCAATACGGATTTATCATATAACTGGAGGTTTGTTCCTTTGAAATAAAACCCTTCAATAATTTTTCCAATCCCCCCACCATCCCTTCTGGCAACCACCCATTTATTCTCTGTGTCTATGAATCTGTTTTCATTTTGTTTGTTTGAATTTTTCTTAAGATTCCTCATATGAGTGAGATCATGTGTTATTTCCCTTTCTTTGAATTATTTCATTTCACATAATAGCCGAAAGGCCTATACATGTTGCTGTAAATGGCAAGATTTCTTTTCTATGGCTGAATAATATTCCACGTGTATATATACTACATCTTTTTTTTTTTTTAATTCTTTATTGGAGTATATTTGCTTTACAGTGCTGTGTTAGTTTCTGCTGGATAACAAAGTGAATCAACCATGTGCACACATACGTCCCCATATCCCCACCCTCTTGTGTCTCCCTCCTACCCTCCCTTACCCACCCCTCTAGGTGGTCATAAGGCACTGAGCTGATCTCCCTGTGCTATATGGCTGCATCCCACTAGCTATCTATTTTACATTTAGTAGTGTATATATGTCAATACTACTCTTTCACTTCATCCGAGCTTACCCTTCCCCCTCCCTGTGTCCTCAGGTCCAGTCTCTACATCTGCATCTTTATAGCTGTCCTATCCATAGGTTCATCAAAACCATTTTTTTTTTATTCCACATATATGTGTTAGCATACAGTATTTGTTTTTCTCTTTCTTACTTACTTCACACAGTATGGCAGACTCTAAGTCCATCCACCTTATTACAAAAAACTCAATTTCGTTTCTTTTCATGGCTGAGTAATATTCCATTGTATATATGTGCCAAATCTTCTTTATCCATTCATCTGTTGATGGACAATGTCCTGGCTATTGTAAATAGTGCTGCAATGAACACTGTGGTACATGACTCTTTTGAATTACAGTTTTCTCAGGGTATATGCCCAAGAGTGGGATTGCTGGGTCATATGGTAGTTCTATTTTTAGTTTTTTAAGGAACCTCCATACTGTTCTCCATAGTGGCTGTATCTATTTACAATCCCACCAACAGTGTAAGAGGGTTCCCTTTTCTCCACAACCCCTCCAGCATTTATTGTTTGTAGATTTTTTGATAATGGCCACTCTGGCCGGTGTGAGGTGATACATCATTGTAGTTTTGATTTACATTTCTCTAATGATTATTGATGTTGAGCATCCTTTCATGTTTGTGGGCAACATGTATATCTTCTTTGGAGAAATGTCTATTTAGGCCTTCTGCCCATTTTTGGATTGGGTTGTTTGTTTTTTTTGATATTGATCTATATGAGCTGCTTGTATATTTTGGAGATTAACCCTTTGTCAGTTGCTTCATTTGCAAATATTATCTCTCATTCTGAGGGTTGTCTTTTGGTCTTGTTTATGGATTACTTTGCTGTTCAAAAGCTTTTAAGTTACCTTAGGTCCCATTGTTTATTTTTGTTTTTATTTCCATTTCTCTATGAGGTGGGTCAAAATGATCTTGCTGTGATTTATGTCATACAGTGATCTTCCTATGTTTTCCTCTAAGAGTTTTATAGTATCTGGCCTTACATTTAGGTCTTTAATCCATTTTTGACTTTATTTTTGTGTATGGTGTTAGGAAGTGTTCTAATTTCATTATTTTAGATATAGCTGTCCAGTTTTCCCAGGGCCACTTATTGAAGAGGCTGTCTTTGCTCCATTGTATATGCTTGCCTCCTTTATAAAGATAAGGTAACCATACGCACGTGGGTTTATCTCTGGGCTTTCTATCCTGTTCCACTGATCTATATTTCTGTTATTGTGCCAGTACCATACTGTCTTGATTACTGTAGCTTTGTAGTACAGTCTGAAGTCAGGGAGCCTGATTCCGCCAGCTCCGTTTTTCTTTCTCAAGATTGCTTTTGCTATTCAGGGTCTTTGTGTTTCCATAGAAATTGTGAAATTTTTTGTTCTAGTTCTGTGAAAAATGCCATTGGTAATTTGATAGAGATTGCATTGGATCTGTAGATTGTTTTAGGTAGTAGAGTCATTTTCACAATGTTGATTCTTCCAGTCCAAGAACATGGTATATCTCTCCATCTGTTTGAATCATCTTTAAATTCTTTCATCAGTGTCTTAAAGTTTTCTCCATACAGGTCTTTTGTCTCCTTAGGTAAGTTTATTCCTAGGTATCTTTTCCTTTCTGTTACAATGGTAAATGGGAGTCTTTCCTTAATTTGTCTTTCAGATTTTGCATCATTAGAGTATAGGAATGCAAGAGATTTCTGTGCATTAATTTTGTATCCTGATACTTTACCAAATTCATTGATTAGCTTTAGTAGTTTTCTGGTTGCATCTTTAGAATTCTCTGTGTATAGTATCATGTCATCTGCAAAGAGTGACAGTTTTACTTCTTCTTTTCTGATTTGGATTCCTTTTATTACTTTTTCTTCTCTGATTGCTTTGGATAAAACTTCCACAACTATGTTGAATAATAGCAGTGAGGGTGGGAAACCTTGGCTTGTTCCTGATCTTAGAGGAAATGCTTTCACTTTTTCACCTTTGAGAACACTGTTGGCAGTGGGTTTGTCATATATGGCCTTTATTCTGTTGAGGTAAGTTACTTCTATGCCTGCTTTCTGGAGGGTTCTTATCATAAATAGGTGTTGAATTTTTTTGAAAGCTTTCTCTGCATCTATTGAGATTATCATATTGTTTTTATCCTTCAGTTTGTTAATATGGAGTATCACTTTGATTGATTTTTGTGTATTGAGGAATCTTTGCATTACTGGGATAAACCTCACTTGATCATGGTGTATGATCCTTTTCATGTGCTGTTGGATTCTGTTTGCAAGTATTTTGTTGAAGATTTTTGCATCTATGTTCACCAGTGATATTGGTCTGTAGTTTTCTTTTTTTTGTGACATCTTTGTCTGGTTTTGGTGGCAGGGTGATGGTGACCTCGTAGAATGTGTTCAGGTGTGTTCCTCCCTCTGCTGTATTTTGGAAGAGTTTGAGAAGTATAGGTGTTAGCTCTTCTCTAAATGTTTGATAGAATTTGCCTGTGAAGCCATCTGGTCCTGGGCTTTTGTGTGTTGGAAGAGTTTTAATCACAGTTTCAATTTCAGTACTTGTGATTCATCTGTTCGTATTTTCTGTTTCTTCCTGGTTCAGTCTTGGAAGGTTGTGCTTTGCTAAGAATTTGTCCATTTCTTCCAGGTTGCCCATTTATTGGCATATAGTTGCTTGTAGCAATCCCTCATGATCCTTTGTATTTCTGCAGTGTTAGTTGTTACTTCTCCTTTTTTCATTTCTAATTCTGTTGATTTGAGTCTTCTCCCTTTTCTCCTTGATGAATCTGGCTAATGGTTTGTCAATTTTGTTTATCTTCTTAAAGAACCAGCTTTTAGTTTTATTGATCTTTGTTATTGTTTCCTCATTTCTTTTTTATTTATTTCTGATCTGATTTTTCTGATTTCTTTCCTTCTGCTAACTTCGGGGTTTTTTTGGTCCCTCTTTCTCTAATTGCTTTAGGTGTAAGGTTAGGTTGTTTATTTGAGATTTTTCTTGTTCCTTGAGGTCAGATTGTATTGGTATAAACTTCCCTCTTAGAACGGCTTTTGCTGCATTCCAAAGGTTTTGGGTCTTCGTGTTCTCATTGTCATTTGTTCCTAGGTATTTTTGATTTCCTCTTTGATTTCTTCCAAGTGATCTCTTGGTTTTTTAGTAGTGTATTGTTTAGCCTCCATGTGTTTGTATTTTTTACACATTTTTTCCTGTGATTGATATCTAGTCTCATAGCATTGTGGTTGGAAAAGATACTTGATATGGTTTCAATTTTCTTAAATTTACCAAGGCTTGATTTGTGACCCAAGGATCTATCCTGGAGAATGTTCCATGAGCACTTGAGAAGAAAGTGTATTCTGTTGTTTTTGGAACGAATGTCCTATAAATATCAATTAAGTTCATCTTGTTTGATGTGTCATTTAAAACTTGTGTTTCCTTATTTATTTTCTTTTGGATGATCTGTCTGTTGGTGAAAGTGGACTGTTAAAGTCCTGTACTGTTATTGTGTTACTGTCAATTTCCCCCTTTTATGGCTGTTAACCTCGGCCATATGTGTTGAGGTGCTCCTATGTTGGGTGCATAAATATTTACTATTGTTATATTTTCTTCTTGGATTGATCCCTTGATCATTATCTAGTGTCCTTCTTTGTCTCTTGTAATAGTCTTTATTTTAAAGTCTATTTTGTCTGATATGAGAATTGCTACTCCAGTTTTCTTTTGATTTCCATTTGAATGGAATATCATTTTCCATTCCCTCACTTTCAGTCTGTATGTGTCTTTAGGTCTGAAGTGGGTCTCTTGTAGGCAGCATATATATGGGTCTTGTTTTTGTGTCCATTCAACCAATATATGTCTTTTGGTTGGAGCATTTAATCCATTTACATTTAAGGTAGTTATTGAAATGTATGTTCCTATTACCATTTTTTTAATAGTTTTGGGTTTGTTATTGTAGGTCTTTTCCTTGTCTTGTGTTTCCTGCTTAGAGAAGTACCTTTAGCATTTGTTGGAAAGCTGGTTTGGTGGTGCTGAATTCTCTTAACTTTTGTTTGTTTGTAAAGGTTTTAATTTCTCCATTGAGTCTGAATGAGATCCTTGCTGGGTAGAGTAACATTGGTTGTAGTGTTTTCCCTTTCATCACTTAAAATATGTCCTGCCACTCCCTTCTGGCTTGCAGAGTTTCTGCTGAAAGATCAGCTGTTAACCTTATAGGGATTCCCTTGTATGATATTTGTTGCTTTTCCCTTATGCTTTTAATATTTCTTCTTTGTATTTAATTTTTGATAGTTTGATTAATATGTGTCTTGTGTTTCTCCTTGATTTATCCTGTATGGGACTTTCTGCACTTCCTGGAGTTGATTGACTATTTCCTTTCCCATTTTAGGGAAGTTTTCAACTATAATCTCTTCAAATATTTTCTCCATCCCTTTCTTTTTCTCTTCTTCTTCTGGGATCCGTATAATTCAAATGTTGGTGCATTTAATGTTGTCCCACAGGTCTCTGAGACTGTCCTCAATTCTTTTCATTCATTTTTCTTTATTCTTCTCTGTGGTAGTTTTATCTTCCAGGTCACTTATGTGTTCTTCTGCCTTAGTTATTCTGCTATTGATTCCTTCTAGCGAATTTTTAAGTTATTTTATTGTGTTATTCATCATTGTTTGCTCTTTAGTTCTTCTAAGTCCTTATTAAACGTTTCTTGTATTTTCTCCATGCTATTTCCAAGATTTTGGATCATCTTTACTATCATTATTCTGAATTCTTTTTCAGGTGGATTGCCTATTTCCTCTTCATTTTTTTGTCTGGTGGGGTTTTACTTTGCTCCTTCATTTGCTGCATATTTCTCTGTCTTCTCATTTTGCTTAATTTACTGTGTTTGGTTTCTCCCTTTCATATCCTGCAGGTTCGTAGTTCCCATTGTTTTTGCTGTCTGCCTCCAGTGGGTAAGTTTTGTTCAGTGGCTTGTGTAGGCTTCCTGGTAGAGGGTACTGGTGCCTGTGTTCTGGTGGATCTTGTCTTTCTAGTGGGCAAGACTGTGTCTGGTGGTGCACTTTGGGGTGTCTGTGACCTTATTGTGATTTTAGGCAGCCTGTCTGCTAATGGGTGGGCTTGTTTTCCTGTCTTGCTAGTTGTTTGGCATGGGGTGTCCTGCACTGGAGCTTGCTGGTCTTTGAGTGTAGCTGGGTCTTAGTGTTGAGACAGAGATCTCTGGAAGAGCTCTCACTGATTGATATTACATGGGGCCGGGAGGCATCTGGTGGTCCATTGTCCTGAATTCAGCTTTCCCACCTCAGTGGCTCAGGCCTGACAGCTGGCCAGAGCACCAAGACACTGTCAGCCACATGGAGGTCTCGTCTTGATGTGTGTTCTCAGGCCTCACAGGGGCCTTCCTCCTCAACGGCTTGTCCCCTGCCCACCTTGACTCCTGACACTACCTGGGTCTCGTGCTCTGTGACCTGAGGACATGGTCCTCAGACCTGAGACTTCACCTTCCAGTTCCTGGAGACCCTTGACTCCACACAGGACCTGGGATTCTCCCCTCCCACTTATCCATTCTTCTGCCTCAGTTATTCTGCTATTGACCCCTTCTAGAGATTTTTAATTTCATTTATTGTGTTGTTCATCATTGTTTGTTTGCTCTTTAGTTCTTCTAGGTCCTTGTTAAACATTTCTTGTATTTTCTCCATTCTATTTCCAATATTTTGGTTCATCTTTACTATCATTACTCTGAATTATTTTTCAGGTATACGGCCTATTTTCTCTTCATTTCTTTGGTCTGGTGGGTTTATGCCTTGCTCCTTCATCTGCTGCATATTTCTCTGTCTTCCCATTTTCTTTAACTTAGTGTGTTTGGGGTCTCATTTTCACAGGTTGCAGGTTCGTAGTTCCCGTTGTTTTTGGTTTCTGCCCCCAGTAGGTAAGGTTGGTTCAGTGGCTTGTGTAGGCTTTGAGGGAGTGGTGGAAGGGACTGATGCCTGTGTTCTTGTGAGTGGGCCTGGATCTTGTCTTTCTGGTGGGCAGGCCTGTGGCCGGTGGTGTGTTTTGGGGTGTCTGTGAACTTTGAGACAGAGATCACTGGGAGAGCTCTTGCTGATTGATATTACTTGGGGCTGGGGGGTCTCTGGTGGTCCAATATCCTAAATTTGGCTCTCCCACCTCAGAGGCTCATGCCTGACACCAGGTCGGAGCACCAAGAACCTGTCAGCCACAAAGCTTAAAAGAAAAGGGAGAAAAAAGAAAGAAAAAAAATAAAGTAAATAAATGCATAAATAAATAAATTAAATAATTAACATTACTCATTCAAAATGATTAAAATAAAAAAAATAAAAAGTAATTAAAAAAAGAAGAAGAGAGCAACCAAACCAATAAACAAATCCACCAATGATAACAAGTGGTATAAACTATACTAAGTTAAACATAAAAATCAGAAACAATTCAGTCGCAGACAGCAAACCCCAAGTCTACAGTTGCTCCTAAAATCCACTGCCTCAATTTTGGGTTGATTTATTGTCTATTCAGGTATTCCACAGATGTAGTTTACCTCAAGTTGATTGTGGGGATTTAATCCACTGCTCCTGAGGCTGCATGGAAAAATTTCCCTTTGTCTTCTTTGTTCGCACAGCTCCTGGGGTTCAGCTTTGGTTTTGGCCCCAGCTCTGTGTATTTGTTGCCCTCAGCCTTCTGTTCCCACCCAGACAGGACAGGGTTAAAGCAGCAGCTGAATGGGGGGCTCTGGCTCACTCATGCCAGGGGCAGGGAGGGGTACAGTAGTTATAATTGGAATGTGGGGCGAGCCTGCAGTGGCAGAGGCCAGCATGACATTGCAAAAGCCTGAAGCATGTTGTGTGTTCTCCTGGGGAAGTTGTCCATGCATCCAGGACCCTGTCAATGGTGGGCTGCACAGGCTCTCTGGGGGCGGGGGTGTGGATAGTGACCTGTGCTCGCACACAGAAGTCTTAGTGTTTCATGCCATCTCTGGGGTCCAAGCTGATAGCTGCAGCTTGCACCCATTTCTAGAGCTCGTTTAGGTGGTGCTCTGCCTTCTGTGGACAGACAGGGAAGGAATCCTCTCTCCTCGTGCACCCTAAAATAATACTCTCTTGTCTCTTAGCCAGATCCAGACTTTTTTCCAGACTCCCTCCTGGCTAGCTGTGGTGCACTAGCCCCCTTCAGGCTGTGTTCACGCAGCCAACCCCAGTCCTCTCCATGGGATCTGACTTCCAAAGCCTGAGCCTCAGCTCCCAGCCCCAACCCACCCCAGCAGGTGAGTAGACAAGTCTCTCAGGCTGGTGAGTGCTGGTAGGCACTGATCCTCTGTACAGGAATCTCTCTGCTTTGCCCTCCGCACCCCTGTTCCTGCACTCTCCTCTGTTGCTCCAAAGCTTCCTCCCCTCCCACCCCCTGTATCTGCCAATGAGGGGGCTTCCAAGTGTGTGGAAACTTTCCTCCTTCACAGCTCCCTCCCAGAGATGTGGGTCCCGTCCCTATTCTTTTGTTTTTTCTTTGTTCTTTTGCCCTACCCAGGTACATGGGGATTGTCTTGCCTTTTGGGAAATCTGAGGTCTTCTGCCAGTGTTCAGTAGGTGTTCTGTAGGAGTTGTTCCACATGTAGATCTATTTTTCATGTATTTGTGGTGAGGAAGGTGATCTCCACGTCTTACTCCTCCACCACCTTCTGGACTAGTTCTATACCACATCTTTTTTTTTTGCTATTGCTATTTTTTTTAAATTTTTTTATTTTTTAACATCTTTATTGGAGTATAATTTTTTACAATGGTGTGTTAGTTGCTGTTTTATAACAAAGTGAATCAGCTATACATATACATATATCCCCATATCTCCTCCCTCTTGCCTCTCCTTTCTACGCTTCCTATCCCACCACTCTAGGTGGTCACAAATCACTGAGCTGATCTGCCTGTGCTATGCAGCTGCTTCCCACTAGCTATCTATTTTACGTTTGGTAGTGAATATGTGTCCATGCCACTCTCTCACTTTGTCCCAGCTTACCCTTCCCCTCCCTGTGTCCTCAAGTCCATTCTCTACATCCACATCTTTATTCCTGTCCTGTCCCTAGGTTTTTCAGAACCTTTTTTTTTTTAGATTCCATATATATGTGTTAGCATATGGTATCACATCATTTTTATCTATTCATTTATTTATGGCCACTTAGGTAGCTTCCACATCATGCCCACTATATATTAAAATGATGCAAGGAATATTGATGTGTATATGTCTTTTCAAATTAGTGTTTTCATTTGCTTCAAGAAAATAACCAGAAGTAAAATTGCTGAATTATATGGCAGTTCTATTTTCAGTTTTTTGAAGAACCTCCATAGAGTTTTCCATAGTGGCTTTACCAATTTAGAATGTCACCAACAGTGCATGAGGATTCCCTTCTTCCACATTCTCTCCAACATCTCTTATTTGCTGTGCTTTTGATAATAGACATCCTGTCACATGTGAGGCGATATCTTATTGTGGTTTTGATTTGTATTTCCCTAATGATTAGTGAGGTTGAGCATCTTTTCATGTGTGTGTTGACCATCTGTGTGCCTTTGGACAAATGTCTACTTGGGACCTCTCCTCAATTTTTAATTGGATTGTTTGAGTTCTTTGTATAATTAAGTTGTATGTGTTCTCTGTATAATTTGGATATTAATCCTTACTGGATATATCATTCACAAATATTTTATCCCATACAGGAGGGTCCTTTTTGTTTGTTGAAAGTTTCCTTCACTCTGCAAAGATATCTTAGTTTCATGTAGTCTTATTTGTTTATTTTTGCTTTTGTTTTCCTTGCTGGAGGAGATGTAAACATAGTGCTAAGACCTATGTCTAGAATGTGCTGCCTATGTTTTCGTATAGGATTTTTATGTTTTTAGCTGTTACACTTAAGCCTTAAATCCATTTTGACTTTATTTTTGTATATAGGGTGAGAAAGTAGTCCAGTTTGATTCTTTTCATGTAGCTGTCTAATTTTCTCAATACCATTTATTGAGTAGGCTGTTTTTTACTCATTGTATACTTTTGTCTCATTTTTCATACATTAATTGACTGCATATGGGTAAGTAAGTTTCTGGACTCTCTTTTTTGTGTCATTGACCTATGTGTTTTAGAATAATTTGTTCTAGTTCTGTAAAAAATGCCATTGATATTCTGATAGGGATTGCATTGAATCTGTAGATTACCTTAGGTAGTATGGTCATTTTAACAATATTGATTTTTCCAAACCAAGAACACAGTATATCTTTCCATCTGTTTGTGTCACCTTCAATTTCTTTCATCAGCATCTTATAGTTTTTGGAGTACAGTTTTTTGCCTCCTTAGGTAGGTTTATTCCTAAGTATTTTATTATTTTTGATGTGATGGTAAATGGGATTGTTTCCTTAATTTCTCTTTCTGACATTTTGCTGTTAATGTATTGAAATGCAACAGATTTCTCCATATTAATTTTATTTCCTATAACTTTACCATATTCACTGATGAGTGTTAGCAGTTTTCTGGTGGCACCTTTAGGATTTTCTATATACACTACTGTGCCATCTGCAAACAATGACAATTTTACTTCTTCCATTCCAAACTGGATTCCTTTTATTTCTTTTTCTTCTCTGATTGCTGTGGCTAGGACTTCCAAAACTATGTTGAATAAAAGTCATGTAAGTGAGCATCCTTGTCCTTTCCCTGATCTCAGAGGAAATGCTTTCAGCTTTTCACTATTGAGTATGATGTTAGCTGTGGGTTTGTCATATATGGCCTTTATTATGTTGAGTTATCTTCCCTCTATGTCCACTTTCTGGAGAGCATTTATCATAAATGGATGTTGAATTTTATCTAAAGTTTTTTCTGCATCTGTTGAGATGACCATGTGTTTTTATTCTTGTAAACATATGTGCATTCAACAAAGGAGCACCTCAATATGTGAGGCAAATATTAACAGACATAAAAGGAGAAATCACCATAATAAAAACACACAATAATAAACACAATATAATAATAAAAACACAATAATAAAAACACAATAATAGTGGGGAACTTTAACACCCCACTTACACCAATGGACAGATCATCCAAACAGAGAATGAATACAGACATACAGGCCTTAAATAACACAATAGACCAAATGGACTTAAATGATACATATAGAGCATTCCATCCAAAAGCAGCAGAATATACATTCTTTTTAAGTTCACATGGAACATTCTCCAGGATAGATCACATGTGAGGCCACAAAACAAGTCCTAGTAAATTTAAGAAAATTGAAATCATATCATGTAACTTTTCCCACCACAGCACCATGAGACTAGAAATCAACTACAAGAAAACAACTGCAAAAAACACAAACATGTGGAGGCTAGACAATATGCTACTAAACAACCAGTGGATCACTGAAGAAATCAAATAGGAAATAAAAGAATACCTAGAGACAAATGAAAATGAAAACACAATGAGCCAAAATCTGTGGGACACAGAAAAAGCAGTTCTAAGAGTGAAGTTTATAGCAATACAAGCTTACTCCAGGAAACAAGAAAAACCTCAAATAAACAACTTAACCTTACACCTAAAGCTACTAGAAAAAAAAGGACAAAGAAAACCCAGAGTTAGTAGAGGGAAAGAAACCATATAAATCAGAGCAGAAATAAATGAAATGGAGACTAAAAAACAATAGAAAACATCAATGAAACTAAAGCTCATTCTTTGAAAAGGTAAACCAAATTGATAAATCCTTAGGCAGACTCATCAAGAAAAATAGGAGAGGACCCAAATCAATAAAATCAGAAATGAAAAGGGAGAAGTTGCAACTGACGCCACAGAAATACAAAGAATCATAAGAGAATACTATGAGCAACTATATGACAATAAAATGGACAGCCTAGAAGAAATGGACAAATTCTTTTCCCAGGACTGAACCAGGAAGAAATAGAAAATATGAACATACCAATTATCAGTAATGAAATTGAATCAGTAGTATAAAAACTCCCAAAAAACAAAATTTCAGAACCAGATGGCTTCACAGGTGAATTCTACCAAACATTTAAAGAAGACTTAAAATCTATCCTTCTGAAACTATTCCAAAAAAATTGCACAGGAAGGAATAGTTATGAACTCATTCTATGAGGTCACCATTACCTTAATACCAAAACCAGACAAAGATGTCACAAAGAAAATTGAAGGCCAGTATCACTGATGAACATAGATGCAAAAATGCTCAACAAAATACTAGCAAATATACGTTGATCAAGTTGGATTTATCCCAGGGATGCAAGGAGTGTTCAACATCCACTCTATCTCTTTTGATTGGAGCACTATATCCATTTACATTTAATTAATTATTGATGGGTATGTACATATTTCCATTTTGTTAACTGCTTTCTGGTTGTTTTTGTAGTTCTTTTTGTTCTTTTCCTCCTTTCCTTGTGAATTGATGACTCTAGTGTTGCATTTGGATTCTTTCTCTTTTTGTGTGCATGTATGTATTATAAGTTATTGGTTTGTTGCTACCATGAGGTTCATATATAGCTACATATATATGTATATATACATATATGATTATTTTAATTTGATGATCTCTTACATTTGAATGCATTCTAACAACACTGAATTTTTATTCCTTCTCACATTTAATGTTTTTGACATCATATTTTACATCATTTTGTTTTGTATGTTCCTTAACTACTTTCTGTGTATATACATGGTTTTACTACTTTTGTCTTTTAAACTTTCTACTAGATTTAATAATGGTTAATCTACTACCTTTACTGTATATTTGCCTTTACCTATAAGAATTTTTTCTTCCATAATTTCATATTTCTAGTTGCTGTCTTTTATGCTTAGAGAAGTCCCTTTAACTTTTCTGGTAAAGTTGATTTAGTGGTGCTAAATTCTTTTAGCTTTTGTTCATTGGTAAAACTCTTTATCTCTCCTTCAAATGTGAATGATAATCTTGCCAGGTAGAGTATTCTTGGTTATAGGTTTTTCCATATTATCACTTTTAATATATCATGCCACTCTCTTCTGATCTACAGATTTTCTCCTGAAAAGTCATATTATATTATTATGGCAGTTTTCTTATATGTAACTAGCTGCTTTTGTCTTGCTGCCTTTAAGGCTCTCTCTTTATCTTTAATTTTTGCCATTTTAATTATAACATTTCTTGTTTTAGGTCTCTTAGGTCTGAGGTTGTTTGGGACTCTCTGTGATTCCTAAACGTGGATTTCTCTTTCCTTTCCCAGTTTAAGAAACTTTTCAGCCATTATATCTTCAAAAAATTCTCTACTCCTTTATCTCTTCTCCTTCTGGGACCCCTATAATGCAAATGTTATTATGCATGATGTTGTTTCAGAGATCTCTTAAACCATCCTCCTTTTAAAAAAGTGTTGTTTTGTTTTTCCTGTTTAGCTTGGGTGTTCACTGATCTGTTCCTTTGTGTCATCTAATCTGTTGATTCTTTATAGTGTGTTTTTTATTTCACTTATTGTATTCTTCAGTTCCGTTATGGTCCTTCTTATATTTTTTAACTCTTTGTTAAACTTCTCACTGTGTTCACCCATGCATCTCCCATGTTCATTGAGCATCTTTATAATCATTACTTTGAACTCTTTATTGAGTATATTGCTTTTCTCCCCTTGGTTTACTTCTTCACTTGGAACATATTCCTCTATTTCCTCATTTTGCCTAATTCTTTGTTTATTTCTCTGTGTTTTAGGCAGGTAATTTACTATTCCTCATATTGAAGAAGTAGTTTTATGTGGGAGACATTATATGGTGCCCAGCAGCACACTTTCCTCTGGTCACCAGAGCTGTATGCTCTAGGGATGGCATATTTGCAGAGTGTGTGAGCCCTCTTGCTGTGGCAGGGCCAACTATTGTGAGTGTGCTGGTAGGCAAGGCTGGGCCCAGTTGGCTGCCAGACCCTGCCTTGTTCAGTGGCTGCTGGCCCACTGGTGGGCAGAAATGTGTCCTCTGGCAGATGGTTGCAGGTCTTGGGGGTCTCAGGACTTATGCCAGTCCACTGTTTTGTGGGTAAGCCCCCAGTGCTGATAGGCCTGAGAGAGAACTCCAAATGCATTAATACATTTAGCTGAATAATAGTATATTTCAGTATATTCATCTTTTGTTTCATTTAATTCAGCCTTTATTATACTTGGTTAATGATTCCAAATGGTTCAACATTTATTGCACCTTCAAGTTATACAAGAATTTAGAGGTTAAATAAATCATGAACCCCACAAAAATATGGGTGAGCACACATGGAGGAGGGCAGGAGGAGGGCACTAATGGAAAGAACAGTGACAGTGTTATTTTGTAAAGGGCCAAATGAAGTATGGCATCACTGGAGATGACTTTGGTTTCCAAAAGGTAAAGGTAATATCTTTCTCTTATCTTTGGTAACAAATACAGGATTCCATAAGAGCTAGCACAAGGCAAACTGAAATGTGTTGGAGGAATACAGAACTAGCTCATGGGACTATTCTCTTACTTTGTATCATCTTCATTCTTCCTCTCTGCACTTAAGATAATTTTACTTTTTAGTGTACATCATACCAAATAGCTGCCCCAGGAGTGAAACTAAAATGATGACCTTACAGCAGGATATCCAAGTTAGTGATTAAAATTACAATCTTTAAAAATGATCAACCAACTTTAACTAAGTATCTTGGTCCAGTCAGCTGTGTCCAGGAGGTCAGAATCGGTTTACTCACTTATTAAATACAATTTAATGAAGGGTGAATACTATGAGCTAATAGCTATTCTACAAATATGATATAAACATGGTTGTAGGGGCCACTGTGTGTGTGTGCATGTGTGTCTGTCTATTAATCAAAGGAGGACATTGATTGAACAGACATCCAAAAGATCAACGTCAAATATGTATTGTTTATGTATATGTGTATTTAACTTAACTGTCTGATGTTGAGGAGTCTGCAAAAATGGCTTCCATATTTTAAAAAATCAGCTTAATAAATGAGACTCTGCCTGTATCTCTAGGTGTAAAAAGGACAAATAAGAAGAGAGGATAGATTTAAAGACAAAAGCTTGTTAAACAAATTTGTTGAAAGAGGATGTCTTTTATTTCTGTTATATTAATTCAGATTGGGGCATTTCTGTTATGACTTTATGTTATTAAAATGGATCTTGTTTAACAACATGCCATCAAACTATTACCAATCAGAAACTATGAGCTATGAAGTGGAAAAATATATATGTATATAAATGAATTTGTGGAAGAATAAAAATCATTGAATTTTAGGAAATTTTTTTCAAAATGGTATTATAAAGTGATTCTCAAACCATAGCCTTTATTTTTAAGTAACTTTATTGTTTTCTCAAGGGATATATTAAGTTAACTTAAATAAGATTAAATGGCTCTCTCAGAATCAGAAACTCATTAGGCGTTTTAAGTATCTTCACCTAGATATCATTCCAAATCGGGATATAAATGGAAATGCCCTCAGCATGAGGAAATTAGTATTTATGTGTGAGACATAAATCATTTTATAAAGCATATGGATTTATTGTTTTTATAATAAATACTATAAAAAGTAGAAATGGTTATATCTTCTCAACTAAAGTTAGCACATGGAAGATAGAGGACGCAGATACTGATGGGGGAATGGACAATCAAACAAACAAACTGGAACAATGCTGGGGAATCTTTGTAATAAGCAAACCACTCTGCTTGATGTCATTTCCCAATAATTAGCCTACTTTCTTTTTAAAGAATTTCCTTTATACTTTTTTCTCAGAGTTTTAAATTGAACCATTAACTAAAACAAATAGAGCACTGAGAACATAGGGTTAAAGTAGCCTTAATCATGGGGTCAAGTTTTGGCTGGTCACCTCACAAAGACTAGAGTCAGAAAATCCAAGGAGTCAGGGAACAACAAGCTCTAAGATTTCAGTAAAGCCATCATAATAATTAGGAAATAACAGTCACAACAGCAGCATCCTCATGAGCACCCACTATGTGTCGAGCAGTACAATGTAACTAATATTTTTATTTTACTTAATTCCTATGTTAGTACTAACAGTTATTTTAAATCTCATTTGCCTGCGGTAAAAGTGAATATTAGAGAAGATAAAAAATATCTGAAATCCTATATCTGAACTTGAGGTGGTTAATAGAGTAGTTGTTAACCACATGTAACAATATAAATGCACATATAAATTAATTAAAATTAAATCAAATTAAAAATTCAGATCCTCAGTCATATTACTCACAATTCAAGTACTCAGTAGTCACATGTGGTTAGTAACTGTGGTATTGGACAGACCAGATATTGAACATTTCCAACATTTCAGAAAATCCCACTCTATGCTGAAATTCTAGGTGGTAGAAGAACCACGATTCAAATCCAATTTCTCACGGAGCCTGTGCTCTTCAGTAATGCATGGATAATACTTATACTGATCTAATTTAGAAATTTTACATCTAAGGTATTACTCTATTTAATCATTATGTTTCTAGTCTTTTAGAAACTAATGAACATGAAAATTAATCAAAATATTCTGAGTATTTCTTTGACCATTAGTCATATATGATTACAAAATTATTAGTTTTTTTTCTATATTTACATTAAAGGGTTGATTAGAATGTGATTTTTTTTCTAAACCACTTATGGGCAAAATGTTCACAAGTAAAGTACTTATCAAAATCATTCCTTTATTCTTCAAATATTTATGTGCAGACACTCTTCTAAGTCTTGAGGATCCAATGGTGACTAGAATAGACAAAAATTTCCTGCCTTTAAGAGCTTACATTCTAGTGGGGGAGGGTCAGATGATTTTATAATATATTTATAACATATCAGAAAGTGATAAATTGATTAAAAACATAAGAAGGAGGTATAGTAGAAGTTGCAATTTTAAATAGGGTTTGAGCTATTACAGAGAGGTTGACATCTAGGTATAGACTTAAAGTAGTTGATGGGTATCTGGGGGAAGATCAGATATCTCATGAAGTATAACAAGGACAAAATCTCCAAGGCAAGTGGGAAGCATGCCTGAGGAATTCTTGGACAACAATAGAGTCTGGAAAGTTGGGTCAGAAAGGGAATAGGAAAATTTTAGAGAGTTAAGGGGGGGACTTGGGGAATTTTGCCAATTGTATTGGGTCATTGTGATAGTTTTATGTGTCAACTTAACTGGCATACACAGATAGCTGGTAAACTTTATTTCTGGGTGTGTCTGTGAGGGTGCTTCCAGAAAAGAGTAGCATTTGAATAAAATAGATAAACAACAAGGACCTATTGTATAACACAAGGAACTATAAAAAATATCCTGTAATAACCTATAATGGAAAAGAATCTGAAAAAGAATATATATATATTATATATATATAACTGAATCTCTTTGCTGTACACCTGAAACATTGTTAATCAACTATACGTCAATTAAAAAAAAAAGATTAGCATTTGAGTCAGTGGACTGAGCAAAAAAATCACCCTTATCAATACAAGTGGGCATTATCCAATCTGTTGAGGTACTAAATAGAACAAAAAGGCAGAGGAAGGGTGAATTTATGTTCTTCTTGAGTTGGAACATCCATCTTTCCTGCTTTGGTGATTAGTGCTTCTGGTTCTGGGGCCTGCAAAGTTTTATTGCACTTAAATTACCAGCCCTCGTTTCTTCTTTTTCAATCTTTGGGATTGAACCACACCAGCAACTTTCCTGGGACTCCAGTTTTCAGAGAGCAGATCATTGGACTTCTCAGTTTCCACAATCATGTCAGTGAATCCCTCATAATAATCTCTTTCCATATATTTATCTATATCCTATCAGTTCTGTTTCTCTGGAGAAAACTGACTGATACAACCATGTAGATTGTTTAAAAGATATTTAGCTTTTACTCTGAATAATGTTAGGAGGCCCCAGAAGGAAATAGTTACAAATATGGAATGTGATAAGAAACAAGTATTTTATCAAAATCATTTATTTGGACAATAATATTTGAAGGTCTCATAAGTGAGTCTTACAGTCTCTATACAACCATATATCTGAATTTAGATTAAATTGCTATTCTTTACATAATCATTGTGTTTATTTTTAATTTTTTTAATTATAAAAATTTTATTACAGTACTATATTAGTTTCAGGTGTACAACATAGTGATTCAATATTTTATAGATTACATCCCATTTATAGTTATTATAAAATATAGATTATATTCTCTGTGCTGTACAAGTATACTGTTGCTTATTTATTTTACACATAGTAGTTTGTAACTCTTAAACCCTAACCATACCTTGCCCCTCCCCTCATCCTTCCCACTGGTAGCCACTAGTTTTTTCTCTAATCTGTGAGTCTGTTTATATTTTGTTATATTCATTTATTTCTTTTATTTTTTATTCTTTTATTTTTTTTTTATGGCTGTGTTGGGTCTTCGCCTCTGTGCGAGGGCTCTCCCCAGCCGTGGCAAGCGGGGGCCACTCCTCATCACGGTGCATGGGCCTCTCACCATCGCGGCCTCTCCTTGCGGAGCACAAGCTCCAGACGCGCAGGCTCAGCAACTGTGGCTCACGGGCCCAGCGGCTCCACGGCATGCGGGATCCCCCCAGACTAGGGCTCGAACCCACGTCCCCCACACTGGCAGGCAGACCCTCAACCACTGCGCCACCAGGGAAGCCCTTATTTCTTTTATTTTTAGATTCCACATATAAGTGATGACATACTGTATTTCTCTTTCTCTGACTTATTTCACTTAAGCATAATACCCTCCAGGCACATCCATGTTGTTACAAATTGTAAATTTCATTCTTTTCTATGGCTGAGTAATATTCCATTATATATATAATTATACATATGTACATATATACCATTATATATATACGTACATACGTATGTGTGTATATATATCATTATATATATACACCACTGTGTATAAATATCACATCTTCTTTATCCATTCATCTCTTGATGGACACTGAAGTTGCTTCCATATCCATGCTATTGAAAAGAATAATGCAATGAACATGGGTGTGCATATATGTTTTCAAATTAGTGTTTTTGTTTTCTTTGGGTAAATACCCAGAAATAAAATTGTTGACTCATTTGGCAGTTCTATTTTCACTTTTTGAAGAACCTTCATATGGTTTTCTTCAGTGGCTGCACCAATTTACATTGTTACCAATAGTGTACTAGGGTTTCCTTTTCTCCATAACCTTGCCAATATTTGTTATATGTGGTCTTTTTGATGATATCCATTCTGATGGGTGTGAGATGATATCTCATTGTGGTTTTGATTTGCATTTCTCTGATGATTAGTGATGTTGAACACCTTTTCATGTGTCTGTTGGCTATGTGTATGTTTTCTTGGAAAACTGTTTATTCAGGTCTTCTGCCCATGTTTTAAATGTGTTGTTTAATTTTTTGATATTGAGCTTTTTAAATATGAGCTGTTTATATATTTTAGATACTAACCCGTTATCAAACTTATCATTTGCAAATATTTTGTCCCATTCAGTAGATTGTATTTTTGTTTTGTCAATGGCTGCCTTTGCTCTGCAAGATCTTTTAGTTTAATTAGTTCCCATTTATTTGTGTGTGTGTGTGTGTGTGTGTGTTTGTGTATGTGTGTGTGTAGTGTTTCTTTCCTTTGCCTTAGGAGACAGATCTGAACAAATATTGCTACAGCTTATGTCAAAGAGTGTTCTGCCTGTTTTCTTCTAGGAGTTTTAGGATTTCAGGTCTTCCATTTAGGTCTTTAACCCACTTTGAGTTTATCTTTGTATATGGTGTGAGAAAATGTTCTAATTTCATTCTTTTACATGTAGCTGTCTAACTTTCTCAATATCACTTATTAGAGAGACTGTATTTTCACCATTGTGTATTTTCACCTCAGTGTCTTAGATTAATTGATCATAAGTTAATGGGTTTATTTTTGGGTTCTCTATTCTTTCCCATTGGTCTCTGTGTGTGTTCTTGTGCCAGTAGCATACTGTTTTGATTACTGTAACTTTGTGCTATAGTCTGTAATCAGGGAGGGTGATACTTACAGCTTTATTCTGTTTTTCTGAAGATTGCTGTGGCTATTTGGTGTCTTTTGAGGTTCGATATAAATTTCAGGATTATTTGTTCTAGTTCTGTGAAATATATCCTGGGTATTTGGACAGGAACTGCATTAAATCTGTTGATTTCTTTGGGGAGTATGGACACTTTAACAATATTAATTCTTCCAGTCCATGAACATGGTGTATCTTTCCATTTGTGTGTGTCATCTTCAATTTTGTTCATCAATGTCTTATAATTTTCAGAGTATAGGCCTTTCATCTCCTTGGTTAATTTTATTCCTATGTGTTTTATTCTTTTTGATGCTTTTGAAACAGAATTGCTTCTTGATTTCTCTTTCTGTTAGTTCATTATTAGTATACAGGTAAGCAACAGATTTCTGTATATTAATCTTTTGTCATGCAACTTTACTGAATTCATTTGTTAGTTCTAATAGTTTTTGGTTGGAGACTTTAGAATTTTCTATATACAATATCAGGTCATCTGAAAATAGTGACAGTTTTGCTTCTTCCCTTCCAATATGGATTTCTTTTATTTCTATTTCTTACCTGATTGCTGTGGTGAGGACTTCCAATATTATGTTAAGAGTATTTAGCAAGGGTGGGCATCCTTTTCCTGTTCCTGATTTTAGAAGAAAAGATTTCAGTTTTTCAACAATGAGCATGATGTTAGCTGTTGGTTTGTCATATACGTCCTTTGTTATGTTGAGATATATTCCCTCCATTCCCACTTTGATGACAGTTTTTATTATAAATGAATGTTGAATTTTGTCAAATGTTTTTTCTACATCTATTGAGATAATCATGCGATTACTATCCTTCCTTTTATTAATGTGGTGTATCATATTGATTGCTTTGCAGATATTGAACCATTTTTGCATCCCTGGAATAAATCCCACTTGATCATGGTGTATGATCCTTTTTATATATTGTTGAATTCAGTTTGCTAATATTTTGTTGAGGATTTTTGCATCTATATTTATCAGAAATATTGGCCTGTAATTTTCTTTTTTTGTAGTGTTTTTTTCTGGTTTTGGAATCAGGTCAATTGTGGCCTTGTAGAATGAATATGTGAGTGTTCCCTCCTCTTCAGTTTTTTAAAAGAGTTTGAGAAGGATAGGTTTTAGCCCATAATTCTTCATGTGTTCAGTAGACTTACCATGTGAAGCCATCTGGTCCTGGACATTTGTTTGCTGAGAGTTGTTTTTATCACAAATTCAATTTCACTACTATTGAGTGGTCTGTTCAGATTATCTATTTTTTCCGGATTCACTTTTGGAAGACTGTATGTTTCTAGTAATTTATCCATTTCTTCTATGCCAATTTGTTGGCATATAACTTATGATTGTTTGATCTTTGTGACATTGTAATTTCTCTTCTTTCATTTCTTATTTTGTTTATTTTGTGTCCACTGTCTCTTATTCTTTATGAGCTTGGCTAAAGACTTGTACATTTTGTTTGTCTTTTCAAAACAGAAACAGCTTTTGGTTTCATTGATATTTTCTATTTTTATTCTTTTTTTGGTCTCTATTTTACTTATTTCTACTCTGATCTTTTATTTCCTTCCTTTTGCTGACTTTGGGCTTTGTTTATTCTTCTTTTTCTAATCGCTTTATATAGTAAATTAAGTTGTTTGAGATTTTTTGTTTCTTGTTATGCCTGAATTGTTATAAACTTCCCTCTTATAACAGCTTTTGCTCCATGCCATAGATTTTGGACGTTGTGTTTTTACTTTTATTTGTCTCAAAGTATTTTCTGATTACCTCTTTGATTTCTTCATTGACCCTTTGGTTTTTTACTAGCATGTTGTTTAGTCTCCAATTGTTTTTTCTTTTCCCATTTTTCTTAATGTAATTGATTTCTAGTTTCATATCATTGCAGTTAGAAAAGAATCTTGATTTAATTTCTCTCCTCGTAAATGCTGAGACTCATTTTGTGGCCTAGCATATCCTGGAAAAACTTCCATGTGCACTTGAGAATGTGTATTCTGTTGTTTTTGGATAGAATGTCCTGTTGATATCTGTTAAGTCTACCTGGGCTAATATGCCCTTTAAGGCCACTGTTTCTTTATTGAATTTCTGTCTGGATGATCTCTCCATTGATGTAAGGGGATATTAAAGTCCCCTACTATTTTTGTATTATTGTCAGTTTCTCCCTTTATATTTGTTAATATCTGCTTTATACATTTAGGTTCTTCTATATTAGGTGCATTTTATGTTAATGAATATAATGTCCTCTTTATCTATTAATCCCTTTATCATTATACAATGCTTTTCTTGTCTTTTGTTACAGACTTTGTTTTAAAGTCTACTTTGTTTGATGTGAGTATTGCTACACCAGCTTTCTTTTCATTTCCATTTGCATGGAATATATTTTTCCATCCCCTCATTTCATTCTCTGTATGTCTTTAGCTCTGAAGTGAGTCTCTTGCAGGGAACATATAGATGGGTCTTGTTTTTTTATCCAATCAGCCACCTTATGTCACTTGATTGGGACACTTAGTTCATTAACAATTAAAGTGATTATTCTTAAGTATATAGTTATTGCCATTTTGCTACTTGTCTCCTGGTTGTTTTTGTAGTTCTTCTCTGTTCTTTATTCTTTTAGTCTCTTCCTTTATGTTTTGATAATTTTCTTTAGTGCTATGCTGTGCTTGTTTTTTTCTAGTTTTTGTATACCTATTGTCACTTTTTGATTTTTGGTTTCCATGGGGTTCATATATATCTTGACCCATAACTATATCTACTTGTTTTAAACTGAGAGCCATTTAAATTCGAACACATTCTAAATGACCTACATTTTTTTATTCCCCTTCCCAACATTTTGTGGTTTTGATGTCTTATTTTACATCTTCATGTCTATTCCTTAACTGTTTATTTTAGTTACAGTTGATTTCATAATTTGTCTTTTAATCTTTGTGTTAGCTTATCTAAGTGGTTGATTCACAATCTTTACTAGTGGAATTTTTCCTTTCCTATAAATTCTTACTTCATGTTGTAGTCTTTTCTTTTCCACTTAAAGAAGACCTGTAATACTTCTTGCATTCTTGTCTGTTTAGTATTGATGAACTCTTACTTTTCACTTGTGTGCAAAGTTATTCATCTCTCCTTCAACTCTGAATGATAACCTTGCTTGGTAGAGTACCCTAGGTTTCCGATTTTTCCTTTTCAGGATTTTAAATAAATCATGCCACTCCCTTACAGCCAGAAAATTTTCTGCAGAAAAATCAGCTGATAGCTTTATGGGTTTCCTTGTGTGTGACCCTTTGCTTTCCTTTTGAATCTTTAAAATGTTCTCTTTTGCCATTTTAATTATGTCTTGGTGTGAATCTCTTTGTGTTCATCTTTTTAAGGACTCTCTGCCCTTCCTGTACTTGGAAATCTGTTTCCTTTATCTTTTAGAAGTTTTCAGCCATAATTTTATCAAATATATTTTTGACCCTTTTCTCTCTCATTTCCCTGGGAAATGTTAGTAAGCTTGATGTTTGTTTCTGAGGTCTCTTAAACTATCCTCATTTTTTAGCTTGTTTGTTTTTGCTGTTCTTATTGGATAAGTTCCACTGTTCTATCTTCCAGATTGCCTATGCATTCTTTTGTACCATTTAGTCTGCTATTAATTCCTTTTAGTATATTTTTATTTCAGTTATTGTGTTCTTCAGCTCTGTTTCTTTTTGTGTTCATTTATTTTTTTCCCCCAAGTTCAGTTAGTATCCTTATTAATAAAGCTTTGAAGCTTTTATCAGTTAAATTATTTATCTCTGTTTCATTAGGGTTTTTTTTCAGGGTGGAGATTCTTGTTCTTTTTTTTAAACATATTTCTCTGTATTCTCATTTTTTACAACTTTCTCTGTCTCTATGAAATTAGGTGAGAGTTACGTATCCCATTTTTGAGGGATATCCTTGTGTGGGAACATCCCTATTAAGTGTGTGTACCCAGTGGCTTTGGTGAGAGTATTGGTTCTGATGTGAGCATGGGTTATGTCTTCCCTCAGATTTTCTTGGCAGCTACTACCTTGGTGGAAAGTAAGGCTGGAGATAGAAAAGCTATAGTCAGATTCAGGTGTGAGCCAGGGCTTCATCTGTACTCAATGGCAGTCACTGCTCCTTTGGGGGTGGAGTCAGGGCCCGAGGTGCTGGAGCAGAAGCCCTGAGAGTCGGTTGAGGATGGTTCCATTCTTTCTAAACATGCACACTGCCCCCCCACCCCCAGCAATAGTACCTCTGCCTTAGTGAGAAACAGTGCTGGAGCAAGAGGTGATGGAGGGGGTTCCCAGAGTGAGGTGGGGTGTGTATTGGACAATCCTGGCAAGCCAGTCAGAAGCCCCAGGCCATTTCCAATATGCTGCCTTCACACTAGCAACAGTCACCCTCACACAGTTCAGAGGCAGGGCCAAGTACTAGCTGGCTCCACTCCCTCCAACTGCACACACCCTCCCGGCAGTGACAGCCCCACTCCAGTGGAGAGCAACCCTGGAGCAAGAGGGGCCAGAACGGGTGCCTGGCAAGACAGTCAGAGCCTAAGATATCTCCCAAGCCACCCCTCCCACATGCATGCTGGCAGTGGTTGCCCTCGCCCTGCTCAGAGCAGAGCTTGGTCTGAGATGGCTCTATCCTTCCCAAATGCCTGCATTCTCCTTGGCAAGACACCTTTGTCCCAGTGGAGAGTAGACTGGAGCAAGTGGGACGGTCACAGCAAGAAGTAGGTCAGAACCCCAGGCTGTTTTTAATTTGCTGCTTCCCTGCATGCATGCTGGTAATGGCTGCCTAGATCCTGTTCATAGGCAGGGTCAAGTCCACACAGAGTCAGTTCTAAAAGTGTGCACACTTTCCTTGGCAACAGCAGCCTTCACACTCATGGAGAGCTGTGCTGGAACAAGGGGGCTGGAGCAGGGGTCTGGTGAGACTGGGGTGCGCACTGAGGTGGTTGCAGGAAACTAGCCATAGGCCCAGACCATTTTTAATCTGTTTTCTCTGCTTTGTTGCCAGGATTAAGCAAGTGTGTGTGTGTATTCTTCATGAGCAAAGTCCTGGTTTCTTACAGCCCTCTGGTAAGTACTACTGGTTTTCACACCAGCTAAGAGGACTTGTTTTCCAGGTCTAAGACCCCGGGGCTGGAGAGCCCAATATGTGGCTCAAAACCCTCACTCTCCAGGGAGGATCTCCAAACCTGTGATATCCTCCTCCTCTTCTGTGGCCCCTGCTAGGGGTGTGGGTCTCAACCTGATCACTTCTCCTCTCTTCCTACCCAACCCTAGGTGGATCTTTCTTTACATCCTTGGTTGTAGAAAACCTTTCTGCCAGTCTCCAGGTTGTTTTCAGGGAGAGTTGCTCCACCTGTAGATATATTTGTGATATGTTTGTGGGGAGAAGTGAACTCAGCATTCTCCTACTCTGCCATCTTGATCTCCCCTCTCTACAGATATCCAATATATTTAAAACAAACTATTATGAATATACTTCAATCAACAAGCACCAGCCAAGAGAAGTAATGATCCTCATTAGGCAGATGGCCTTTTAAGTACTTGTAAATCAGATTTTATCAAATGCTTCCCAAGAACTTTATTCACTCACCCTGGTCTAATTCTTTTGCCTTCCTGGCAAGTACTATTTGATTAATGCCATGAATTCATGTTTTTATTTACTTATCCATTCATTCTCCAATTCACTTAACCAAAATAGATATTAGTCAACTCCCTGGGTGTGGGTACTGGAGTTCAGTCAAATGTGCTTTTTTCACTCTAAAAGTTTACATCTAATGAGAAAAAATAAGTAAACAAGTTCAAACTAGTAGCACTTAACAAAGTTCTTCACAAACCTAGTGAAAACATCCATGATGTGCCAGCACAGTGCTATATAGTTCCATACATTATCTCAGGTAATTCAACTAGAGATATTGACTTTATTCACATTCTCTTTCTTTAAGGAATTAAAAACAGATATAGTAATTATGAGTTCTGGGTGGTGTTTCCTTGATTTCCTACTTTCAAGAAAATGTAGTTCTTCAGTGCAGTTAAAAGACTTACACATTCCCATACTACTAATACCTAACAAAGTAGGCACTGTCCTCTAAAATCATATTTATGCCTTAAGGCAAATACATGCAGAATTTTTTTTTTTTTTGAAGGGAAGTTACTGAAAATCACTGCACATTAGGGCAATGTGCCCAGTCCTGCAAATTAATCTCCTATAACCTTGCAAATATAATATAGCATTTTGGCTTTTGAAACTTTTGCAATTTATGTGGTACTGCATTCATCCTCCAGATACTAGCTTTTGTTCTTCAGATATTTTTTTCCCCTGCACATGCATTTACTTCAATACATATTTTCTTTTATTGCTTCTTCTGATATTCTGTAAGAAGTAATCATATGCATATATGAAAGCTTAAATCTAAATGTATTCTATTTTAATTAAGGGCAACTCAATATTCTGGACATTAAGATATGCTTAAATATTTATCAGACTGTACTTTGCACTATTTGGAATAATCAGTATATTTTATAATGAATCTGGGGATTACCAGCTCTAAACCACTTCAAAACAGATATAACACTAGATTTACTTACTATCTTAGGATAGATGAATTGCTGAGGTAAAGTCAACTAATTGTAAAATGGCTATCTGCTTCCCAACAGAGTATCGAAGCATTAGCAAGAAATTGGAATAACAAGCCCTTTCACCTAAACTCAGTTGACTTAAAAACAAATTTATATAGAATTGGTTACCTAAAAACATTATACAAAAATATTCACAAGATAATTAATGATTAATTCACTTAAAATTTATCTTAATTTGAACAGGGTTTTATATATTAGTGATTATATACATTTGATAATTTTAAAAATTAAAAAAAAATTCTCAAGGGCCTGCCAATTTATGTATTTCAAACTTTATTTATGTATTCACAGTGCTATATGAGCACCAAGGCTTATGGTGTCCTTATGGAAATAGACTATCGTAATGTCAAAATAAATTTTGATAAGAATAGTTCTTTGGAGAATAGCTTGTATCAATCAGTATAGTCTAGGTTATGCTGTGGTGATGACCCAGTATCTCAGTGTCTTAAAATAACAGAAGTATATTTTGTAGTCGTTTACTTCTATGCCATAGGTCAGTGGGGGATTCTGTTCCATGTTCTACTCATGTGGAGTGGGGGAAGCCCCATCATCTGGATTTGTTGGTGGCCACTGTGACATTGAAAGATGGGGAATTGTGCATCAGCTCTTAAAGTCATCTGCCTGAAAGATGCACTGATCTTTTGTACACAGTTCATTGGGCAACACAAGTGTCATGGCCATGCTTAACTTCTAGGGATGGAGGATTAATTGTAGTTCTACCATGCGCCCAGAATGAAGAAACATTAGTGAGCAGTATCAATGTCTATTTCAAGATATTAAAGGAAAGATAGAAAGATAAAGAAGGAGAAGGAGGGAAGAAGGGAAAGAGAGAGAATGAGAAAGAAAAGAAAGAAGGAAAAAAGGGAGGAAGAGAAAGAAAGAAAGAAAGAGAAAGAAAGAAAGAAAGAAAGAAAGAAAGAAAGAAAGAAAGAAAAAGCCTACTTTAAATCCTTAAAATGTGCATCTCTGTGTTAGTCTCCTTTAATAGCAATGCATATAAATATCGGTTTACATATACAGGTTACAAGGAAAGTCTTTGCAGATGAGATGACATTTGAGCATGATCTTACAGAGGAAGAACTTATCAGGCAGAAAGAGAAGTTAAAGGGATTCCAGGTACAAGGTTACCATAACAAAATATATAGAATCAACAAAGAAGAGAGTGATTGAAAAACAGGATGATTTTTGTTTGTTTATTTAGTTTGAAATGAGTGAATGATATAGCTTGAACTCAATATTAGTCATCTAATATTTACTCTCTTCTCTTTCAGCTGTGGGACAAATACATTTCTGCTTCATTGATCTATTTTAAGCTTGGCCATGTGACTTTTATGACCAATGGAGTGTAGGTGGAATTGACATACAAATTCTGAACTTTGACATTAAGGGGTGTCGTGTTTCTCTAGCAGCCTGGCAGCATCTGACCTTTTACATAAAAATAACATGCCCATACAGCTGCTATCCCTCCAGCCTGGGCCTGTGAATGAGGCACGTGCAGCAAAGTTGCCTTAGCTAAATAGCAGATAAATAGCAAACCTCCAGATCTGTAAATTGGGTAATATATGCTTATTATTATTTTACTGAATTTTGTGGTGGTCACTTTGTTACATAGCATTATTGTGTCAACTGCTGACTAATTCAATACAAAACAAGTTTTTCAAGACAAGTTAATTTTTAAGTCAAATATTTTAAATAGTAAAACTGGATCTGTAATATCTTTTTTTTTTTTTTTACTTATATATAACTGAGTGGGTGGGAAAGGGGGAGGCAGTGGGCATTTTCTTAAAGAAAAATCCAAACACGGTAACTTTTTTTTGTTTATCTGCCCAGCTTCTGCTAAATGTAATAACCAAGACCAGGAGGAATTTCCCAGTGAGTTCTCTGCTTTCTGTGGCCACCCACCTCCATTGCCTATTGCCTCTGAGTATGGAGTATTAACAGGTTAGTGAAAGTTAATAATTCTTCCTGCCTTAACTCAAAATATGTCTGCGTTACATATAGAAGAAATTCCTTATATGTAGATGCCACGTTTCTTGTTTTCAAAACAGATTTGATATGTTAATGTGATGGTTAAAAACTTGGTTAGGGAGAAAAATAGAAATGTGTTTGGAGCTGGACTCTACCACTTACTAGCTATGTTGCCTTAGATAAATTATTGAACTTACATAAACCTTAGTTTTGCCATATAAAAAGGGAGGATAATAATATTACCTATCACACCTGGTAATTTTAAGCTAATGTGTATATAGGTATTTAGCATAATTATTGGCACAAAAGGAAGAGTTTAGTATATGCTGATGATGACAACAATGAGGATGATAGCCTACTGTCGGTCATTTTGTGATAATTTGGGGACAGGAAAGCATATACCTGTTTATGGTGTCACCTTATTCCCAAATTCTGTACTTTGTATTACTTGATTTTTAATTAACCTACAGAGGAAAATCTCATATGAACAGTTTGTTCAAGTGCTTGTTATTCTAACATAGTACACAAAAAGTGTATGCTAGCTGGTTTTAAGACTATATTATTTCCAGGATATAATTGCTTTTTTAGCAAAAGTACAGAATTAAAAGTATTTTTAATAAAAAATGTGAAGTTAGACTAATTGAAAATTTCCTGATACAATAATCTTACTTATAAAAATATGAATATGTTTTCTTTGTATGCCCAAATTTAAATCAACCATACAGGATATTTTTCATTGCTTCATTTAATAACTAAATCCTTAGTTGTTCTCTTTTCATCCACAAAGATACCTCATCACATTTCTCTGGGGTGTAGAGGTAATGCATGAACAGTGCAAGGTGTTGTTCTTGGAAGCATGAAGGCTCACATGAGAATAAAACATGGATCTCTCAACATGTTTTAAATCAAATGCAAGAGGGCAAATAGCTTTTATTAAGCAAGGTTCTTAATTGCAAGTGTAACCTGCCTCTCACTAGCTTAAGCAAAAAAGGGAATTTATAGACCTTGGAAATGAAGAGTCTCAAAAATAGTGAAAGCTAGATTCAGGCACATCGATTAGAGGGTCAGCAATAGGACTATCAGAGATTGTTCTCCTTCTACCTCTCAGCTCTTCTCTCCTTTGTGTGGACTTCATTTCCATGGATACTCACTGGGCACCATGATTGCTGGCAGCTCCAAGTTATTACCTGCCTTTCTGTTAGCAATCTCAAATGTATTTATATCTGTATAGGCTGTTTATATTTTTCATGTTCCTTTATGAATTGATATGCTATTCCTGATCCCTGACATACCCTGTCCACTTTCTTTAACTGATCAATTACTAATATTTAAAAATTAGTTTAGACTTCACCTCATACAAGGAGCCTTCCCTGATCATCTGAGACTTATAATTTTTAATTATGTAATAATTACACCATCTGTTGCAGCCTCTTCTAGCATTTATTACATGATTGAAAATGTCTCATTTGTTTATTTTTGCTTTTATTTCCTTTACTTTAGGAGATGGATCCAGAAAAACATTGCTGCAATTTATGTCAGAGTGTTCTGCCTATTATTTTCCCCTAGGAATTTTATAGTAGCTGGTCTTACCTTTAGGTCTTTAATGCATTTTGAGTTTATTTTTGTATATGGTGTTAGAGAACGCTCTAATTTCATTCTTTTACATGTAGTTCTCCAGTTTTCCCAGCACCTTTTGTTGAAGAGGCTGTCTTTTCTCCATCGTATATTCTTGCCTCATTTGTTGTAGATTAATTGACAATAAGTGTGCGGGTTTATTTCTGGGCTTTCTATCCTGTTCCTTTGATCTATGTGTCTGTTTTTGTGCCAGTATAATACTGTTTTGATAACTGTATATTTATCAGTTTTTTGCGATATAGTCTTTGTGCTATAGTCTGAAGTCAGGGAGCCTGATTCCTCCAGCTCCGTTTTTCTTTCTCAAGATTGTTTTGGCTATTCGGGTCTTTTGTGTTTCCGTGTAACATTTATTTATTTATTTATTTATTTATTCGTTTCTTTGTTTATTTATTTATTTATTTATGGCTGAGTTGGGTCTTCGTCTCTGTGCGAGGGCTTTCTCTAGTTGTGGCAAGCAGGGGCCACTCTTCATCGCAGTGCGCGGGCCTCTCACTATTGCGGCCTCTCTTGTTGCAGAGCACAGGCTCCAGATGCGCAAGCTCAGTAATTGTGGCTCAAGGGCCCAGCTGCTCCGCGGCATGTGGGATCTTCCCAGACCAGGTCTCGAACCCGTGTCCCCTGCATTGGCAGGCAGATTCTCAACCACTGCGCCACCAGGGAAGCTCTCCATGTAACTTTTAGAATTATGTGTTCTTGTTCTGTGAAAAATGCCATTGGTATTTTGATAGAGATTACATTGAATCTGTAGATTGCTTTGGGTAGTATGGTCATTTTAACAATATTGATTCTTCTAATACAAGAACATGGTGTATCTTTCCATCTGTTTGTGTCATCTTCGATTTCTTTCATCAGTGTCTTATAGTTTTCAGGGTACAAGGTCTTTTGCCTCCTTATGTAGGTTCATTCCTAGATATTTTATTCCTGGAGATTGTTTCCTTAATTTCTCTGTCTGAAATATCATTGTTAGTTTATAGAGATGCAACAGATTTCTATATATTAATTTTGCATCCTGCAACTTTTACTGAATTAATTGGTGAGTTCTAGTCGTTTTCTGGTGTCATCTTTAGGATTTTCTATGTACAGTAGCATGCCATCTGCAAACAGTGGCAGTTTTAATTCTTTCTTTCCAATTTGGATTCTTTTTATTTCTTTTTCTTGTCTGATTGCTGTGGTTAGGACTTCTAAAACTGTGTTGAATAAAAGTGACAAGAGTGGACATCTTTGTCTTTTTCTTGATCTTAGAAGAAATGGTTTCAGTTTTTCACTGTTGAGTATGATGTTTGTTAGGTGTGTGCTTGTCATGTATGGCCTTTATTATGTTGAGGTATCTTTCCTTCATACCCACTTTCTGGAGAGTTTTTATCATAAATGGATGTTGAATTTTGTCAAAAGCTTTTTCTGTATCTATTGAGATGATCATATGGTTTTTATTCTTTAATTTATTAATGTGGTGTATCACGTTGATTGATTTGCAGATATTGAAAAATTCTTGCATCCCTGGGGTACATCACACTTGATCATGATGTACAATAATGTTTTTAATGGGGTGTTGGATTTGGTTTGCCAGTATTTCATTGAAGATTTTTGCATCTATTTTCAGCAGTGATGTTGGCCTGTTATTTCCTTTTTTGTGATATCTTTTTCTGGTTTTGGTATTAGGGGATGCTGGCCTTATAGAATGAGTTTGAAAGTGTTCCTTTCTCTGAAAATTTTTAGAATAGTTTCAGAAAGATAGGTGTTAACTCTTCTCTAAATGTTTGGTAGAATTCACCTGTGAAGCCATCTGGTCATGGCCTTTTGTTTGTTGGAATATTTTAAATTATTGTTTCAATTTCATTACTGGTAATTGGTCTGTTTGTGTTTTCTGTTCTTCCCAATTCAGTCTTGGGAGATTGTACCTTTCTAAGAATTTGTCTGTTTCTTCTAGGTTGCCCATTTTATTGGCATATAGTTGTTCATAGTAATCTCTTATGATCCTTTGTATATCTGTGGTGTTGGTTGTAACTTCCCCTTTTTCATTTTTAATTTTATTGATTTGGGTCTTCTCCATTTTTTTCTTGATGAGTCTGGCTAGATGTAAGAGGGAAGAGATATGGAACATATGTATATGTATAACTGATTCACTTTGTTATAAAACAGAAACTAACACACCATTGTAAAGCAATTATACTCCAATAAAGATGCTAAAAAAAAAAGAATAAAATTATTTACCTGAACACACTTGGCCAATACATATGGAATCAAATTAAAATTTTTCAATAGAGAATGCTGTGGTTGTAAGCATGATGTCTCACCTTCATGACTAAGGAATTCATTCCTCCACTTGATGGAAATGTTAACAGTTGATAGGTCTTAGCTGAGTCTTTCTCCAGAATTGCCATCAGCTAAAGAGGGTCAATTCATCCAAAGCCCTGCCTCCTTTCACAGGTATATATATCCAATATCTGTACAATGTGGAGGTAGAAGGCCCAGCTCTCTTTGCACAGTTTGGAAGGAGTCTACAAGGCCTTCTTGGCTCCAGAGTTTTCCAAGTGTTCAGCTAAGGTCATTGTTGTGACTACATCTCAGTTCAACTCCTGCCACTGCTTCATACTGCTTTCTTTACTGTCTTATAAGTGTTAATCCATTAAATTTCCTGCACACAAATTTCTGTCTCGGAGACATTTTTCTCAGGGAATCCAACCTATAACACCTTGGAATCCTTATAAGTTTCACTTTGTGAGAATAAAGATGAGAATACAGGTACATAAACAGAGTAAAGCAGAAATAAATTTGCATTTAATTTTTTTGTATTCTCATCAAAGCAAAGTCCCATTTTAGAAACATATTTTTAAACTTGTATTCACAATCATAAAAAAGAATAAAATTTACAATTGTAAAAAATAATAACTTTTATAGAAATAAGATTAATTGAAGTCCAATGGATTTTAAGACTATATTTAAAATTACTACTCCAGGTGTTACTTATTCTGAGAATGGGTCAACCTGGGTGTCAACCCCAATAGTGGGTATATTTGCTTCCACTTAAATTTGTTTTGACATGTTGAGCATTTATACAAATTCTCACAGCAGTAGTTGTAGCCTTGGAAGAAAAAGTACATCTGCACATTTCTAACCTACACAGTGACTACGAAAATCATTCTTTATTTCAGGAAGAAAGTGGACCATCAGTGAAACAATTTCTATTCTGTCTAGTGTAGATTTTGAATAAACACAGGAAAGGATTTTGCTGAGCATTTGTGGCAGTTTAGATGCATTTGAATTCAAAAGAATATAAAAGACTGAAGGAATTTAATTATTGCTTCTAAGGGGAAAGGAATTAAATATACTACCAAGCAAAATTTAATGACGTAGATTTAAAGTACTGAATATATTTCTATTTCACTTTAGATGTTACTTTTCAGGGTGATATTTGGATGCAAGGTTTAGCTGTTTATGATCATTTAGATATTCTTTAAAAAGCATGATGTATGCCCACCAAATTCGATGTTATTAACTTCTCTTCAAAATTTGATTTTCAATGGCATGTTATTATATTGATATTTATATATATTTATGTTAACATATGAGTGGACTATAATAGATAATATTTTTCATAAAACCTCAAATAAATGAATATCAAATATAAGTAATTATGCAAGGTATATATATGTGCTAGGGCTGCCATAACAAATACCACAGACTGGATGGCACTAAAAATAGGAACTTATTTCTTCACAGTTCTGGAAGCTAAAAGTCTAAGATTAAGGTATAACAGTTTGGTTTGATTCTTAGGACTCCTTCCTGGTCAGCTTCTCCCTGTGTCCTCACATGGTTGCCCCTCAGTCTCTGTGTTGTCTGTTTTCTCATCTCTCTTTCTTATAAGGACACCAGTCGGGGTGGATTAGGGTCCAATCAAATGGCCTCATTTTATATTAATTACCTTTTTAAAGGTCCTGTCTCCAAATACTGTCACATTCTTAGATACTGGGGGTTAGGACTTTATCATATGAATTTTGTGGAGACAAAATTCAGTCTATAACACACGACAATATATATCTTCAGCACCAAATTAACTTATTGAATATATTAAATAGGTGGCTTCTGTGGAATAATGAAAATAGAATGTGCTTGATTGAATCACAGTCTGACATTCAGTAGTGGATGCTCAACAGAAGTGAGAGCCCTTCAACCTCTCTGCTCTAATAGGTGTAAGACACATGGAACACTTGCATGGTAACTCCATGGATAACACATTATTTAAAGAAGAAAAAGTTTAATGAACTGTGACATGAGGAAATGGACCTCAACTGAGGAATAAAAGATAAATAAAATGCAAATGGATGAAGAGAAAAAGAAAGGGCATTTAAGGATAGTGAAATGATCTAACCAATGACAGGCCTACATATGAATAAAGTATATGGTATGCTGAAGATACAGTGAATAAATCAGCCTGGCTAGAGTAGAAGGTCACTGAAGGTTTTCTTCAGTGGAAAAGTATATTAAGAAGATTAAATTGCCAACAGAGTTTCGAATAGATTGCAGAGGGAGAGACTAGAGACCTATTAGAATGTTAATGAAATAAGTCAGACAAAGTGATACTGAACTCAGATGGTGGTGTTGCAACTTAGAGAATGGCAAAGATGCAAGAGTTATCATGAAGGAAGTTGTGAACTAGTGACTGTTTTTGAGTATGAAGACTGCACAAGAACTCTCAGAATAATCTAAGATGACCTAGTAAAGAGGTAAAACACTTAGAGAGTTTTGAAATAAAGTTCCTATTTTGGAGAGGGAAGGTTGAGTTAAACTTCAGATAAATGAAAGAGCCACAGGTTATCTAGGTGGAAATATACAGTATGTAGTTAGAATATGGTAATGAAGCATAGGAGAAAATGTACAATGAAGATATACATGTATATGTGAAGTAGTCCCTAGTTTAAAGTTAGAGTGGGTAAGAGGTTATGGAAGAGGTGGATATTGAGGGCGTTGTGATATAAGACACTGATAACAAATTTGAGAACTTAGGAATAGCATAATACAATTAGATAGTGAAGTCTTGAATGTAATCCTATTGATACAGGGTGGTCAGTGGGATCAAGAAAGACAATGATTGCAAAGGGTCATTGACATAAATATTGAAATGATCAAGACAATTGTTGAAAGTAAGGATTAGAACTAAACCCTAAATTTCATTTAGAAAATGGAGGTGGGTCCTAATAACAAGTGAGGTAATCACAATGTTTAGAAAAAGAAATCCTAATTAATATAGATCTCTATTAATGAGATACAAATGTGTCACAGGTAAATGGTCATTTTAACTATGCATTTGCAAATAGTTCTAACAGTAGTGATACTAGTGAGATTGTGACAACATACTCATATTTTTAAATGTTAATTATAGGAGTAAATGTGTTTTGTCTTCTACCTAGATTGTAATCTTTTGAGAAAGCTCCTCATTACATTTCCCTTTTTTCAGTAGTAGTTCTAAACATGAACTTTCTTAAATTTTAAGAACTTGAAAACTGTAACTAAACAAATAATTAGTTTAACCTGATGTGCAAGTGTGAACACATACATACATATGAGCATTTATGTACAAAGGTGAACAAATGTATTTAGAACAATAAAATATTATATCTAGGAAGCAGCAAAGAGTAGCTAAATAAGTAGCTCACTTATTTAGCATATATTTAAATAAACTCATAGACAGCTTAAATTAAGTATATATCATATATTTAAATGGATTAATATAATAAACAAAGCCATTATAACAAGGCATGGCACCAAAGAAGTGCTCAATAAATATTGGCTAGAGCTAGTATTTTGCTTACTGTCACATCCACATTCCCTTACACAAAGATATGTGGGGAAATATGTGTGAGGAAAGCCCTCAACTACCAAATACTGATACAAATATTTCTATATAATTGTATATTTCCAATAACATTTTGAGCAGTAATAGGAAATTGAAATAGTTTCAATCTCAGATTTGTGAAAATAAGTTTCTATTTTCTAAGCTAGCATTTGCTTTATTTCACACATAAAATAGTGTGAGTGTATTATACACTATAAAGTTGAGTAAATATCAAGAAATATTGTCACCATTATTATTATTATGGTCTTTGTAAGATTATTCATATGAAAGCTTGGGATTAATGCACCTTTGAATAGTTTCTATTTTATTTATGATAGCATGTTCTCAATGCAAACTCATGCTCAAAAGCAGTAGCTTCCTTAATATCCTACGGTATGTGAATACCCAAATGTAGTTCTCAGAAAAGGGAGGGTTTATGAGGACGTTTACATACACCTAAGATACATAACTGATAATAACATGTTAGGGATTGAGGCCTGGAATATTCACCTCAACCATGGTTGTGAAGGGCAGCTGACTGCAGTCAGCTACATGTGTTTCTCACCATCTGGACAAGCAGCTGAGCCATCTGAGGCTGCTGTTCTTCAGTTTTCCTCCATATGCTCAGAGTTGTTCAAACTTTATGGAAAGATATTAAGAATGTTTCTTAATGTGGTGGTTATTGTACCTCCACAAATTAGGCATGCTCCTTTATATAGTGCTGTAGATTTTATAGCCTCAAATCAGCAAATTTATATCAGGAAAATATGACAAAATAGTAAGCAATCGTATGAATGAATTTTATGAACCAATATTCATTTTATTATGAATATTTACATGATTAAAACATTTAAAGATTTCAATAGTTAGATTATTTGGAATTTAGTGCTAGATTTAAGTAATTTTATACAGGTTTCCCTTTATGGGTGGGTATCGCTAGATGACATTTCACAAATGTCAAATATGGCAGCTATTAGTCAACATGCTGGACTGCTTGGGAACTGGCCAGGTGCCCTATATGAGCTGTTGTCAACCTCCAGTGGAATGTGGCAGGTTATGTGAGGGAACTGGTCTGTTCAACCTATTTTATGCCACACTGCTTAAGGATAGAATACTTAATGAAGGATAGCTTGGCTATGCTTTCCAAAGTCAGTTGATAAGTATTAGCACATTTAAGAAATCATCTGTTGTATGCTACTGACCTTGATCCTAATGCATATATACAAGATGACACATTTGGCAGAGCATCAATTTAGGTACCAGCTGGAATCAGACACAACTGCCAGTCACTACAGTATTTGGCTTTCTTGTTTAATGAATTATAGAAATAAACAAGACATAAAGAAAGGGCACATACAGTTTCTTTATAACACCTTGATACACATTATGGATGTCTACTTCAAACTAATGTTCACATGGAGATGAAACAGATGCCACTCGACTCCTACAGATCAGCATACACCAGGTGGACCCTTCACCCAAATGAAAAAAATCTGCCCTACTGACCATTAGAGTGTAAGTTCTGTGGATCACAGGGAAATGTGCATGTGTGTGTATGTGTGTGCATGCATGTGTGCATGCATACATGCAATGCAAATATCACTGTACTCTTGAACAGAAATGTACTTTGTTTCTTTTTAAGGAAGACTTATCTTGAAAGAAAAGCAAAAAAACAAAAAAAACGCATTTTAAATTGTAACTAGTATGTATTCCGGGGTAGGAAGTAAGTAATGGCAATTTCTAAACTTTCCTTAACATGAGACCCACCTATATTTTATAAAGTTTCTTCCTTAAGCTGATTTAATAATAACTGATTTTTAATATTAGGACAAGATCACCGGGCTTCTCTGGTAGCACAGTAGTTAAGAATCTGCCTGCTAATGCAGGAGACAGGGGTTCGAGCCCTGGTCCGGGAAGATCCCACATGCCATGGAGCAACTAAGCCGTGAGCCACAACTACTGAGCCTGCGTGTCACAACTACTGAAGCCTGCGAGCCTAGAGCCCATGCTCCACAAGAGAAGCCACCTCAATGAGAAGCCCGAGCACCACAATGAAGAGTAGCCCCGGCTCCCTGCAACTAGACAAAGCCTGCATACAGCAACGAAGACCCAACACAGCCATAAATTAATTAATTAATTAATTTTAAAAAAAGACAAGATCACCAAAAAAAGAGGTCTCAGACACAGCCATTTAGCTGGCATTGGCATGAAACGCTTTAAGAATACCCCACCTTTCACGTCCATAGGTTTTCAAAAAGTATTTTCCAAAGTACAATGTCTTGTATCTTTCATAAAATCTCTGTGAACTGTCAGTACATCCAATTGCACAAAAGACAACTGAGACTAAGAAAGGTCATACACAGCTAGCAGGCAAGCCAGGATGTCAGCATCCACCAGAACATAGTAGCCTCTTATCCCTTCACATGTGTCTCCTCTGGATAGGATGTGAACGGAGGAAGTATGATTGAAAAAATAAAATTAGTTGCTGAATGCTATAATGGCATAACATGAAGCTAGGGAGGAAAATGAATTGTAAAAGAATCACTGGAAGAATAAGTCATTAATAGTAAGAGAACTGAAGATCTGAATTTGTTTGAACAAAAGCAACAGAATAACACTAAATGTAAGTCTATGTAAATGAAGAAATGCAATTATTTCAATGACATTAATCTCTGAGACTGTTATATACATATATATTTATTTATTTATATTTATTTAAAAGATTGAACTTCTGAGGAATTCCTCAGGTCACATCCTCTTAACCAAATTGTTTTGTTACCATTGATTTGGTGTGATTGCCCTATGAAAGATATCCAAACCAAAAACATTTTCAGAGGCAAATGGATATTTTTGTAAGTGAATCAGCTAGCGCTAAAATTATTTGCTCCGGATCTGAATCTTAGAATTCTTAAATGTTTGTAAATGTGGCTTTAAGGAATAGCAGGTAGTAGGACATGGACTTGTGGATACTGGTATTAACATGCAAAATTCTCATACTGTTCTTTGTCATTTATATTAAAGAGGTCACATAAAATTTCCATCTTCGAATATTATTTTCCCCTCAAAATGTTTTTGGTTTGGTGTCCACACCAGAAAAAAAAAATCACAGATATTGAACAGACTAATGGAAACAAGACAATCATAAGAAATTTTTTTCTGTGGTTTTGTTTTTCTATTTTGTGTTTCAGAACTTGGAAAGGACTTGGGAGAAAAAGAGAGCTTTGGCTCTCACATATATCCCTTGGGAAAATAGTTTCAGCCTTTACCTCCAGGTTTTGCAGTGTGTCCCCAGGAGAGAGCATTCTTGCCTCCTACAAATAAGCTCTTGAGGTGGTTTCTTCAGGGTAAAACTGCTATCGGGTAGCCGACATAACTAATCACTCAACTCACTGGAAACATTAGCAGCTTGACATTTAAAATGATGGCTTGAAATGTTTGTAGACCACATTAATCTTTAGGACAGACTGGTGAGGGTTTTTATAAATCTTCAAAGAATAATTATCCAATTATATTTCATTGTGAGTGTGACTATTTCTAGCAATTGTAACAGAAAAAAACAAAGGCTAGACATGAACAAGCAATTGCATTCCTTTAGAGGAGTTTGGCTAAAAATGCTACATACCACGCATTGAAATCTTAAAATATTTTTACAAAGTTTTCCCTAGATCAGACAAAAAGGGTTACCCTATTTTACAACCAGTAAAGTCAAAGCTCAAGTTCAGACAAAAATGAAGTTAATTGCTAAATTCTCGTCAGGAAAGGCAGGAGGATTGTACTATTTCAGTTAACATGTCAAACCTATGATTAGAACACAAGTTCTCAACACATATAGCATAGTCATAAAACACGCATATTTATAATTTTCTATTATATTGAAAAATAATTGTCATGTCTGCTATGGTCCAGCACAAGATAAGACTATTGGGAGTGTATGAAATAATCTGGAGTGCTGGGAGCTATGTAATTCTAATTATTATTGCAACTATTATGGTGATTACATTACCTAATTAAAATTATTTCCATTTTTCTTTGAAAGAATCAAATATAGGCAGGAGATTAAATTCTACTAAATGTATTCAGTGCATATTTTGGCAGAAGAGAAAAATGAACTCATGAGCCAGTGTTAGGAAATATTTTTGTTCTTCTTTTAAAAAAAAACTCTTCCACTTCAATAGAGATAACTACTGTTGAAAGTCTTTGAAGAAATCTTTCAATAACTGTGCATTGCAATTTTCAGATTCAGCTGTGAGTGTGAACCATTAGCTTAATAATTACCGTTAATTCTGCTTTTGCAGAGTCGGTCCATATTTCCTGTTTAACTATAGCCACATTGATTCAGATATCAATCTTCTTCCTGTACTTATATGAAAACTTCATTATTCTGACTCTGTTCTATCTGAATGATATGTCCTTCCTGGAGCTGCCAGGTTGATCTCAAAAATTTTAACATCATCAAAAAATAAGAACACATTTCCCAGTGGTAAAAGTTTAACAACTAAACTGCATGGCAAATTAGAATTATATCTTCTTTATCACAGTCTACTCACTAATCTTTTTCTTGAAAAATTAGCCTCATAATTCCTTTTTATGGTTACAAACTATAAAAATTTTTAAGTAAAGAAACTAATTACTTTTAATATAGCTCAATGGTAGTTGAGAGAGAAATACTCCTACTGGCAAACAAGTTGCATTAGAAACTTTCCACTATGTACTCCTAACTACCCCAATTCTACTAGGTTTTCCCAGATGGCTAGCTGAGTATATGCTGCCACCATCACACTTAATTATCCAAAAACAAATACCTTCTCCTTAGATTAACCAGATTAAGTTGGATGATTAAAAAAAAAAAAAAAAAACTTTTCTAGAAAATTTAAGAATAAATAAAAAGTATAAATTATAATACATATGGAAATCAGAATATTTATCCAAATTAATTAAATAGGAGCTTCCTGCGCTCAAAGATTCTTTTGTTTAAGAATGCCTCATCTGTTTCGAATTCTAGGCCCTGGTCCTCAAATAATATGGGGCAGCTATAGGTTGGCAGTCTTCCTGAGATCAATGAGAGTCTCACCCATTTGGATCCTACTTTCTGGACTTCTTGTGTGGACTCCTAAGTTATCATGAGTTGCTTCAGCTTCCCTGGCCCTGTCAGTTTACCCAGATGTAGGGTCTCCTGAGTGAGAAAGAAAACTTTTATGACACGCCTCTAACACCTATGCCTAGTGGTCAATAGCAGAAGTAGCTCTTACTTCTGGCTCCTTCTTCTGTCCATATCCTTTGATGGGTAACACTGCAATCCTTGCTTCCAACTCTGATTCAGGGCTCAGCTCTGAGAATTGCTTTGGCCATTGATAGTTTAGCAAACGATGCAAGCAGAAGACAGAAAAGTGCACATGAAATTGAGCTTGCTCTCCTGCTCTCTCTTGTACCCCTTTCATCTCCAAGAGAACTTGTCTGGACTATTCTGATGAAGGATGAGAGACATATGGAGCAGATCCCAGTGATCTTATTTGCCCTGGCCAACCCTTGGATATTTGAGTGAGCTCATCCAGGATCAGCAGAGCTACCTCTCTGATCAGTCTGGACATATGCCATAAATTCTAATGTTCCATGCTACTGAGGTATTGTGATCATTACACAATGTTATTGTGGCGAAAGATAGCTCATATGCATCCCCTTTCAATTACCCCAGGCTTCAGATTATTCAGGAATAATTCAATTCTTTAGACTTACATGTTAAAGCCTACACAATAATGGAATGTATAGATTAGGTAAATTTGGGCTTTTGTATGGAATATTAAAAACCAGGAAGTAAGTCATGTCTTGTAAGAGAAAGGAAACAAAGTAAGCACTGTTCTTCACATCAGTTAACATTTTTAATGGCAGCTTTGCTCCGAGTACTGGGAGAAACTTAAAAGGAGATTCCATCCAAAGTAAGAATTTTCTGTGGTGATCAATATATAAAGCACTTGATATTACGTTGGAGGAAGTTTTTAAGGTAAATTAGACTGACCCGCCACCCTCTAAGTACTAATAATCAGGTAGGCAGTATCAAATATATACAGAATTCTTCATTCTCAAGATCTTCAGCTCATGATGCATATTTTAATCCTCTTTACCATTATCTTGATTCAAGATACCATCATCTCACACACTGAAAGTGCAAGTAGCTGCCTACAGTCCATTCTGAACTGTGCCAGAGTGATCTTTATACAGCATAAATGTAGGACTAGGCAAGTTCTTGGCACTAGCTGGGAGTGAACAGCTATAGCATTACAGCCCCAATCAGGAGTGTTCCCAAGAGACAGAGGTGAAGGAAATCCCTCTCAGGGTCAGAACATCTAACAGTATATTTGGTTGTCTTTGTCTACGCTGAGAGGTGTGCAGAGACTGGTTTAAGGACAGTGGCTAATAGTTTGGTCAGATGGTCAGGAACTTGGAAAGATCAGAATTAGAAGACTGATAACCAGGAGGTCTAGGAAAGAGGTATGCAGATGACCTCTTGGAATACACACAAAGCATGGAAGTATTTTTGATCCATGTAAAGCCTCCCCACAAAGAATCAATTACATGCAGGAGAGACTCTCAATAATCATGAAGACATCAGTCTCTTTCCCAGGCATCCTGGTGGAAGAACATGAGAACTATACATGGTTTCAATAACATGGAATTTCCCTCACTATGACTTACTCTGCTACTGTTATTGTGAAGTGCCTGATCAAAACCAAAGAGATGACCCCCTAAATGGCACCATTTCCTCACAAGACAGACACCTAGCAGCAGGTTAGACCTCTTCCTTCGTGGAGGAGGTAGCAATTTACCCTCATTGGAACATGAATTCTGCGTTTGGATTGTCCTTCCTGCCTGAAATGCCAGCCTGGACATCTGTGCACTTACACAGTGCCTTACTTGCTGTCATGCTACTACTTAAAATATAGCTTCTGGTAAGGAACACATGTTCAATAGTAAAAATATTTTGAAAACCACAAAACTCTAAAGAAAAGACCACAGAAAATTCAAACATCTCAGAAGTATAAGTTCGAGTCATCAGACTCAATAAAAAACACTACAAGCTGAGAAATTGGTTGAGGCCAGAGAGTGTGTGAGATATGGAAGGAGTTTATAAACTGTCCTGTGACTTTTACAGAAATCAGAACAGTAACAAGTGAACAGAGTCTTACTGTTTGTTAGGAATACATATATAATCTTTCTTCCCCTTATTATTGAATATAAATATTGCTGTTGTTAACTACCTAATGTAAATTAACCTTTAGGTTAGAGACTATTCAGGTAGGATTGTGATAGAATTAAAGGAGAAATTAACATTACCCAGAGATGGAAACCATATGGTTGGAACTTCCATAATTTCCATATAGCATAGTATTTGGAGATTGAGTGGGCTAAGAAGTGAATTGTGCCAATTATTAAGCTCTTGTCCCTTAGCACTAAATCCCCCCTTCCATACTCAGCTTTATGACTCGGGGTTTGGAACTATGTAAACTGCATATCTCCTTTGCCAGCTGATTCCCTGTTATCAAGTTCTACCAATAGGAAGATGGAAATTTGCTGCTGATCATGCCAGGATTGTCCCAGGAACAGTACTTTGCCCTAGTAACAGCCTGTCAATCTCTTCCAGTGTCCAGCTTCTTTCCACTTAATATCTGGCTCATTGTGCCCACTTAAGGTACAACAGCAGCCAGACCATGCCTCCTCCTCAGAATTCTGAGTCCCAAATTCAAATGCCCCTCCCTAATTTGAATTTCTACAGTCTAACTTATTTTATGTATTTTAAAAGTCATACAAATGGTAGTTTATTCCTGCAGTTGTTATCATCTCTAGAATACATTTGTTTTTTTTGTTTTTGTTTTTAATTAATAGCTACTTTATTTATTTATTTATTTATTTATTTATTTATTTATTTATTTATTTATTTTTAGCTGTGTTGGGTCTTCGTTTCGTGCGAGGGCTTTCTCTAGTTGCGGCAAGTGGGGGCCACTCTTCATCATGGTGCGGGCCTCTCACTATCGCGGCTCCTCCCGTTGCGGGGCACAGGCTCCAGACGCGCAGGCTCAGCAGTTGTGGCTCACGGGCCCAGTTGCTCCGCGGCATGTGGGATCTTCCCAGACCAGGGCTCGAACCCGTGTCCCCTGCATTAGCAGGCAGATTCTCAACCACTGCACCACCAGGGAAGCCCTGTTTTTATCTTTGAATTATTTTAGTGTTCCCACTTATTCATTCAGCTATCCAACACCTGTGGAACCAATTCCTTATGATAAGTTCTCTATGTTGAAATACCTAGTGTTACATCTGTATTTCTGACTGAACTCTGATCAATACAGTGTCTCCTGGATCTAAGACTGCAATAGTTCTTCATTTCCTAAGGTCCAAAATTATCTCAGTTGGTCCATAAGGCTCTTTACATTCTTGCTCTCCTGACTCAGCTTCTGCAACTTTCTCCCATTACCCATGTCACTTCAGTCAAATTGAACTCCTTGCAATTCTCAGCATGTTTCTTAGGATCCTTTGCACATGCCATTTCCCCCACTTACCTTGTACATCATGCATACAGTTTTTCACTAGAATGATCTTTATAATCTTTCCCATGCATCACTCTGTCTCACTTTGTACATTATTTTGGTCTTTTAGGACTCATGTCTCATCTTCTAATGACTCTTCAAAGGATCACATTTTGGACAGTCATACACCCCAAACGTGTCAATGGATCCCACACATCACTATCACCAAGTCTACATTAGATGCCTTTGCTCGTTGCTATTTTAACATAAAACAGAAATGAATTCACAGTTTGTCTCTTCCAATAGCACAGTGCTAATCCTCAGTAGGAATTCAATAAATAGTTGTTAAGATAAGTACATTATATGAGGTGGGTGAGGAAAATACCAAAAATAAAAAATGAAGATATTCTCTTGAATGAAAAAAGAATTGGAAAACTTCATGTTTAATACAAATCTATTTTGAAAATATTGTGCCCACCTAGATAATTGAGGATGACCCCTGTTTTAAGATCATCCAATTAGCAGCCTTAATTCCAACTGAAATCTTAATTTCCTTTGCCAGGTAATGTAACATATTCACAAGTTCTGGTAATGAGGTTATGAACATCCTTGGGGGACTATTATTTTGCCTACCACAATCACTATTGGAACTTAAGAAAGATCTTCTGAATTAGATTATTACAAATTACCACTCAGGTTCTATGCCATTCTATTTTTTCCCACAATTTTCATCACCATCTGATTAATTAAAGGAAATTTTCTTTATGTACCACCATCAGAGCCTAATGTGAATGGATATGTTATTGGATTCTCACTTATTTTAAAGCTTATGTTCATTTCTTATTTTATAGTTTCTGTTCAATAATTAATAAGATGGCTAGAAGATGGTGGAAGAGTAAGACATGGAGATCACCTTCCTCCCCACAAATACATCAGAAATACATCTACATGTGGAACAATTCTTACAGAACACCTACTGAATGCTGGCAGAAGACCTCAGACCTCCCAAAAGGAAAGAAACTCCCCACGTACCTGAGTAGGGCAAAAGAAAAAAGAAAAAACATAGACAAAAGAATAGGGATGGGACCTGCGCCAGTGGGAGGGAGCTGTGAAGGAGGAAAGGTTTCTACACACTAGGAAGCCCCTTCATGGGCGGAAACTGTGGGTGGCGGAGGGGGGAAGCTTTGGAGCCACGGAGGAAAGCGCAGCAACAGGAGTGCGCAGGGCAAAGTGGAGAGATTCCTGCACAGAGGATCACTGCTGGCCAGCACTCACCAGCCTGAGAGGTTGTATGCTCACCCGCCAGGACGGGTTGGGGCTGGGAGCTGAGGGTTGGGCTTCAGAGGTCAGATCCCAGGGAGAGAACTGGGGTTGGCTGCGTGAACACAGCTTGAAGGGGCTAGTGCACCATAGCTAGACGGGAGGGAGTCTGGGACAAAGTCTGGAGCTGCTGAAGAGGCAAGAGACTTTTTCTTGCCTCTTTGTTTCCTGGTGCACAAGGAAAGGGGATTAAGAGCACCACTTAAAGGAGCTCCATAGACAGGCGCGAGCCGCAGCTATCAGCACGGACCCCAGAGACGAGCATGAGATGCTAAATCTGCTGCTGCAGCCACCAAGAAACCTGTGTGCAAGCACAGGTCACTATCCACACCGTCCTCCTGGGAGCCTGTGCAACCCACCACTGCCAGGGTCCTGAGATCCAGGGACAACTTCCCCGGGAGAACGCACGGCGCGCCTCAGGCTGCTGCAACATCATGCCGGCCTCTGCCGCTGCAGGCTTGCCCCAAATCCAAACCCTTCCCTCCCCCGAGCCTGAGTGAGCCAGGGCACCCTAATCAGCTGCTCCGTTAACCCCGTCCTGTCTGAGCAAAGAACAGACGCCCTCAGGTGACCTACGTGCAGAGGCGGGTCCAAATCCGAAGCTGAACCCTGGGAGCTGTGCGAACAAAGAAGAGAAAGGGAAATTTCCCCCAGCAGCCTCAGGAGCAGATGATTAAATCTCCACAATCAACTTGATGTACCCTGCATCTGTGGAATACCTGAGTAGACAACGAATCATCCCAAACTGAGGAGGTGGAATTTAGGAGCAATGATATATACATATTTTCCCCTTTTTCTCTTTTTGTGAGTGTGTATGTGTATGCTTCTGTGTGTGATTTTGTCTGTATAGCTTTGCTTTTACCATTTGCCGTAGGGTTCTGTCATAGGGCAGAAATGTAGGGCCATTTTTTTTTTTTTTAAATATAGTTTTTAGCACTTGTTATCACTGGTGGATGTGTTTTTTGGTTTGGTGGCTCTCTTCTTTTTTCTTTCCTTTTTTTAAATTACTTAAAAAAATTATTAATAAGTATTTTTTATTTTAATAACATTTTATTTTATTTTATTTTATTTTATCTTCTTGTTTCTTTCTTTCTCTTTTTCTCCCTTTTACTCTGAGCCATGTGGATAATAGGCTGTTGGTGCTTGGGCCAGGCGTCAGGGCTGGGTCCTTGAGGTGGGAGAGCCAAGTTCAGGACATTGGTCCACCAGAGACCTCCCAGCTCCACATAAAATCAAATGGTGAAAATCTCCCGGAGATCTCCATCTCAACGCCAAGACCCAGCTCCACTCAATGACCAGCAAACTACAGTGCTGGACACCCTATGCCAAACAACTAGCAAGAAAGGAACACAACACTATCCATTAGCAGAAAGGCTGCCTAAAATCATAATAAGGCCACAGACACCCACAAACACACCACCAGATGTGGACCTGCCCACCAGAAAGACAAGATCCAGCCTCATCCACCAAAACACAGGCACTAGTCCCCTCCACCAGGAACCCTACAAAAACGAGTGAACCAAACTTAGCCACTGGGGACAGACACCAAAAAAGCCTGGGAACTATGAACCTGCAGTCTGGGAAAAGGAGAACCCAAACACAGTAAGTTAAGCAAAATGAGAAGACAGAGAAACACACAGCAGACAAAGGAGCAAGGCAAAACTCCACCAGACCTAACAAATAAAGAGGAAATAGGCAGTCTACCTGAAAAAGAATTCAGAATAATGATAGTAAAGATGATCCAAAATCTTGGAAATAGAATGGAGAAAATACAAGAAATGTTTAACAAGGACCTAGAAGAACTAAAGAGCAAACAAACAGTGATAAACAACACAATAAGTGAAATTAAAAATTCTCCACAAGGGATCAATAGCAGAATAACTGAGGCAGAAGAACGGATAAGTGACCTGGAAGATAAAATAGTGGAAACAACTACTGCAGAGCAGAATAAAGAAAAAACAATGAAAAGAATTGAAGACAGTCTCAGAGACCTCTGGGACAACATTAAACGCACCAACATTCAAATTATAGGGGTCCCAGAAGAAGAAGAGAAAAAGAAAGGGACTGAGAAAATATTTGAAGAGATTATAGTTGAAAACTTCCCTAATATGGGAAAGGAAATAGTTAATCAAGTCCAGGAAGCACAGAGAGTCCCATACAGGATAAAGCCAAGGAGAAACACGCCAAGATATATATAAATCAAACTCTCAAAAATTAAATACGAAGAAAAAATATTAAAAGCAGCAAAGGAAAAACAAAAAATAACACACAGGGGAAACCCCTTAAGGTTAACAGCTGATCTTTCAGCAGGACTCTGCAAGCCAGAAAGGAGTGGCAGGACATATTTAAAGTGATGAAGGAGAAAAACCTACAACCAAGATTACTATACTGAGCAAGGATCTCATTCAGATTTGACAGAGAAATTAAAACCTTTACAGACAAGCAGAAGCTAAAATAATTCAGCACCACCAAACCAGCTTTACAACAAATGCTAAAGGAACTTCTCTAGGCAGGAAACACAAGAGAAGGAAAAGACCTACAAAAACAAACCCAAAACAATTAAGAAAATGGTAATAAGAGCATACATATCAATAATTACTTTAACTGTAAATGGATTAAATGCTCCCACCAAAAGACACAGACTGGCTGAATGGATCCGAAAACATGATTGGTATATATGCGGTCTACAAGAGACCCACTTCAGACCTAAGGACACATACAGACTGAAAGTGACGGGATGGAAAAAGATATTCCATGCAAGTGGAAATCAAAAGAAAGCTGGAGTGGCAATTCTCATATCAGACAAGCTAGACTTTAAAACAAAGACTATTGCAGGAGACAAATAAGGACACTGCATAATGATAAAGGGATCAATCCAAGATGAAGATATAGCAATTGTAAATCTTTATGCATCCAACATAGGAGCACCTCAATACATAAGGCAAATACTAACAGCTGTTAAAGGGGAAATCGACAGTAACACAATCATAGAAGGGGACATTAACACCTGACTTTCACCAATGGACAGATCATCCAAAATGAAAATAAATAAGGAAACAAAAGCTTTAAATGATACATTAAAAAGATGGACTTAATTGATATTTGTAGGACATTCCATCCAAAAACAACAGAATATACATTCTTCTCAAGTGCTCATGGAACATTCTCCAGGATAGGTCATATCTTGGATCACAAATCAGGCCTTAGTAAATTTAAGAAAATTGAAATTGTATCAAGTATCTTTTCCGAGCACAATGCTATGAGACTAGATATCAATTACAGGAAAACATCTGTAAAAAATACAAACACATGGAGGCTAAACAATACAGAACTTAATAACCAAGAGATCATTGAAGAAATCAAAAAATACCTAGAAACAAATGACAATGAAAACATGATGACCCAAAACCTATGGGATGCAGCAAAAGCAGTTCTAACAGGGAACTTTATAGCAATACAATCCTACCTTAAGAAACAAGAAACATCTCAAATAAACAACCTAACCTTACACCTAAAGCAATTAGAGAAAGAAGAGCAAAAAAATCCCAAGTTATCAGAAGGAAAGAAATCATAAAGATCAGATGAGAAATAAATGAAAAAGAAATGAAGGAAACGGTAGCAAAGATCAATAAAACTAAAAGCTGGTTCTTTGAGAAGATAAACAAAATTGATAAAACATTAGCCAGACTCATTAAGAAAAAAAAGGGAGAAGACTCAAATCAACAGAATTAGAAATGTAAAGGGAGAAGTAACAACTGACACTGCCGAAATACAAACGATCATGAAAGATTACTAGAAGCAACCATATGCCAATAAAATTGACAACCTGGAAGAAATGGACAAATTCCTAGAAATGCACAATCTTCTGAGACTGAACAAGGAAGAAATAGAAAATATGAACAGACCAATCACAAGCACTGAAATTGAAACTGTGATTAAAAACCTTCCAAGAAACAAAAGCCCAGGAACAGATGGCTTCACAGGAGAATTCTATCAAACATTTAGAGAAGAGCTAACACCTATCTTTCTCAAACTCTTCCAAAATATAGCAGAGGTAGGAATGCTCCTAAACTCATTCTATGAGGCCACCATCACCCTGATACCAAAACCAGACAAAGATGTCACAAAGAAAGAAAACTACAGGCCAATATCACTGATGCAAATAGATGCAGAAATCCTCAACAAAATACTAGCAAACAGAATCCAACAACACATTAAAGGATCATACACCATGATCAAGTGGGGTTTATCCCAGGAATGTAAGGATTCTTCAATATATGCAAATCAATCAATGTGATACACCATATTAACAAATTGAAGGAAAAAAACCATATGATCATATCAATAGATGCAGAAAAAGCTTTTGACAAAATTCAACACCAATTTATGATAAAAATCCTCCAGAAAGTAGGCATAGAGGGAACTTTCCTCAGCAAATAAGGGCCATATATGACAAACCCACAGCCAACATCATCCTCAATGGTGAAAAACTGAAACCGTTTCCACTAAGATCAGGAAAAAGACAAGGTTGCCCACTCTCACCACTGGTATTCAACAAAGTTTTGGAAGTTTTAGCCACAGCAATCAGAGAAGAAAAAGAAATAAAAAGAATCCAAATAGGAAAAGAAGAAGTAAAATTGTCACAGTTTGCAGATGACATGATACTATATACATAGAGAGTCCTAGAGATGCTACCAGAAAACTACTAGAGCTAATCAATGAACTTGGTAAAGTAGCAGGATACAAAATTAATGCACAGAAATCTCATGCATTCCTATACACTAATGATGTAAAATCTGAAAGAGAAATTAAGGAAACACTCCCATTTACCACTGCAACAAAAAGAATAAAATGCCTAGGAATAAACCTACCTAAGGAGACAAAAAACCTGTATGCAGAAAACTATAAGACACTGATGAAGGAAATTAAAGATGATACAAAGAGAAGGAGAGATATACCATGTTATTGGATTGGAAGAATCAACATTGTCAAAATGACTGTACTACCCAAAGCAATCTACACATTCAATGCAATCCCTATCAAATTACCAATGATATTTTTCACAGAACTAGAACAAAAAATTTCACAGTCTGTATGGAAACACAAAAGACCCCATATAGCCAAAGCAATCTTGAGAAAGAAAAACGGAGCTGGAGGAATAAGACTTCTTGACTTCAGACTATACTACAAGCTACAATAATCAGGATAGTATGGTACTGGCACAAAAACAGAAATATAGATCAATGGAACAGGATAGAAAGCCCAGAGATAAACTCATGCACATATGGTCGCCTTATCTTTGATAAAGGAGGCAAGAATATACAGTGGAGAAAAGACAGTGTCTTCAATAAGTGGTGCTCAGAAAACTGGACAGCTACATGTAAAAGAATGAATTAGAACACTCCCTAATGCCATACACAAAAGTAAACTCAAAATGTATTAAAGACCTACATGTAAGGCCAGACACTATCAAATTCTTAGAAGAAAACATAGGAAGAACACTCTATGACATAAACCACAGCAAGATCCTTTTTGACCCACCTCCTAGAGAAATGGAAATAAAAACAAAAATAAACAAATGAGACCTAATGAAACTTAAAAGGTTTTGCACAGCAAAGGGAATCATAAACAAGATGAAAAGACACCGTCAAAATGGGAGAAAATATTTGCAAATGAAGCAACTGACAAAAGATTAATCTCCAAAATTTACAAGCAGCTCATGCAGCTCAATATCAAGGAAACAAACAACCTAATCCAAAAATTTGCAGAAGATCTAAATAGACATTTCTCCAAAGAAGATATACAGATTGCCAACAGACACATGAAAGAATGCTCAACATCATTAATCATTAGAGAAATGCAAGTCAAAGCTACAATGAGATATCACCTCACACCAGTCAGAATGGCCATCATCAAAAAATCTACAAACAATAAATACTGGAGAGGTTGTGGAGAAAAGGGAACACTCTTGCACTGTTGGTAGAAATGTAAATTGATACAGCCACTATGGAGAACAGTATGGAGGTTCCTTAAAAAACTAAAAATAGAACTACCATACGACCCAGCAATCCCCCTACTGGGCATATACCCTGAGAAAACCATAATTCAGAAAGAGTCATGTACCACAATGCTCATTGCAGCTCTATTTATAATAGCCAGGACCTAGAGTGTCCTGGAAGCAACCTAAGTGTCCATCAACAGATGAATGAATAAAGAAGATGAGGCACATATATTCAATGGAATATTACTCAGCCATTAAAAGAAACGAAATTGAGTCATTTGTAGAGGGTGGATGGGCCTAGAGTCTGTAATACGGAGTGAAGTAAGTCAGAAAGATTAAAACCAATACAGTATGCTAACACATATATATGGAATCTAAAAAACAAAACAAAAAAATGGTCATGAAGAACCTAGGGGCAAGAGGGAAATAAAGACCCAGACCTAGCAGAGAATGGACTTGAGGATACGGGGAGGGGGAAGGGTAAGCTGGGACAACGTAAGAGAATGGCATGGACATATATACACTACCAAACGTAACATAGATAGCTAGTGGGAAGCAGCCACATAGCACAGGGAGATCAGCTCGGTGGTTTGTGACCACCTAGAGAGGTGGGATAGGGAGAGTGGGAGGGAGGGAGACACAAGAGGGAAGAGATATGGGGACATAAGTATATGTGTAACAGATTCACTTTGTTATAAAGCCGAAATTAACGCACCATTGTAAAGCAATTATACTCCAATAAAGATGTTAAAAAAATTAAAAGAAAAAAAAAATAAATAAATAGAACATTCCTAAGGATGAAAGCAGCAGCAGATAAAGATGCTGGCTCAGTTTTTGGTCAAGCTTGTAATATAGCCCCAAAGACCAAATAAAATCCTGAACCTTGGGGCAGGACAGGAATAAAAACACTGAAGTAGAGAAAGGACTTGAGGACCCAGGGAGTGGGAAAGGTAAGTTGGGACGAAGTGAGACAGCAGCACTGACATATATACACTACCAAATGTAAAATAGATAGCTAGTGGGAAGCAGCTGCATAGCACAGGGAGATCAGCTTGGTACTCTGTGACCACCTAGAGCGCTGGGATAGGGAGGGTGGGAGGGAGATGGAAGAGTGAGGGGTTATGGGGATATATGTATACATATAGCTGATTCACTTTGTTATACAGCAGAAACTAACACAACATTGTTAAGCAATTTTACTCCAATAAAGATGTTAAAAAATAAATAAATAAATTTTAAAAAATTCTTTTTTGTTTTGCTATCAGTTAGCTAATATTTTTCTCTATGTTCTTTTTTATATTAGTTGAGGATGTGATTTTTAAATAGTAATATTGTGTTAAGGAAGATACTAACAATGGTAGTCCCTGATATGGTAAGTATATCTTCCTTTAAAATAAATCTTGAAATATTCTATCTTTCTTTTTGAAGAATGAGGTAATAAGATTTGTATAAACAGTAAATTAAAAGAAAATTCACCTTAATTATAGGGCAAACTGATAGGGAAATGGTCATATCCAATACAATCACTGCTTACATAACTACAATTTTGTTCTCACTTATAATAATTGTCTGGTGGTGCCCTTTTATTTCTATGATTTAAGTTAACCTAGTATACATGCATGCAGAGGCAAAAGGAAGACTGCAACTCATTAATAGTGCCAATTGTGGTTAATAATTTTATTATTAGTTTTACTCTATAACAAGGCCCCAAACCCATTGCTTTATTTTCATAATGATAATATGATCCCAGATAAACTGAAAACTCTTAAGTAGTTCTTTCTGAGAAACTCGTGAAAGGACCTCACAAATACATGATTCTTCAAGTTTAATTTATTTCATTCCTATCCAATTCAATTTTTTATATGCTCTGACTATGTTCTTGCTCTCTGATTAATTGACACAATATCCTTAACATAAACTCCCAGATATGGAAAAGCAGCTACAGCTGAACTAAATTCCTACAGAAACAACCATAAAACCTGAGAAAAAAATATTGTATACTTGAAAGTTGCTAAGAGAGTAAGTTCTCATCACAAGAAAAAAATTGTAACTGCGTGGTGTTAACCAAATTTATTGTAGTAATCATCTTCCAGTGTATACATATATCAAATTACTATGTTTACACCTAAAACGAATATGTTATATGTCAATTATATCTCAATTTTTAAAAATCTGGGAAAATATTTTTTAAAAACCTATCTACCTAAAGCCATATAGAAATGCAAATAGCAAGTGAAGTGAAGTTGGCATTTGAAGGAAAGAAAAGGAATAAATGAATTTACATCTTTTACAAGTTTTAGCCATGTTCCAATCAGTGCCATGAGGACCAGCTAAAATTTCGGTAGAATCCTTCAGTATTTCTGCCTTGAAGAACTAGACAATAGGTTTTAAGATAACCAGTCCCTAGAATTATAGGGGTAAATTCTAGAAAGGATACCACTGCAGGGGAACACCCCAAATTCCATGTAGAAACTTTTCCCTGAATGTTGAACTTTTCATGGGCAGTGCAGACTATAAACCGACCAGCTAAGGGTAAAAGAACAAATATAATATTTAAGCTGCCACCTACCACAGGGAAACCAAAATTTTCAGTTTTAGTTCAGCCCCATAAACTGCTTATTTAAAAAATAATAATAACATACTTTGGAGAAACATAAAAGAATTTAGAGTTTTCTATGACATATAATTCACTATGTCCAAGATATAATTCAAAATTACTCAATAGATGAACAAATAAGAAAACATATATTCTCAAGAGAAAAGACAAACAATGGACAGAAACTTTGAGATAGCCTAGATATTGGAATTAGCAAAGGTTTTAAAACAGTTATCATGTTTATGCTCAAGGAAGTCAAAGAAAATATGCTCATAATGGACAAAGAAAAATCTCAGCTGGGAAATAGAAAAAAATAAAATTGAACCAAGTTCTAGATTTGCTAAATATTTATCTGAAATTACATAAAACAAGTTCAGGACTTACTTAACGATAGAATAGAGATGACAGATAAATGTTTAGTAAGCTTGAAGATGGATCAAAAGAAATTATCCAATGTCATGTACAGAGAAAAAAAATTGATTAATTTAATGAGGCATGTTAAATATAAATGCACAGAGATGTTGAATGTAAATTGATGAAAAAGGACATATTATGCAAACAATAAGCATAGAAATGATTTAATGACTGTATTAACATCAGGTAAAGTAAAATTCTAAGCAAAACGTATTATCAAAGATAAAGTTGAACATTTCTTAATGAAAATAGGGTCAATTTCCCAGGAAAACAGATCACCTTCCCTCTAACATTCACACCCATACAAGTATCTTCTAATTCAGGCCATGTATGAGCATTCTGATGGTTTATTTTCCAATAGGTAAAGCATATCTTACAATATAAATTCATATTGTTATGCTGATATGTAAAATTCCATAGCATTCATGCTCTTGCATTCTTTAAGAAAAAAATCTCAAAGTAAATCAGATATCCTTTCAGATATTTGTGGCTTCAAATATCCCTCAGTGGTGGGCAGACATCCTTCCAGTTATTAGAGTCTTCATTATCCCACCAGTCCAGAGATATGAAATATCATAGGATATTTATAGCAGATTTTTGGAACAAAGGTTATTTTTAATGAACAATTTTTGTAAGATTTGTACAAAGAAACCCTAAGAAATAAAGGTGGACCTCCTGAAATTGGTGTAATCTTTTGCATAGATACATTTAATTGCTGAGGTTATGTGCCTGAGAAAAGCATGGTGTTTTGCAGCTAATATAGTCACTTACTACTGCAAAGCTTCCACTCTGTACTTAAATTCAGATATTGCAGAGAATAATGAGAAAATCTATTTGTTTTCTTTCTGACTATTCAGACACATAAATAAATGCGTAGTTATCAGGAGGGAAGATCAAAATTTTATGAAATTCCACATACATTTCTCAGGTGTTTATTTCCTGTGCAAAGAAAAGGAAGAGGGAGAAAATAGAATGAAGGTTAAAGACATTCAGGTGCACCACATATTTTATAAGGTCTAGAACTTTGTTCATTCTATGTAATGCCCAAGAGAGCTCAGGTCAAATCCTTTTCCCACAGGGAGCTTTTAAATGACTGCTGCTGGGCTTCTCTTTCAGACAAGTGATTTCAGAATTGTTGCAAGAAGGGCATTGGACATTGACAGTTTAGATAAGTATTCCAGGTGATCCCAATTTGGTGCCAGGGTTTAGAACCATTGCTTTAGGAATTCTCTGAGAATGTATTCAATTTTATTTGGTTGTAGGTATATGAATTTAAGTAACTTTGGATTCAGTTTCATGCTCTTTCTGTAACATTAACATCATAGCTTTTTAATAGCCATCAAAGTAGCAGACACTCCCACGTTTTTGATGGAATTGCAAACACCCTTAAATAAGCACTATACATACATAAAGTAGGTAAAGGTTGGGGTGGGTACTGCCAACATCACTTAGTCTCCCTGCATTCTTTCTTGAGAAGTAAGCACTAACATGGGAACACAACTGTTCTTCTTTCCTCAAAAGAAATGCCAGAGGCTAAGCCAGGAAGCCTTCAATACTGCTGCTTCCAGAACTTTGTCCCATATTAAAACTTTCGATTAATCAATGGAGGGACATTCAGGTTGTTTCCTGCCATCTGCTTGCTCTGGCCAAGTTCTCCTTTTATATTCAGGTTGGTCATTTTTCAACAGTCTACAAAAAGGAAACTCTTGACTCACACATTGTTCAGTTTATCATTCCCTCAAATGAATAAATGCAAATGTTGCAAACCTCTAAATAAATGATTGATAAATATTTACAACCTTAATCAAAATACTCTGAGAGAACATATAAGTCTCCAGTCTCCTTCTTTCTTGCTTCTAGGCAACTTGGTTAAAACATCTTTCTAATCTGCAGAAGCTGTTGTTAAAACTGCTGAAATGAATTTTCTAATGCTATAAAATGAACTCTGAGATAGTGTGATATGTTTCAGTTTGTGTGGAAGGAGCTGTTAAATCTAAATCCTATCTAAACTAAACCTTTTTAATTTACTCACCTAAATATGAGACTCTTTCACGATTGCATTTCTCTACTGTGCAATGGTAGAGTTTAGAGGTGTTAACAATTTACTTCTTCCTGGATTTATGGTGATTTGTTGAGCATAGAATAGAAAATGCTGACTAAAACTTAGCTTCATGCCAGTGGCCCATTAGATGCTTTGACTTCTTAATAACCTACACAGATGTACATTCAGGCTGAAGGAGATTTCATAAACAACTTTTTGATAAAAATGCATTCATTTTATGCATCTCCGAGTAAAGCTTCCCACAGTGATCCATTACACTGCTTAAAGGTTTAACCTTTTGTAGGACATAAAAAAAATGTTTTGCTTTCAAAATGAGGTGTATTTCTTTCGTGTATGCTGTGGGAGGTGAACAGATTTCTGGATTATTTATTTACAAGCTGTTTATGAGTTGAGATTTTCAAATTTCAAAGCAAAGCCATGGGAAATTTAATTGTATCAATTACTTCATGTTATTTTGATCTTTTCACAAGAGGAATATTATCATTCAAGACAATTATTTTCCTATTTCCTATTTCTTCAATACTGTGAAAGAAGATGTAAACTCACTATAAAGAAGTAATTGCAGCTTCATTTTCTTTCATTGTGAACACCCAAGATTTTTTTTTTTTTAACATCAACATATCATCGTGTACAATTAACAACAGTTCGACTTGATATAGTGTTCCACTGAGAAATGAATATGGTGTTTGGAAAACTATTATTCAATATTTCCTGAGTTAAAAAATATGTTTCTAATCTGGTAAAAGCCGAATGATTCAGCTTTATTTAGTGATTACTACCATTCCAAATGTTGTAAAAACTTCTCATGATTCTTTTTCCAATTTATAAAAGTGAATCTTAAGATGATTTACTTTCACGCTTCGTGTCATTTGAGCAAAGCTTTTAACCATTTTATAATCACTGATAAATCTATAAATAGATCATTACAGGCTGCTGTATTTATTAAAAGCAATGACCTTAGATTCTTTTGGGATTCTAACATCCTTTTATTAACAGAAAGGAAGCATGTTTATAGATATAGTCACCTGTATTTAATGAAAATAATAAGTCACTTTGTATGGGACTTAATACTCTCCATGGGAAGAAAGGTGGCTGTTGAGTAGATTGACTTTTCCAGTTAATTCTCACCTTCCATTAAGTGTGCATCAGAATCAGGGTATATAGAGGCAGTTAAAGGCACCTTTATACAGCTTATACTTTCAAAAGAAAGATGTACAGAAAAAGGAAAAATTCTTACCTTGGCTGAATTGTACTATTTTCCTACTTTAAGGGTACATTTCTCCCTTAATCACACAACTGTAAAGTGCCTGGCTCAGTGCTAAATTTTCATAGGAATACATGATAGAAGTAATGTCCTAGAGATTAACTCTAGGAGGTCTGGTTTTGAATGGTTAGAACTACGGCCATTTTTTTGGTTAGCATAGAACTATCTAAATTATTTATGCACCATAGTGTAGATTTGGGAGTATGTACCCTACTGGTGTCTTTTTGTTCAGAGAAAACAGCTTACTCAATTCAATGACTTATCCACTCCATATTGTCAATGAAAAGAACAGGCCATATGGTTATTTTCAAGGAATATGTTTATGTATTATACCATATATATTTGCAAGCTTTAGATATTACATTTGCATATAAATAGGCCAAAATGAATACATTAGTAGTATGTGAGGCATTTTCATATATATATGAATAATATATGTGAATATTAATAAAATGTACACCTCTCTTCCAAACCCTAAGCTTAAGTACTAGCAACTAGAGTTTACATATTAGTATTGTAACATGTAATGTAGAACACTACTGAATGAACAAGTTGTCTTCATTCATTAGAGTATCCTTCCCTCCTATTTCCTGCAATTAATTTTTCTACCCTTTTTGTAATTTCATATTACTGCTTCTAAAAATTACTTAGCTAGTTAGGAAGGCAGACAAAGCGACTGAAGGTATATGCCTGAACCAAAAAGGGAATTATAGTCTTTGCATATAAATACTTTAGATATGTAAGCCTTATGCCTCCCAATGGCCATTGCCTATAGTTTGTGGAGTCCCCACTTTATTTTCTTTTTACCTTTTCCAACAGTGTTCACCCATATTCCTAGTCTGTCTTTTTCTATCTCCTTGATTACATTATATCCTAATCTTCCTATGTTTCTGACTCTGGCATGGTAACTTGATCTTGCTTTCTAATAATGCCCTTTTTAAGTATCTCAATTTTGGTATTCTTCATTTTTAACTGATTTCTGACTATACCTGATCAAAAAAGAAAGGTAAAAAATACTGATAATGGTGATAGTGATGATGATGATGATGGAAGAGACACTTTATGACCCAAAGATTTTAATGACTTATGTTCAATATTTCATTTTTATAATAAATCCGTGAGGCTGACATTATTAGTATCATTTTCCAGAGGAAAAAATAAGACATTAGATGGATTAAATAAATTGCCCAAAGTTGTATAATTAATAAACATTGAAACTGAGATTTTACCTTCATCTAACTCACAGTCCTGTGCTCCTTGTTGGGCTGCACACCACAGGCCTCTAAGGCCTGCACTTGTCCAGCTTTAAGACTGAAGAAAGAGCCCAGAGTCAGCAACAGAGACATCACTGGTTTAATGGATGGGACCTCTTACCTGCCTGAAGCAAAGTCTTGGAGCAACACCCCACTGTGTGCAATGAATGGCCAGCAGCACATGGCAGCAGTCTTTGCTCCCAGGTGGAAGGGGAGATTGCCAGTTTTAGGGGGAGTTAGGTCAGGTTGGCTTATTAGTTACCAGGGAAAGCAGCAGAGGGTCATGCCCCTTGCCACCCCTTTGATAAGAACAATCACTAGCTGGGGCCTGGGGCAGGGAGGTAGGAAGATCAGTCCTGTGAGTAGGGTATAAGTGAAGCAGGCACTGGTTGGGCAGGAGATGTACAGAGAGTGAGAGAACAGCCATCTTGAGTGGCCTGACCATACACACTTGCTGTGAAATCCTCCTCCCTAACTCTAATTTATTGAGTTACAATTGTGTGTCAGGAATGTGTAATATTTTTCATATGCTACATTTGTATACAAAAAGACTATCAGGAATATGCCAATGGTAAGTGGATCATTTTTATTTCTCTCTTTTGTCAAACTTCTTGTTTGAGATTGAATTTTCCATAAACAGTATTGCCCACTTGTGACATAGGTTCAAAGAATAGGACTTTTTCAGATGTTGCTGGAATGACATTCCACTGACATTCAGTGCCATCCAACCCCTGACTACTAAGTTGAGTTACTGAATACCCTCTTGCTTAATTATATTTCACTGATGTTGAGATTTTAGAATTAGAGGCATAATAGTGCATAAAGAATTTCATAAGCCAAATGATTTAACAGATGATTATAGTGTCAGGGCTTTAGATTAATACACATATACATTTATGTATATGTGTATGTATATGTATATGTGTGCATATGTGTATAAGACACACACACATACATACACACACACACAGTCTTCATCCAAATATTACATAAGCCACTAAATGTTAAAATGTTATCGATTGCTCAGATTTCCTTTTACTTAAAAAATGTCTTGCTTGCCTGTCATGTATTGTATATGAATGGTTCTTGACAGGTTATTCATCACAATTAGTAACACATATAAATCAGTCACAATACAAAAACAGTCCCTTAAAAAGCACATATGAGAATTGATTGAAATTTATAAAAAGAAAACATTAATTAATATCTGAATCAAATGAGAATATGGTTTAAGGGAAAGATAATGTCAATTTTTTGGTAGGAAGATATAGGTAGGAAGAAATAATGCAAGAAATCAATCTCCCTCCCTCTCTCTCTGTATCCCCCTCTCTCTCTCTTCAAGAATAAAACGTGAAACCTTTGGCTAAGGTTACAAGCAAACTCCACTATAACCACCTACTCAATTACCTGGAACCATTTTCCTCTATAAATAAGATCTCATCTCACTGACCCTATTATGGGGAAAAGAAAAGAGAATAGCCAAGTATGTTTATTCCAGGCAGCTAGGCTTAGACTTCCAGGAAACATGCATAACAGATGTCTTTCCCCAGAGAATTCAGCCCTAGTAGACCTAGTGATCTCTAATTCTCTAGATTTCACTTTTTTCATTGTAAGAATCAAACAAAAGAAAAGGTATGAACATGCTTTGGAAATTACATGATAATACTAAAACTATTAATACTACTAAAACTATTAAATACCTCAACACTTCGTAATACTATAATTTAATTGTATATGTTTTTGAATAAAATGACCTCAAATGCGGAATACGTGTTGCATCTTATATTTAATTTGGAGCAAAATTTAGGAAGAGGGACACTAGGAAAACCAAAAACTTTAGGAAAAGCTAAATATGATGGACATAGAAAGAAGTTAAGTGAGAGGAATGTCTGAGTAAGAAGGTAGTATCCTGCATTGCATGCATGTTCAGCAAAATGTTATAATTTAACAAATAATACAGTATAATATATACCCACAGGTGACTCTGATGATATTACTATACCAAATCAAACTTCTGGGTTTATGGATTTCTGCATTTTATATTTGCAGTTTTATTAATATAACTTGGAATGTATTCCCCTAGGGGTCAGACCTCTCTCAACTCATACGATGACTTCTGCAGATAATTTCTCTTAGAGGTAGTAGATTTTTTTTTCTGGAAAATTATATATTAGACAAAAGAAGTAGAACTGAATACTTCCATGGGCAATATGAAAAATGAAATAGAAATGTGGTGACCCAGAAGCAATTGTGGCTCTAACAACTGACATTACTGCACCCATATTCCCATTCTTCACTACCATCTAGTTTCAGCTTCTCTTAGAATTGGTATCATAGTCTTTTCATGAGGTGTGGCCTAAGTAGAGAACTGACCTAGTGAGCGCTTGCCTGCTAGGCAGTACCTGAGTACTACGGTGGAGACTAGGTATGGGTGAGCACCATGTTCTCTAGGTCAGTTCAGGGAAGGATGACATGAATATAGAGCACACAAACTCAGAGAAACAAAGCAGAAAACAAAACATCTGGAAGTTCATAGAAACTGAAAGAAGAGGATACAGGAAGAAGATCAGGAATCCAGAGTTGCAGCAAGGGCATGCTGGCCAGCAACTTAGGTCACAACAATGAGAGACTGGCATGGAAACCGAATGTTGTAATCAACACGACCATCTGCCCAAGTCTGAAAATTGCTTAATCTGCTTTCTACTTGGGAGAGAACCAAATCCTGTGTAGCTCCAGCTTACAGGGCAGCAACATACCTGCTAAAAGTTGATATAGAGCTGTCATAGCATCATGTATTCTTATGCTTAATAAATCCTGACACCCTTATTCCTCAGAGCTTCAGATGTCACTGGTAGATGAAATTAGAAAAAATGGATGAACAGAGAGTCTAGTGATGTTCTCCTTTCTCCAACTTTGAAAAAAAAGAAGTGCTTCGAAAATCACTTTCCAATGTGCTATTGTGTCTTCTAGCTCTAGCCATTCAACAGCATTGGGACTGAAACTAGATAGCAAATGCTCACCTACATAGATAAGGTAAACTGAGCTAAGGTAGAGAATATGAGCACATCAGATAGGAGACTGAAATAGGTAACTTCTGTAAGAGTTTAAGGTTATATGTTTAATCCTGACTCGGCATCAGCTCTTCAGGCTTGTATACACAATGTCAACCTCACATGAGCTGAGTGTTTCACATCAAAAATCTAACTCATTATTTTCCCTCTTATGTCTCTTCTTCCTCCCCCTTTTACTTCTCCCAGGTCCCTTCTCTTAATTATTAGAACTACCAACCATTCAGTTTGAGACAAACTTGGGTGTTATCTTAGATTATTTTTTTTTCAGCTTTACACAATTAATAAAGTACTGAGTCCTGTCAGTTTTACCTTTTAAGGTGCTTTAAGGAGATTCACATCTATCTTCACCTGTTGATTCCCAGCACCAGGGCTCTAGTTCAGGCTTTTTTACATCTTTTCCTTGGAATACTGCACTTGGTTCCTGGGGAGCTCTCTTTTCTAGTATCTTTTACCTCCTAGTCATCTTCCATTAGTGGACTTCCTGAAGAGTAAATCAACTATGCGATCCCCTACTAAAATTTTTCAATACCTCAATACCTAATGGTGTTAAAATCCAAATTCACTAATATGGTTCCAACAAACTACTTATAATTTTTCAAACATATTGTACTTCACTCTGTGCAAGCTGCATCTTCTGCATTAAATACTCATTCACTTTTTGCCTAATAACCAACTATCTATCCTTCAAGACCTTAAAGTTTAATCTTGATTCTTTCACCTCCAATAAAGTTGGTTACTTCCTCCTTCGGGTTGTCACTATATTTTGTACTTAACTTCTAATGTGGAATCACTATACTCTGTCATAATCATAGGTCTATGTATATTTCCTCTTTTAGACTATATGTGAAGGACTTGAGACCATATACTATATATCATAACTTTAAATGGTAAACATTATTTAGCATCCATTGTATAGTAGTTTCTCAGGGATTATATAAGGAATGTTGAAAGGCATAACTCTAGGTTTATTTCATTCCATCATTAAAGACAAATTGTATCACCTGACATATATTATCCTATCAACTTTAATATATGCTCTATCAACTACACTATGTATAATTTTCAGTATGTTTCAAATGAATGAAGACATTGTTTTTCATATTCAAATACTTTAATTTTAAAAGTCTAGAGTGCTTACTTCATTATGTATATATTCTGAAATAAAATATGTGATATATACTTCATGATATATATACATATATATATATTTATATTCTGAAACAAAAGTCTTTTACTTCCCATAGAAGAAAAAAAAGAGACCAATATTTCTTGAAACTTTTAAGGTCATCAAAAACAAGAAAAATCTGAAAAAGAAGTCACAACCAAGGGGATATGACAACTAAATGCAATGCGATATTCTGGATATTCTGCAATGAATCCTGAAACAGAAAAGGGCATTAGGTAAAAACTAAGAAAATATGAATAAACTATGGATTTTGTTTAATAATACTGTATTGATATTGGTTCATTAATTGTACCCAATATACTACAGTAATGTAATATGTTAATGAGGAGAAACTGGGAATGGGATATATAAGAACTCATTGTAGTATTTTTGAAATTGTTCTTGAAATATAAAACTGTTCTAAAAACAAAGTCTATTAATTATTTTTAAATTAAAGTGAAATACATACTTTTAAGATAAAAAAAATCTAATAGAGTTGTCAGCAGACTTGCATAATGTACATGTGAAAATATGTTATTTAGGCAGAACAAAGAGTGTACCAGATATTTGAATCTACACAAATAATGATTTCAAAAATGATTAAAATGAAGGTAAATATAAAAGATATTTTTCCTCTCCCTGATTATTTGAAATGATATTTGATTTTTAAGTTGCAAATAGTACAATAATGACATGTTCTTAATGAATGTAAATAAAAATGTTGTCACACTCAATGAAAACAATGGGAGACAGAGTTAAAAAAGTAAGTTTTCTATATTGTGAATAAGGTGGTATAATGTCTTTTTAAAGTTGGGTAGTAATAAACTAAAGATGTATATTGTAAACCCTAGGGCAATAACTAAAAAAAAATTAAGCAGTGGTATAACTAATAAGCCTAGAGTAGGAATAAAATGAAACCATTGAATAAAAATTAACTGATTCAAAACAAGGCAGAAAAAAATGAACAACTACACAGAATTCATGGAGCAAGTAGAAAATGACTAGAAAAAAATTGACAAATATATATTCAAAAATACCAACAAGGTTTAAAACATGTAAATTAAAAGGCAAAAATTGTCAGATTGGAGGGAAAAAATATGTAGCAGCTATATACTGTCTACAAGAGATGAATTTTATTTTATTTTTTATTGGAGTATAATTGCTTTACTATGTTGTGTTAGTTACTGCTGTACAATGAAGTGAATCAGCTATATGTATACCTATATCCCCACCCCTCTAGGACCTCCCTCCCACCCGCCCCAGTCCAACCCATCTAGGTGGTCAAAGAGCACCGAGCTGAGCTCCCTGTGCTATACAGCAAGTTCCCACTAGCTATCTATTTTACACATGGTAGTGTATTTATGTCAAATCTAATCTCCCAATTTGTCCCACCCTCCCCTTCACCCCATGTGTCCACATGTCCGTTCTCTACATCTACGTCTCTATTCCTGCCCTGAAAATAGGTTCATCTGTACTATTTTTCTAGATTCCACATATATACATAAATATATGATATTTGTTTTTTTCTTTCTGGCTTACTTCACTCTTTGTGACAGACTTTAGGTCCATCCACATGTCTACAAATGACCCAATTTTGTTCCTTTTTTATGGCTATGTGATATTCCATTGAATATATGTACCACATCTTCTTTATGCATTCATCTGTCCTTGGACATTTAGGCTGTTTCCATGTCCTGGCTATTGGAAATAGTGTTTCAATGAACATTGGGGTACATGTGTCCTTTTGAATTATGGTTTTCTCAGGGTATATGTCCAGTACTGGGATTGCTGGGTCATATGGTAGTTCTATGTTTAGTTTTTTAAGGAACCTCCATACTGTTCTCCATAGTGGCTGTATCAATTTACATTTCCACCAACAGTGTAAAAGGGTTCCCTTTTCTCTACACTCTCTCCAGCATTTATTGTTTGTAGATTTTTTGATGATGGCCATTCTGACTGGTGTGAGGTGATACCTCATTGTAGTTTGGATTTGTATTTCTCTAATGATTAATGATGTTGAGCATCTTTTCATGTGCCTGTTGGCCATCTGTATGTCTTCTTTGGTGAAATGACTATTTAGATCTTCGGCCAATTTTTTCGTTGGGTTTTTGTTTTTTTGGTATTGAGCTCCATGAACTGTTTGTATATTTTGGAGATTAATCTTTTGTCTGTTGTTTCATTTGCAAATATTTTCTCCCATTCTGAGGGTTGTCTTTTCATCTTGTTTATGGTTTCCTTTCCTGTGCAAAAGCTTGTAAGTTTAATTAGGTCCCATTTGTTTATTTTTGTTTTTATTTTCATTACTTTAGGAAGTGGATCAAAAAAGATCTTGCTGTGGTATATATAAAAGTGTGTTTTCCTATGTCTTCCTCTAAGAGTTTTATAGTGTCTGGTCTTACATTTAGGTCTTCAATCCATTTTGAGTTTATTTTTGTGTATGGTGTTAGGTAGTGTTCTAATTTCATTTTTTTGCATGTAGCTGTCCAGTTTTCCCAGCACCACTGATTGAAGAGGCTGTCTTTCCTCCATTGTATGTTCTTGCCTCCTTTGTCATAAATTAGGTGACCATATGTGAGTGGTTTTATCTCTGGGCTTTCAGACCTGTACCATTGATCTATATTTCTGTTTTTGTGCCAGTACCATACTGTCTTGATTACTGTAGTTTTGTAGTATAGTTTGAAGTCAGGGAGCCTGATTCCTCCAGCTCCTTTTTTCTCTCTCAAGACTGCTTTGGCATTCGGGGTCTTTTGTGTTTCCATATGAATTGTAAGGTTTTTTGTTCTAGTTCTGTGAAAAATGCCATTGATAGTTTGATAGGGATTGCATTGAATCTGTAGATTGTTTTGGGTAGTATAGTCATTTTCACAATATTGATTCTTCCAATCCAAGAACATGGTGTATTTCTCCATCTATTTATATCATCTTTGATTTTTTTCATCAGTGTTTTAGAGTTTTCTAAGTACAAGTCTTTTGCTTCCTTAGGTAGGTTTATTTCCAGGTATTTTATTCTCTTTGTTGCAATGGAAAATGGGATTGTTTCCTTAATTTCTCTTTCTGATCTTTCATTGTTTGTGTATAGGATTGCAAGAGATTTCTGTGCATTAATTTTGTATCCTACAACTTTACCAAATTCATTGATTAGCTCTAGTATTTTTCTGGGGACATCTTTAGGATTATCTATGTATAGTATCATGTCATCTACAAACAGTGACAGTTTTACTTCTTTTCCAATTTGTATTCCTTTCATTTCTTTTTATTCTCTGATTTCTGTGGCTATGACTTCCAAACTATGTTGAATAAGAGTTGTGAGAGTGGACAGACATCCTTGTCTTGTTCCTAATCTTAGTGGAAATGCTTTCAGTTTTTCACCATTGAGAATGATGTTTTCTGTGGGTTTCCCATATATGGCCATCATTATGTTGAGGTATATTCCCTCTATGCCCACTTTCTGGAGAGTTTTTATCATAAATAGGTGTTGAATTTTGTCAAAAGCTTTTTCTGCATCTTGAGATGATCGTATGGTTTTTATTCCTTAATTTGTTAATATGGTGTGGCATATTGATTGATTTGCATATATTGAAGAATACTTGCATTCCTGGGATAAACCCCACTTGATCGTGGTGTATGATCCTTTTAATGTATTGTTACATTCTGTTTGCTAGTATTTTGTTGAGGATATTTGCATGTATATTTATCAGTGATACTGGTGTGTAATTTTCTTTTTTTGTGGTATCTTTGTCTGCTCTTGGTATCAGGGTGATAGTGGCCTCATAGAATGAATTAGGGAGTATTCCTCCCTCTGCAATTTTTGGAAGAGTTGAGAAGGATAGGTCTTAGCTCTTCTCTAAATGTTTGATAGAATTCATCTGTGAAGCCACCTAGTCCTGGACTTTCTTTGTTGGAAGATTTTAAATTACAGTTTCAATTTTATTACTTGTGATAGGTCTGTTTATATTTTCTAATTCTTCCTGGTTCAGTCTTGGAAAATTGTACCTTTCCAAAAATTTGTCCATTTCTTCATGGTTGTCAAATTTATTGGCATATAGTTGTTTGTATTAGTCTCTTATAAGCCTTTTTATTTCTGCAGTGTCATTTGTGATTTCTCCTTTTTCATTTCTAATTTTATTGATTTGCATCCTCTCCCTTTTTTTTCTTGATGAGATGGCTAAAGGTTTATCAATTTTGTTTATCTTCTCAATGAACCAACTTTTAGTTTTATTGATCTTTGCTATTGTTGTTTTCATTTCCATTTCATTTATTTCTGCTCTACTCTTTATGATTTCTTTCCTTCTACTGACTTTGGGTTTCCTTTGTTCTTCTTTCTCTAGTTGCTTTAGGTGTAAGGTTAGATTGTTTATTTGAGATTTTTCTTTTGTCTTGAGGTGAGATTGGATTGTTATAAACTTCCCTCTTAGAACTGCTTTTGCTGCATCCCATAGGTTTTCCGTCATCGTGTTTTCATTGTCATTTGTTTTACGTAATTTTTTATTTCTTCTTTGATTTCTTCAGTGATTTCTTGGTTATTTAGTAGCGCACTGTTTAGCCTCCATGTACTTGTGTTTTTTACAGTTTTATTCCTGTAATTGATTTCTAATCTCACAGCATTGTGGTCAAAAAAGATGCTTGATACAATTTCAATTTTCTTAAATTTTCCGAGACTTGATTTGTGACTCAAGATGTGATCTATCCTGGAGAACGTTCCATGTGCAATTGAGAAGAAAGTGTATTCTGCCACTTTCGGGTAGTATGTCCTATATATCAATTAAATCTATCTGGTTTATAATGTCATTTAAAGCTTCTGTTTGCTTATTTATTTTCTGTTTGGATGATCTGTCCATTGTTGTAAGTAGGGTGTTAAAGTCCCCTACTATTATTTTGTTACTGTCGATTTCCCCTTTTATGGTTGTTAGCATTTGCCTTATGTATTGATGTGCTCCTATGTTGGGTTCATAAACATTTATAATTGTTATATCTTCTTCTTGGATTGATCCCTTGATCATTATGTAGTGTCTCTCCTTATCTCTTGTAACAGTCTTTATTTTATAGTCTATTTTATCTGATATGAGTATTGCTACTCCAGTTTTCTTTTGATTTCCATTTGCATGGAATATCTTTTTCCATCCTGTCACTTTCAGTCTGTGTGTGTCCCTACGTCTGAATTGGGTCTCTTTAGACAGCATACATATGGGTCTTGTTTTGTATCCATTCAGTCAGTCTGTGTCTTTTAGTTGGAGCATTTAATACATTTATATTCAAGGTTATTATTGATTTTTATGTTCCTATTACCATTTTCTTAATTGTTTTGTGTTTGTTTTTGTGGGTCTTTTTCTTCTCTTGTGTTTCCCACCTAGAGAAGTTCCTTTAGCATTTGTTGTAAAGCTGGTTTGGTGCTGAATTCTCTTAGCTTTTGCTTGTCTGTAAAACTTTTGATTTCTCTGTTGAATCTGAATGAAATCCTTGCTGGGTAGAGTAATCTTGGTTGTAGTTTTTCCCCTTTCATCATTTTAAGTATATCCTGCCACTCCTTTCTGGCCTGCAGAGTTTCAGCTGAAAATCAGCTGATAACCTTATGGGGATTCCTTTGTATTCATTTTTTGCTTTTCCCTTGTTGCTTTTATTATTTTTTCTTTGAATTTAATTTTTGTTAGTTTGATTATTATGTATCTTGGTGTGTTTCTCCTAGGGTTTATCCTATTTGGGACTCTGCACCTCCTGGAGTTGGGTGAATATTTCCTTTCCCATGTTAAGGAAGTTTTCCACTTTAATCTCTTTGAATATTTTCTCAGACCATTTCTTTTTCTCTTCTTCTTCTGAGACCCCTATAATTCAAATATTGGTGCATTTAATGTTGTCCCAGAGGTCTCTTAGTCTGTCTTCATTTCTTTTTGTCCTTTTTTCTTTATTCTGTTCCAAGGCCGTTATTTCCCCCATTCTGTCTTCCAGCTCACGTCATTGTCCTTCTGCATCAGTTATTCTGTTATTGATACCTTCTAGTGTACTTCTCATTTCAGTTGTTTTGTTGTTCATCTCTGTTTGTTTCTTCTTTAGTTCTTCTACATCTTTGTTAAACATTTCTTCTCTTTTCTTGATTCATGCCTCCACTCTATTTCTAAGATTCTGGATCATCTTTACTATCATTACTCTGAATTCTTTTTCTGGTAGGTTGCATATTACCTCTTCATATATTTGGTCTTGTAGGTTTTTACCTTGCTCCTTCATCTGTGACATATTTTTTGTCATCTCATTTTTTATTTTGATGGGTGTGACTGTGTTCCTGTCTTACTGGTTTTTTGGCCTGAGGCTTCCTGTACTGGAATTGTTAGGCTGTTGGGTAGAGCTGGGTCTTGCTACTGAAAAGAGGACCTCCAGGAGACCTCACTCTGATGAATATTTCCTGGGGTCCGAGGTTCTCTGTTAGTCCAGTGGTTTGGGCTCTGAACTCCCACAGCAGGAGCCCCAGGTCTGACTCCTGTCTTGTGAACCAAGATCTCACAAACCACACAGGGTGGCAGGGAAAAAAATGGAGTAGAACAATAACAAAGAGTAAAAAATAAAATAATATTAGAAAACTAACAGATATATTAGAAAAAAGAAAAAATAAAAATATAGATGAACCAACAACCAGAAGGTAAAACAGAACCACAACAGCAAAAAAGAGGAGAAAAAAAAAAGCCAGGAAAAGGCCTTGGTTGTGGAGGTGGGGCTTAGGCATGAGTGGGGTTTACAGGTACAGAAGCAAAAAACCAAAGGGTGGAATAATATATCATGCAAATGCCAAATCAAAAGAATGCTGAACTGGCTATAATAATATCACATGAAAGAGATTTAAGAACAAGGAGTAGAACAAAGATGGACTAACAGGAACTGGATTTACCCTCCTCCCTGAGACAAATATACACAAACACAGGGTATACAAAATAATAGTTTCAAGATAGGACATCTGAAACTTAAGGACAGTGATCCATGACTTTCTGGAGAAAAATGAGGTGAGTACAATGATTTCCCATTCCTTGAGAGAGTTTCCAGGTAGAAACTTTAGGGAGTAGAATTTTCAGACGTATCTTGCTTCAGTAGTGGATAATAATCATCCCTAGATTAAAGACAGCACTGGTGGCAAGATTATCTTATTCACCAAACTCTAGCCAGGTTCCTCTGAGCCCCCTTCTTGACTAAGCCTCAACCTTGGCCTCTAAAGACTTAAACGAAACACTAACATACCTTCTAACAGTCTCAAGGCCTCATCCCTTTGGTGAATCTAGCCCCTCTTAAAGTGCCTGCCTAAGAAAACTTAATGTTACCAAAAGATTTACTGCTCCTTCCAACCAACACTTGAAGAGTGTGACCCTGTTTTCCAGCCTCTGTGAGCGGGTGGGAGTCTAAACTCTAGAAACATCAGTTAGCGAACCCAGAGGAGTTTCACATAGACTGACCCCTCCTTCCATTTTTTTTTCTATAATTTTTAACTTCCTTGACTCTACTGAGGCCCTTTTCACCACCATCACCACCTTTGCCCCCATTCTCCCTTTGAAATGCTCAGTCAACTCTGTACAAATCAAAGCTGATTTCAGTTCACACTGGACTCCATTCCCTATTGTAATAGTCTTTTACTGATTGAAGTATATCCTTACCACTTTAACTACTGCTGGCTTCATTTATCTTTGACTCTGGTTCAGCAAGACATTGAGCAGAGACCTGAAGTAAGTAAGGAGTAGAGCATGTTGATATCTGGGGATAAGCATTCCAGGCAGAAAGGACAGAGCCAATACACAGGTGGTATATGTCTGGTAGGAATGAGCCTGGTGTGAGGTTGGAGAAGAGTGATGTTGAGGCAGAGCGGGAGAAGTTGAGGTCACTGCAGTGGCTTTGGTTTTAACTGAATGAACTCTGGAGCCACCTGAGGCTTTTAAGTAGATCAGCAACATCATCTGACTAAATTTTAGAAGAATAACTCTTAACTGATTTGAAAGTAGAACATAATAGAGGATGGAGATGAAAATAGAGTGAAACAAATTGCAAAAATCCTGAAGAAAGATGATTCCATTTTAGACCAGATATGTAGAAATAGAGGAGATAAGAAAAGTTCAGATTTTACATGTCTTTTTAAAGGCAGGTATAGCTAATAGATTGATTAGATGTGACATTTGAGAGAAATCTTAGTGTCAAGGATGTTTCCAAGGAATTTACTGGATGAAATAGAAGGATCAAGTTGTCATTTACTGACAAGGGAGACAACTGGAGGGCTTCTTTGAGGGGAAGGTAAAAGAAAACAACAAAAGCTTACTATGAACATGGTAAGTTTGAAACTTCTACTAGACAGAAAAGTGGAGATATTAAATATATAGTTGATATACACGGCTGGAGTTCAAGAGTAGAGATATGAATCTGAGAATCATCAAATGTATATATGTATATGTATATATACTCTAACAGTAAATAAAATAACCAAGGGGGTGAATATAGAAAGAGAAACAAAACAAAAAAAAAAGGTTTAGGAACTGAAAGAACTGCATCATCTTAACAGTTAGTAGTCAGGGAGATGAGGAAGACTCAGCCAGGGGATTACAGAAAAACTCAGGAAAATATGAAGGCTTGGAATATAAGTGAACTGAATAAAGTATTTTAAAGAAGAGGGTATTATAAACTGTGTCATATGCTGCAACTGGGTCAAGAAAGATGAGGCTTGACAATTCAACAGTAGATTTGGTAAGGTGGAGATCATTGTTAATATAGACAAGAGCATTTTTGATGGAGTGATAGGACAGAGAGACAAATGTAAGAGGAATTATAAAAAGATGGGAGAAGAGAATGTCTGTAATAAATATAATTGATTATTTCATTTATAAAAAGGAAGAAATAAACACTTAGCATCATAAGTGATCAATTCCCTATAGTGATAATTGTTAATACAAATAAAATATATTTTATATATTATGAGCTTATCAAGTTCATAGATTACTGACATGTTTCAATACCCAATGACTTGTATAGGGCCTTGAATTTAATGGATGATCAACTGGCCTTTGATACTGATAAATAAAAGTTTTTAAATATTTGAAGGCATAAGATAAATAATTATGTAATTGTGTGGACAGGTACAGCTAAACCTTTTCCAAATAAATGGAAGAAATTGCCCCATGCATGTAGAGAATGAGCCTCTACTTATATGTTCACAAACAAAACATGAATTGGAGGGGAGTAAAGCATTTAATGAGATAAATTAGGCATACTTTACTGGCATATTTAATTTGAGTCATATTTGCTGTCTAATATAGTTATATTTTAATCTAAAGAAATGTTAACTTTTAGTCAAAATTATACTAGAAATAAAATAATGAAGTTAACAAGTTGTGTTTTTATTGTATAAATTATGGTTCAAAGTTAAAATTAGCTGCATTAGGCATTTTCTGAGTATTAATAATTGAAGTTTTAATGGGATTAATTTTTAAATGTCTTTGACATCAGCTCCAAATTCCCTGGCATTAATTTTCATGTTTTTCAAATTAATGACTTATGCAAGTTTTGGAAACTCATTGGACATAACTGAATCCTATTTGCATGGATACCAAAGCAGGGTGTCCTTGACTCATTTTTTTTTAGTAGATCTTTACTGGAGTATAATTGCTTCACAATATTGTGTTAGTTTCTGTTGTACAACAAAGTGAATCAGCCATATGCATACATATGTCCCCATATCCCCTCTCTCTTGAACCTCTCTCCCATCTTCCCTATCCCACCCCTCTAGGTTATTGCAAAGCACTGAGTTAATCTCCCTGTGCTATGCTGCTGCTTCCCACTAGCTAACTATTTTACATTCGGTAGTGTATATATGTCAAAGCTATTCTCACTTCGCCCCAGCATTCTCTATGTCTACATCTTTATTCCTGCCCTGCAAATAGGCTCATCAGTACCTTTTTTTTTTTTTTTAAGATTCCATATATATGTGTTAGCATACGGTATTTGTTTTTCTCTTCTGACTTACTTCACTCTGTATGACAGACTCTAGGTCCATCCATCTCACTACAAATAACTCAGTTTTGTTTCTTTTTATGGCTGAGTAATATTCCATTGTATATATGTGCCACATCTTCTTTATCAATTCATCTGTCAATGGGCACTTAGGTTGCTTCCATATCCTGGCTATTGTAAATAGTGCTGCAATAAACTGTGGTACATGTCTCTTCTTGAATTATGTATTTTTCAGGGTATATGCCCAGTAGCTGGAAAGGGTGTGGTGAAAAGATAACCCTCCTGCACTATTGGTGGGAATGTAAACTGATACAAACACTGTAGAAAACAATGGACTTGAGGATATGGGGAGGGAGAGGGGTAAGATGTGACAGGGTGAGAGAGTGGCATGGACATATATACACTACCAAATGTAAAATAGATAGCTAGTGGGAAGCAGCCGCATAGCACAGGGAGATTAGCTCTGTGCTTTGTGACCACCTAGAGGGGTGGGATAGGGAGGGTGGGAGGGAGGGAGACGCAAGAGGGAAGAGATATGGGAACATATGTATATGTATAACTGATTCACTTTGTTATAAAGCAGAAACTAACACACCATTGTAAAGCAATTATACTCCAATAAAGATGTTTAAAAAAAAATTTGACTTATTTTTGATGAGCTACCAACACTGATCGACAGGAAGAAGTAGATAATTAAGTAGAAAATAAAATGCCTGTTTTCTTAGGAAGCATGATGCATGATATGCAAACTAAAGCACTTAATTTGGGGAGTAATACTTTATTTTCAAATGTTGACTGTTAGTTTTAAATTCAGCTAAAATTTAAATCCTTTAGAGTATATGAATATCAAACACTATGAATCTAAGTAAAAAAGTTTTTCTTGTGCATTTATATTCATTAGCGTATGAGACAGTGGAAGCTTTTTTGTCAAAAAGGAATGTTTGCCACCCTTTAAAACATTGTTGAAAAATTAGTTGACAGAGGACGTTTGTTTTAACCTGTTTACTGAATCCACCTCTGTAGAGACAGAATGAAATGAAAACTTATCTTTGAAGAATATATTTGCCTGAATTAGTCGTAATGTGTTAGAAATCATGTATTTTGTTTGGCAAACACAACACCTCACACCCTTAACACTCTTGAAAAATCAATATTCTCAAGGGATACCTTTGTTCTTCCACCAAGAGCTAAATAAAAAGACATACTTCAAACAAAGCAGTGAAATTAGGAAAAGGAACACAAGGATTGACAGAGCTACCAAACTAGCCTTTTACTCATCTTGCTGGATAGCTCAAAATATACCCTAAAAAGCTCACCTCTAACATGTGCTATTTATTTGACACTCATGGAGTTGAGACTGGAATGAAAGGAACTGTTAATATATAGGAATATACTTTGTTTGATGGACTTCTAATCATTCCTCAAAGTCCAGCTCCAGTATTCTCTCTAGGGTCTCCTTTCTCTCGATGTCCCTAGCACTCTGCTTGCACTCATGACACAGCACAGGGCATATCTTATTCATCTACCCATGCCCAGTCCTTCTGCACAGCAAAGGAGGTGCTCAATAAATACTGAATGCAAAAACCTCCAACTATAAAAGTGACTGTTTCATTCTTCACTCCTTCATCTTCAGCTCCTGGTGTTGTCCTACATTTAATAGGTGCTAAAACAACCTATATTTATTAAGTGGATAAACTGATAACAGTTTATAAAAGGCTATAACACACAATGCAAAATTGTTGCCACCAATTTATTTACTTATTATAAATTTATTTATTTATTTATTTATATTTTTGACTGCATTGGGTTTTTTGTTGCTATGTGCAGGCTTTCTCTAGTTGTGGTGAGGGGGCTACTCTTCATTGCTGCGTGGGCTTCTCATTGTGGTGGCTTCTCTTGTGTGGAGCATGGGCTCTCGGCACATGGGCTTCAGTAGTTGCGGTGCGTGGGCTTGAGTCGTTTTGGTTTGCGGGCTCTAGAGCGCAGGCTCAGTAGTTGTGGTGCATGGGCTCAGTTGCTCTGCAGCATGTGGGATCTTCCACAACCAAGGATCGAACCAGGGTCCTCTGCATTGGCAGGCGGATTCTGAACCACTGCGCCACCAGGGAAGTCCCATTGCCACCAATTTAAATGCAAGTTTGATGTACTCCAGTGATCTTACCAATTACTCTTTATTATCTCTCATATTTGTCCTCTCCATCTCTGGTTCATTAACTCTCATCTTGTATTTCCCTTACCCTTTAAATACATTTACCTGGATATTCTTCTAGCACTATATAGTCAACATGTGCAAATTTGAATTTCAATCTACATATTTTAATTTTCTTTTCTGTTAAAGAGATTTCAATTCCCTTGGTTATGAGTTCTTTGGCTTTGTCCTTTCCCTCACCTCAACACCTCCTGTTTTTAGCCAAGCCTGATAATGGTATTTCCACAGTCTCACTTCTGATTTTTCCAATTATGGTTAAGTCCTTATAATCTTTATCTTGGACTTCTATGTTAGTTTTCTGTCTGGTTAAGTTTTCCTAGACTACTATGTGAATCTTTTACCTGGTGTCTTTACATTCAATTCCTCCCCTACCCTCTCCCTGTTCAATCTGTCCTATGCAATTTTTAAATGTAACACACTCTTAAATTTTCAATCACTTTCTTGTTTACAAATCAATGGTGTACAATTTATCACTAAACAGAAGTTCAACTCTTTAGGGCTGCAAAGTTATCAATATCTACACTCAACCTATTTACAATCTTTTTCCTCTCCCCTTTATTATTATTAAAATTATATTCTAGCCAAACTAAACTGAAACTCTCTTCTCATTCACTGTATTTTGCAAATATTTGCTTTATTCATGCTATTCCAGAAATAACACTTTTCATCTTTTCTATCTAAACCCTACTCATCCACTAAGATTCATCTCAAATACTACTCCCTATGTGCATGCCAAAGGAGGAACTCAGTTACAGGGTTTCCTGTTAATCATACTCATAATTTTCTATCATCACTGGTCCATGTGAGACCCCTGTTTTGTTTTATTCAGTTATTTATTCCCTTAACCCCCTCCCTCTCTCACCATTCCTATGCAGCCTTTCAAGAGCAACAATTTAGGGTGTTTAATATGTATCCAAAATTTATGTGTTCTGATCGGACCATCATTATATAAATGACATTTTGCTATGGAATGCATTTTGTCTTTTCTTTTTCACTCAATATTATGGTTTTTAGAGATCTATCTACATTTCAGTGTGTACAATCTAGTCTCTTTTTTCTGACTGCTGCATCTTATTTCTACCAATTCACTGTGCATACTGCAGCCCAAGTAAACTTTAAAAATACAAATTTGATTATGTCATTCTGCTGCTTAATATTTTTTGGTAATTTTCTCATTTCACTTAGGATACATATCAAAATTCTTAACATGTTTATAAGACCTCAGACCTCTGGGCTGTGTCTAGCTCTTAAGTTCCACTCTTTACCCTTCTCCCCTTTGACTGCATTCCAGCCATACTAAGAACCTCAAGCCTGTTTTTTTTTTTTAAACAACAGCTCCTGTTTATTTATTTATTTTTATTTCATTTTATTTTATTTATTTATTTATTTTATTTATGGCTGTGTTGGGTCTTCGTTTCTGTGCGAGGGCTTTCTCTAGTTGCGGCAAGTGGGGGCCACTCTTCATCGCGGTGCACGGGCCTCTCACTATCGCAGCCTCTCTTGTTGCGGAGCACAGGCTCCAGACGCGCAGGCTCAGTAATTGTGGCTCACGGGCCTAGTCGCTCCGCGGCATGTGGGATCCTCCCAGACCAGGGCTCGAACCTGTGTCCCCTGCATTGGCAGGCAGATTCTCAACCACTGCGCCACCAGGGAAGCCCTTAAGCCTGTTATACTTCCCTTTTTGCTCTTTGCACATAATATTCTGTCATATTATGGGTATGAGCTTAAATTTTGCTTCCTTAGTCTTCCTAGAAGACTTCTTCTAGGACTGGTGAAGTAAACCAGGGACCCAAATCTTAAATATCCTTTCACATCAAATCCTTTTTATTACACTTTACACAATCTGTGTATGTATTTATTTCTGTGTTCAGTCAATTATTTAGTATCTGTCTTACCCACTATAAAATCAGTTCCATGAAGGCTAGGGCCAGGTGTGTTTGTTCCACAGTCCATCTTGTTTCTGGCCCATGATCCACAAGGAAGCCTTCAAGAAAAAGTGTTAAATGAATGGATGACACAGGAAAAGTGACTTGCCCAGACTCAGGAAACTAATTAAAGTCAACCTCGGGACAAGAAAGTAGTACTTTTTTTGGTAAACTTATTTTTAAATATTTTCTTATTTATTTATTTATTTATATTGAGGTATCATTGATTTACAATATTAGTTCCAACTGTACAACATAGTGTTTCAAAATTTTTATAGATTATATTCCTTCAATAACTATTACAAAATATTTTTTATCTTCCCTATGCTGTACATTATAACCTGGTAGTTTATTTATCTTATACATAGTAGTCTGTACTTCTTAATACCTTACCCTTATACTGCTCCTCTCACTGAAAACTGCTAGTTTGTTCTCTATATCTGTGAGTCTGAGTCCTTTCTGTTATATTCACTAGTTTGTTCTGTTTTTTGGGGCTCCACATATCAGTGATAACATAGAGTATTTGTCTTTCTCTGTCTGACTTATTTCATTTAGCATAATACCCTCCAAGTGCATCCATGTTTTTAGAAATGGCAAAATGTCATTATTTTTTATGGCTAAGTAGTACTCCATTGTGTATGTATGTATATATACATATATCACATCTTCTTTATCCATTCATATGGTGTTGGACATGTTGCCTCCATATCTTGGTTACTGCAAATAAGGCTGCTATAAACATTGAGGTATGTGTATATTTTCGAATTACTGCTTTATTTTCTTCAGATATATAGCCAGGAGTGGAATTGCTGGATGATATAGAAGTTGTAATTTTGGTTCTCTGAGGAAACTTCACGCTGTTTTCCACAGTGTTTTACCCATTTATTACCCTAAAAGAGTGTACTAGGGTTCCCTTTTCTCCACATCCTCACCAACACTTATTTGTTGTCTTTTTGATGATAGCCATTCTGACAGGTGAGAAGGGATATCTCATTGTGGTTTTAATTTGCATTTCTCTGACAATTAGCTATGTTGAACATCTTTTCATGTGCCTGTTAGCCATCTGTATGTTTTCTATTCAGGTCTTCTGCCCAGTTATTAATTAGGTTGTTTGATTTTTTTATACTGAGTTGTATGAGCTGTTTGTATATTTTGGTTATTAACCTCTTATTGGTCACATCATTTGCAAATAATTTTTCCCATTCAGTAGGTTGTCTTCTCATTTTGTCCATGGTTTCCTTCACTGTGCAAAAGCTTTTAAGTCTAATTAGGTCCCATTTCTTTATTTTTGCTTTTATTTCTTTTGCCTTAGGAGAGCAGTCCCCAACCTTTTTACCACCAGGGATTGGTTTCATGGAAGACAATTTTTCCATGGATGGTGGGCAGGGGTTTGTTCAGGCAGTAATGAGAGTGATGGTTCAGGCAGTGATGCAAGCAATGGTTCAGGTGGTAATGCGAGCGATGAGGAGTGATGGGTAGTGGCAGATGAAGGTTCGCTGCTCACCCACCGCTCACCTCCTGCTGTGCAGCCCAGTTCCTAACAGGCTGTGGACTTGTACTGGTCCACGGCCTGGGGGTTGGGGACTCCTGCCTTAGGAAACAGATCCTCTCAAAAAATCGTTACAATTTATGTCAGAGAGTGTTCTGCCAGGAGTTTCAAGGTTTCAGGTCTTACATTTAGGTCTTTAATTCATTTTGAATTTACTTTTTTATTTGGTGTGAGAAAATGTTCTAATTTCACTGTTTTACATGTAACTGTTCAGTTTTCCCAGCACTACTTATTGAACAGACTGTGTTTTCCCCTTTGTATAATATTGTCTCCTTTGTTTTAGATTAACTGAACATAAGTTTGTGTGTTTATTTCTGGGCTCTGTTCTGTTTCAGTGATCTGTGTGTTTGTTTTTGTGCCAGTACTATGCTGTTTTGATAACTATAGCTTAGTATTATAGTCTAAGCCAAGGAGCATGATACCTCCAGCTTTATTTATTTATTTTTTTCTCAAGATTGCTTTGGATATGTGGGGTACTTTCTGGGTCCATACAAATTTTAGTATTATTTGTTCTTGTCTGTGAAATATGTCATGAATATTTTCATAGGGAGTTCATTGAATCTTTAGATTGCCTTGAGTAGTATGGTCATTTTAATAATATTAATTCTTCCAATGCATGAACATGATATATTTTTCCATTTTTTTGTGTAATCTTCAGTTTCTTTCATCAGTGTTATAGTTTTCTGAGTACAGGTCTTTTATCTCCTTAGGTAGGTTTATTCCTAGGTATTCTATTCTTTTTGATGTGATTGTAAAAGGGATTTTTTCCTTAATTTCTTTTTCTAATAGTTCATTGTTAGTGTATAGAAATGCAACAGATTTCTGTAAATTAATTTTGTATTCTGCAACTTTGCCAAATTCATTGGTGAGCTCTCAGTTTTCTGGTGTCATCTTTAGGATTTTCTGTGTATAGTAACATTCCACTTACAAACAGTGACTGTTATACTTCTTCCTTTCCAATTTGGATTCCTTTTATTTCTTTTTCTTGTCTGGTTTCTGTGGCTAGGAATTCCAGTACTATGTTAAATAACAGTGGCAAGAGTGGGCATTATTGTCTTGTTCTTGATCTTAGAGGAAATGTTTTCAGCTTTTCACCATTGAGTATGATGTTATCTCTGTGTTTGTCATATATGGCTTTTATTATGTTGAGTTATGTTCCCTCTATGCCCAATCTCTGGAGAGTTTTTATCATAAATGAATGTTGAATTTTGTCAAAAGATTTTTCTGTCTCTATTGAGATGATCATATGCTCTTTATTCTTCAGTTTGTTAAAGTGGTGTATCACATTGATTGATTTGCAGATATTTGCAGAAAAACCCTTGCATCCCTGGTTCAAATCCTACTTAATTGGATTTGGTTTGCTAGAATTTTGTTGTGGATTTTTGCATCTATGTTCTTCAGGGATATTGACCTGTAATTTTCTTTTTTCTCTACTATCTTTGGGTTTGATATAACAGTGATCCTGGCCTCGTAGGATGAGTTCAGAAGACTTCCTTCCTCGGCAATTTTTGGAATAGTTTGAGAAGGATAGGTGTTAAGGTTTGGTTGAATTCATCTGGTTCTGGACTTTTGTTTGTTGGGTGTTTTTAAGTTACTGATTCAATTTTATTACTGTCAATTGTAATTTATTACTGTAAATTGGTCAGTTCATATTTTCAGTTTCTTCCTTTTTCAGTCTTGGAAGATTATACATTTCTAGGAATTGATCCATTTCTTCCAGGTTGTAAATCTTATTGACATCTTGTTGTTCATAGTAATTTCTTATGATCCTTTGTATTTCTGTGGTGTTGGCTATAATTTGGACTTTTAAAAATGTTATTGATTTGGCCTTTTTCTCTTTCTTTCATTAGGAATCTGGCTAAAGGTTTACCAATTTTGTTTATCTTTTCAAAGAACAAGGTGTTAGTTTCATTGACCTTTTCTATTGTTTTTTATCTCTATTTTATTAATTTCTGCTCTGATCTTCATTATTTCTTACATCCTCCTAACTTGGGGTTATGTTTATTCTTCTTTTTCTAATTCCTTTAGGTTTAAGGGTAGATTGTTTTTGAGATTTTTCTTGTTTCATGAGGTAAGCATGCATCTCTATAAACTTTCTCATAGGACTGCTTCTGCTGCATCCCATACAAGTTGGATTATTGCGTTTTCATTTTTATTTGTCTCCAGGTTTTTTTTTTTTCTCTTCAATGACTTTTTATGTGGTACATTGATTTAGTAGCATATTGTTTATCCTCTACGTGTTTGTCTTTTTATGCAAGTTTATTTTTCTTTCTTTTACTTGATTTCTAGTTTTATAGTGTTGTGGTCAGAAAAGAAACTTGATATGATTTCAATTTTTAAATTTACAGAGACTTGTTTTCTGACCTAGCATGTAATCTATCCTGCAGAATATCCATGTGCACTTGAAAAGAATGCATATTCAGCTATTTGGGGATGGAATGTCCTGTATATATGTATTAAATCCAACTGTTAATTGTGTCATTTAAGGTCACTGCTGCCTTATTAATTTTCGTTCTAGATGTTCTGTCCTTTGATGTAAGTGGGGTGTTAAACTCCCCTACTATTACTTGTTAATGTCATTTTCTCCCTTTATGTCTGTCAATATTAACTTTATGTATTTTGGTACTCCTATGTTGGGTACATATATATTTACAACTGTTATGTCTTCTTAGATTGATTCCTTGATCATTATGTAATGCCCTTATTTGTCTCTTGTAATAGGCTTAGTTATTTTTTAACATCTTTGTTAGAGTATAATTGCTTTACAATGTTGTGTTAGTTTCTGCTGTATAACAAAGTGAATCGTTATATGTATACATATATCCCCATATCCCCTTCACCTTGCACCACCCTCCCATCCTCCCTATCCCACCCCTCTAGGTGGTCACAAAGCACTGAGCAGATCTCCCTGTGCTATGCAACTGCTTCCCACTAGCTATCTATTTTACATTTGGTAGTGTATATATGTCAATACTGTGTTTTCACTTCATCCCAGCTTACCCTTTCCCCTCCCCAGGTCCTCAAGTCCATTCTCTACATTTGCATCTTTACTTCCATCCTGCCCCTAGGTTCATCAGAACCATTATATTTTTTAGACTCCATATATATGTGTTAGAATATGTTGTTTGTTTTTCTCTTTCTGGCTTACTTCACTCTGTATGACAGACTCTAAGTCTATCCACCTCACTACAAATAACGCAATTTCGTTTCTTTTTATGGCCGACTAATATTCTATTGTTATATGTGACATATCTTCTTTATCCATTCATCTGTCGATGGACACTTAGGTTGATTCCATGTCCTGGCTATTGTAAACAGTGCTGAAATGAACATTAAGGTACATGTCTCTTTTTTGAGTTATGCTTTTCTCAGGGTATATGCCCAGTAATTGGATTGCTGGGTCATATGGTAGTTCTATTTTTAGTCTTTTGAGGAACCTCCATACTGTTCTCTATAGTGGCTGTACCAATTTACATTCCCACCAACAGTGTAAGAGGGTTCTCTTTTCTCCACACCCTCCCCAGCATTTACAGTTTGTACATTTTTTGATGATGGCCATTCTAACCAGTGTGAGGTGATACCTCATTGTGGTTTTGATTTGCAATTCTCTAATAATTAGTGATGTTGAGCATCCTTTCATGTGTTTGTTGGTAATCTGTATATCCTCTTTGGAGAAATGTCTATTTAGGTCTCCTGCCCATTTTTGGATTGGGTTGTTTGGCTTTTTTTTATATTGAGCTTCATGAGCTGCTTTTTTATTTTGGAGATTAAACTTCTGTCAGTTGCTTCACTTGCAAATATTTTCTCCCATTCTAACTGTTGTCTTTTCATCTAGTTTATGGTTTCCTTTGCTGTGCAAAAGATTTAAGTCTCATTAGGTCCCATTTGTTTCTTTTTGTTTTTATTTCCATTTCTCTAGGAGGTGGGTCAAAAAGGAACTTGCTGTGATTTATGTCATAGAGTGTTCTGCCTATATTTTCCTCTACACGTTTTATAGTGTCTGGCCTTACATTTAGGTCTTTAATCTATTTGGAGTTTATTTTTGTGTATGGTATTAGGGAGTGTTCTAATTTCATTCTTTTACACGTAGTTGTCCAGTTTTCCCAGCACCACTTATTGGAGTGGCTGTCTTTTCTCCATTGTACATTCTTGCATCCTTTATCAAAGATAAGGTGACCATATGTGCATGGGTTTATCTTTGGGCTTTCTATCATGTTCCATTGATCTATATTTCTGTTTTTGTGCCAGTACCATACTGTCCTGACTACTGTAGCTTTGTAGTATAGTTTGAAGTCAGGGAGGCTAATTCTTCCAGCTCTGTTTTTCTTTCTCAAGATTGCTCTGGCTATTCAGGGTCTTTTGTGTTTCCATACAAATTGTGAAATTTTTTGTTCTAGTTCTGTGAAAAATGCCATTGGTAGTTTGATAGGGATTGCATTGAATCTGTAGATTGCTTTGGGCTGTATAGTCATTTTCACATAGATGATGCTTTCATTCCAAAAACATGGTATATCTCTCTGTATCATCTTTAATTACCTTCATCAGTGCCTTATAGTTTTCTTCATACAGGTCTTTTGTCTCCTTAGGTAGGTTTATTCCTAGGTATTTTATTCTTTTTTGTTGCAGTGGTAAATGGGAGTGTTTCTTTAATTTCTCTTTCAGATTTTTGTCATTAGTGTATAGGAATGTAAGTGATTTCTATGCATTAATTGTGTATTCTGCTACTTTACCAAATTCATTGATTAGCTCTAGTAGATTTCTGGTAGCATGTTTAGGATTCTCTATGTATAGTCCCATGTAATCTGCAAACAACGACAAGTTTACTTCTTTTGCAATTTGGATTCCTTTTATTACTTTTCCTTCTCTGATTGCCATTGATAAAAATTCCAAAACTATGTTGAATAATAGTGGTGACAGTGGGCAACCTTGTCTTGTTCTTGATCTTATAGGAAATGGTTTCATGTTTTCACCACTGAGTACGATGTTGGCTGTGGGTGTGTCATATATGGCCTTCATTATGTTGAGGTAGGTTCCCTCTATGCCCACATTCTGGAGAGTTTTTATCATAAATGGGTGTTGAAATTTGTCAAAAGCTTTTTCTGCAGCTATTTAGAATATCATATTGTTTTTATCCTTCAGTTTGTTGATATGGTGTATCACATTTATTGATTGGCATATATTGAAGAATCCTTGCATGCCTGGGATAAACTCCACTTGATCATGGTGTATGATCCTTTTAATGTGCTGTTGGATTCTGTTTGCTAATATTTTGTTGAGGGTTTTTGCATCTATGTTCATCAGTGATATTGGTCTGTAGTTTTCTTTTTTTGTGTCATCTTTGTCTGGTTTTTGTATCAGGGTGACAGTGGCCTCATAGAATGAGTTTGGGGGTGTTCCTCCCTCTGCTATATTTGGGAAGAGTTTGAAATGGATAGGTGTTAGCTCTTCTCTAAATGTTTGATAGAATTCGCCTGTGAAGCCATCTGGTCCTGGGCTTTTGTTAGTTGGAATATATTTAATCACAGTTTCAATTTCAGTGCTTGTGATTTGTCTGTTCATATTTTCTATTTTTTCCTGGTTCAGTCTTGGAAGTTTGTACTTTTCCAAGAATTTGTCCATTTCTTCCAGGGTGTCCATTGTATTGGCATATAGCTGCTTGTAGTAGACTTTCATGAACTTTTGAATTTATGCAGAGTCAGTTTTTACTTCTCGTTTTTCATTTATAATCTTGTTGATTTTGCGTCTTCTCACTTTTTTTCATAATGAGTCTGCCTAATGGTTTATCAATTTTGTGTTTTCAAAGAACCAGCTTTTAGTTTTATTGATCTTTGTTATTGTTTCCTTCATTTGTTTTTCATTTATTTCTCATTTGATCTTTATGATTTCTTTCCTTCTGCCAAGTTTGGGGTTTTTTTGTTCTTCTTTCTCTAATTGCTTTAGGTGTAAGGTTAAGTTGGTTATTTGAGATTTTATTGTTTCTTGATGTAGCATTTTATTGCTATAAAGTTACCTCTTAGAACTGCTTTTGCTGCATCCCATAGGTTTTGGGTCATCATGTTTTCATTGTCATTTGTTTCTAGGCACTTTTTGATTTCCTCCTTGATTTCTTCAGTGATCTCTTGGTTATTTAATATCATATTGTTTAGCGTCCATGTGTTTGTATTTTTTACAGTTGTTTTCCTATAATTGTTATTGTCTCATTGTGTAGTGGTTGGAAAAGATACTTGATACGATTTCAACTTTCTTAAATTTTCCAAGGCTTGATTTGTGACTCAAAATATGATCTATCCTGGAGAATATTCCATGAGCACTTGAGAAGAACATGTATTTTTTATTTTTGAATAGAATGTCTTAAAAATATAAATTAAGTCTATGTAGTCTAATGTGTCTTTTAAAGCTTGTGTTTCCTTATTTATTTTCATTGTGGATGATCTGTCCATTGGTGAAAGTGGGGTGTTAAAGTCTCCTTCTATTTTTGTGTTACTGTCAATTTCCTGTTTTATGGCTGTTAGCCTTTACCTTATGTCTTGAGGTGCTCCTATGTTGGGTGCATAAATTTTTACAATTGTTATATCTTCTTCTTGGATTGATCCCTTGATCATTATGTAGTGTCCTTCTTTGTCTCTTGTAATAATATTTAATTTAATGTCTGTTTTGTTGAGATGAGTATTGCTACTCCAGCTTTCTTTTGATTTCCATTTGCATGGAATATCGTTTTCATCTCCTCACTTTCAGTCTGTATGTGTCACTAGGTCTGAATTTGGTGTCTTGTAGACAGCATATATATGGGTCTTGTTTATATATCCATTCAGCCAGTCTGTGTATTTTGGTTGGCACATTTAATCCATTTACACTAAGGTAATTACTGATATGTTCCTATTACCATTTTCTTAATTGTTTTGGGTTTGTTATTGTAGGTCTTTTCCTTCTTTTGTATTTCTTGCCTAGAGAAGTTCCTTTTGCACTTGTTGTAAAGCTGATTCAGTGGTGCTGAATTCTCTTAGCTTTTGCTTGTCTGTAAAGGTTTTAGTTCTCTGTCAAATCTGAATGAGATCCTTGCTGGGTAGAGTAATGTTGGTTGTAGTTTTTTCCCCTTTCATCACTTTAATTATTTCCTGTCACTCCCTTCTGGCTTGCAGAGTTTCTGCTGAAGGATCAGCTGTTAACCTTATGGGGATACCCTTGTATGTTATTTGTTGCTTTTCCCTTGCTGCTTTTAATATTTTTTCTTTGTATTTAATTTTTGATACTTTGATTAATAAGTGTCTTGGCATGTTTCTCCTTGGACTTATCCTGTATGGGACTCTTTGTACTTCCTGGACTTGATTGACTATTTCCTTTCCCATATTAAGGAAGTTTTCAATTATAATTTCTTCAAATATTTCCTCAGAACCTTCCTTTTTCTCGTCTTCTCTGGTACCATTATAATTTGAATGTTGGTGTGTTTAATGTTGTCCTAGAGCTCTGAGACTGTCCTCAATTCTTTTCATTCTTTTTCTTTATTCTGCTCTGTGGTAGTTACTTCCACTATTTTATCTTCCAGGTCACTTATCCGTTCTTCTGTCTCAGTTATTCTGCTATTGATTCCTTCTTGTGAATTTTTAAGTTTATTTATTGTTTTATTCATCCTTATTTGTTTGCTCTTTAGTTCTTCTAGGTCCTTGTTAAACGTTTCTTGTATTTTCTCCCTCTATTTCCAAGATTTTGGATCATCTTTAGTATTATTACTCTTAATTCTTTTTCAGGTACACTGCCTATTTCATTTTCATTTGTTTGTTCTGGTGGCTTTTTCCCTTGCTCAGTCATCTGCTGCATATTTCTCTGTTTCTTCATTTTGTTTAACTTACTGTGTTTGGGGTCTCCTTTTCCCAGGCTTCATGTTTGTAGTTCCTGTTACTTTTGGTGTCTGCCCCCAGTGGGTGAGTTCGGTTCAATGGCTTGTGTAGGCTTCCAGGTGGAGCGGACTGGTGCCTGTGTTCCTGTTGGTGGGGCTGTATCTTGTCCTTCTGGTGGGCAGGGCCATGTCCAGTGGTGTGTTTTTGAGTGTCTGTAGCTTACTATGACTTTAGTCAGCCTCTCTGCTAATGGGTGGGGTTGTGTTCCTGTCTTGATTGTTGTTTTGCATGGGACATCAAGCACGGGAGCTTGCTGGCCTTTCAGTGGAGTTGGGTCTTAGTGTTGAGACAAAGGTCTTTGGGAGAGCTCTTGCCGATTGGTATTATGTGGGACTGGGAGGTTTCTGGTGGTCCAATGTCCTGGACTCAGCCCTCCCAGCTTGGAGGCTCAGGCCCAACACCTAGCTGGAGCACCAAGATCTTGCCAGCCACGTGGCTCAGAAGAAAAGGAAGAGAGAGAGAGAGAAAAAAAGACTATAACAAAAAAACAAAAACAAAAGAAAAATGAAAACGAACAGACAGGACCCTAAAACAAATAGTGAAAGCAAACCTTTACAGACAATATCACACAAAGAAGCATATACATACACACTCACAAAAAGAGAAAAAGGGGAAAGAAATTTTAAAAAATGGGAGATAACACCAAACCAATAAACAAATCCACCAATGATAATAAGCTCTAAATACTAAACTAAGATAAACATAAAACCAGAAAAAAATTAGAAACAGAAAGCAAATCCCGAGTGTACTGTTGTTTCCAAAGTCCAGCACCTCAATTTTAGGAACATTCGTTGTCTATTCAGGTATTCTTCAGATGCAGGGTTTATCAAATTGATTGTGGGGATTTAATCTGCTGCTCCTGAGGCTGCACAGAGAAATTTTCCTTTCTCATCTTTTTTTTCACACAGCTCCTGGGTTTCAGCTTTGGCTTTTTCCCCACTTTGCATGTAGGCTGCCCTCAGGAGTCTGTTCCCTGCTCCAACAGGAGGGGCTTAAAGCAGTGGCTGATTAGGGCTCTCTTGCTCACTCAGGTCAGGGGGAGGGAGGTGTATAGTAGTCATAATTGGAATGCAGGTCAAGCCTGAGGCGGCAGAGGCAGGGGTGACATTGTAACAGCCTGAAGCACGCTGTGTGTTCTCCTGGGCAAGTTATCCCTGGATCTCAGGATCCTGCCAGTGGCATGCTACACAGGCTCCCGGGGTGTATGGATAGTGACCTGCACTTGCACACAGGAGTCTTGGTGTCAGAGGCAGCACAATTAGCAGTTCATGCCCATCTCTGGGATCCAAGCTGATAGCCGAAGCTTGCTCCCTTCTCTGGAGCTCACTTAGGCAGGGCTCTGCTTTCTGTGGGCACACGGGGAAGGAATTCCCTCTATTCACACACCTCAAAACAAAGGACTCTTTTCTCTCCAGCAGGTCCAGACTTTTTCCTGGACTCCCTCCTGGTTAGCTGTGGCACACTAGCCCCTTCAGGCTGTCTTCATGCAGCCAACCTTAGTCTTCTCCCTGAGGTCTGTCCTCTGAAGCCCGAGCCTCAGCTCCAGCCCCCATTCGCCCTGGTGGATGAGCAGACAAGCCTCTCAGGCTGGTGAGGACTGGTTTGTTTTAACTTGCTGATCTCTTAATTTTGAACATATTTTAACAACCCCACATTTTTCTCTCCTCCTCTCATGATTTTTTTTGACATCATATTTTAAGTATTTTACATCTATTTGCTTATTTTGTCCCTTAACTGCTTATTGTTGATATAGGTGATTTTCTTAATTTGTATTTTAACTTTCCTACTAGCTTTGTACATGGTTAATTTACTAACTTCACTGTATATTTGCCTTTACTAATGTGTGGGTTTTTTTTTTAAGAGTAAACACTTTATTTTAACATTGCTTTAGATTTAAAGAAAAATTGCAAACATAATACAGAAAGGTAACATATACTCATACACAATTTCCTCTATTATTAAGTTCTTGTACGTAGGATGGTACATTTGTCACAATTAATGAATCAATACTGGTACATTATTATTAACTACAGTACATATCTCATTCAGATTTCCTTTGTTTTTACCTAATGTTCTTTTACTATTCTAGGAACCCATCCAGGTTACCACAGTACATTTAGGTGTCATGTCTCCTTATACTCTTCTTGGCTGTGATATTTTCCTGAACTTTCCTTACTTTAGAGGAGTACTGGTACAGTACTGTTTTGAGGAGTACTGGTCAGGTATTTTGTAGAATGTTCCTCAATTGAGATTTGTCTGACATTTTCCTCATGATTAAACTGGGGTTATGTGTTTTAGGGAGGAAGGACATAGAGGTAAAGTCTCATTCTCATCACACCATATGAAAGATACATGTTGTCAACATGACTTACCATGTTGATGTTGATCTTGATCAGCTGGCTGAGGTAGTATTTTTCAGATTTCTCCACTGTAAAATTGCTTGTTTGTGACCCTTTCCATACTGTACTCTTTGGAAGGCTGTCACTATGCTTAGCCCACACTAAAGAGTGGGTATTCACGCTCTACCTCCATGAAGGTGGAATATACACATAAATTATTTAGAACTACTAATGTGTTTTTAATTTCATAATTTTCATATTTCTAGTTGTAGTCTCATATTTTGTTTAAATAAGTCCCTTTAACATTTCTTGTAAAATTGGTTTGATGGTTTTGAACTCTTTTAGCTTTTGGTTGTCTGTAAAACTTTTGATCTCTTCATCAAATCTGAATGAGAGCCTTGCAAAGCCCGTGTTCTTGGTGGTATGTTTTTGCCTTTCATCACTCTAAATATGTCACACCACTCACTTCTGGCCTGCAAAATTTCTCCTGAAAAGTTAGCTGATAGCCTTATGGAAATTCTCTTTCATGTAACTTGCTGCTTTAAACTTGCTACTTTTAATGTTACCTCTTTGTCTTTAACTTTGGCCATTTTAATTACAATGTGTCTTGATGTGGTAATCTTTTGATTGATTCTGTTTGGGATACCCTATGCTTCCTGGACTTGAATGTTTGTTTCCTTTCCCAGGTTATGGAAGTTTTCAGCTATTATATCTTTCGGTATGTTCTCTGCCCCTTTCTCTCTTCTCATCCTGGGACCCCTATAGTACTCGATGTTGTCTCAGAGGTCTCTTAATCTGTTCTCATTTCTTCTCATTCTTTTTTTATGTTCAGCTTCAGTAATTTCCACTCCTCTATCTTCCAGTTCACTGATCTGTTCTTCTGCATCATTTAGTGTACTCTTGATTCCTTCTAGTGGATTTTTCATTGCAGTATTACATTCTTCATCTCTGTTTGGTTGTTCTTTATAGTTTCTAACCCTTGTTAAAAACTTCTTACTTCTCCCTCTGTTCATCCATTCTTCTCCCTGCTTCTTTTGTCATTTTAATGATCATTATCTTGAACTCTTTCTCGGGTAGATTGCCTATCTCAACTTTACTTAGTTTTTCTGGGGTTTTATCTTGCCCTTTTATTTAGAACATGCTCCTTTGTTCCCTCATTTTGCCTAACTTCTGGCTTTTATTTCTGTGTATCTTGTACATTGGTTACATTTGCTGACCTGGAGAAGTGGCCTTCTGTAGGAGATGTCCTATGTGTCTCAATAGCACACTCTGCTTGGGTCACCAGATCTATATGCACTAGATATGCTTCTTATGTGGGCTGCAAGGTCCTTCTGTTGAGGCAGGTTGAAGTTTTACTGTGGATGGTCTCATAGACATGCCTGCCCCCAGTACAGTGGATTGCCCAGCCCTGCCTTGTGTGAATGCTGCCAGCCACTGGTTGATGGGACCTTTCACAAGGTGGCTGCCTATAGAACTCTGGGAGGTCCTGAAAATAGTGCTGGCTCATTGGTGGGTGGAGTCAGGGTCAAGAGATTAGGTCCCAGGACTGGTGCTGATCCGCTTGTAGGAAGATTGTGTCCTGCCACAGCAGACTGAAGGACTATGGTTGTCTTAAGGCTGGTGTCTGCACACTGGTGAGTGAGGCTATTACCATGTCTAGAGCAGACTCACTGGTGGGTGGGGCTGCAGGTCAGATCATTCTGGGGCTGGTACCTGCCCACTGGTAAGTACAGCTGGATCTCTAGGTCTCTAGCTGCAAGGCCCTGGTGTCTCAGGTCTAGTGCCTGTGCATTGGTGTGTGGGGTCAGATCCTGGGTCCTCTGATAAGTATAGCTGTGTCCAGGGGTGGCTGTGGGCTCAGGGGGTCTTAAGGCAGCCTATCTGCTGGTAAACAGGGCTGTGTCCCTGACCAGTTAGTTACTTGGCCTGAGGCTGCACAGGCTGTACTGGTATGTACAGGCTGGTGGACAGGTGCAGAGCTGGGTCCTAGGCTTATAAGCTAGAGCGAGGATTCCTAAATTGTGCTTGCCAGTGTCCTTATGGTAGAATGAGCTAGCAAAAATGGCTGCTACAGTGTCTAATGTCCCCAGGGCGAGCTCCAGTTGCCTCCTACCCCTCTAGGAGGCTCTCCAAGATCAACAGGTAAGTCTGACCCAGGTTTCTTTCAAATTACTGCTTCTGCCCTGGGTCACAGAGCATGTGAGATTTTGCATGCACCCTTTAAGAGTGGAGTCTCTATTTCCCACGACAGTCTGGGTCTCCTAAACGTAAATCCCACTGGCCTACAAAGACAAATATTCTGGGAGCTCATCTTCCCAATACAGGGACCCCAGTCATGGGAGCCCAATGTGGGGCTCAGATTCCTTTTTCTCTAGGGAGTACCTCTGCAATTCTAATTTTTCTGCCTTTTGTGGATCACCCATCTGGGGGTATGACTCTTGACTATACCTCAACTCCACCCCTCTTACTCATCTTGTTGTAGTTCCTTCTTTATAATTTTAGTTATAGAATATCTTTTCTGATAGGTTCCAGCCTTTTTCATCAATAGTTATTTTGCAAATAATTGTAATTTTGGTGTGGCTGTGAGAGGTGAGCTCAGAATCTTTCTACTCTGCCATCTTCTATTTATGTACCAACAATGTCTTTTATGACCTACTCTCAGGAGTCAAACTCCATAATTCCTGCCACACTCTATACTTTAGAGAAGTCAAATTTGATGTTTTTTTAAATTTAGTGCCATAGTGTATTCATATGTCTATTTCCAGCTCAATGCCTCACACACAGTATGTGCTTAATAAATCCTGCAGGAAGGCATAGAAATGTCAAAAAATGGAACTGCTGATTATATGATTTTATATTTACAACAAAGGACTACTATAATGCTAAATCTGCAAATCTTAGAATTTAGTGATTAAAAAATAATTGTCATTGCTATTTTCTTGTATTTATAAGCAGACACTATATTTTCTTTAAGTTTTTACCAGGTTGGAACTGCTTTCTTTGCTGTCATAAGGTCAGAGCTACATCTAGAAGGTGTTACCAGGAGATTCAGACTCAAAAAATGCCTGTTAAAATGTGTAGGAAATTAAGTTTCAAACCAAGACTGAATAGAGGAAATCAATTTATGAATTTTTAATTTGTGCTCATTTTAATAAAGGAAAAAGACTAATGTACTCTCTGCTTAAAAGAGGCTGGATGGATTCAAGTTTCTAAGGATATTTCCTTTACTTCAGAGGAAGAAGAATAATGAACTGTCAATTTCCCCAACTTGGTTTTCTGCCTGGGCAGGTTTTATCAATGGGCCTGTCACAGTGCTGAAATTGGGTGTTTTTGCTATGTTGTTTAATAAATCTAATATCTTGAATCCTTGCAGTATTAGCCAAATAAACAAATAAAAACTCTTAAAGAAGATCCCATATAATATTTTTTTCTTGTTTAATTTTTAGCAGTATCAGTGAAATTGCTATGTCTTTCACAAGTGGCATATTTATATTACTTATTGAATCCAGGACTGGAAAACAAGAAATGATATTTTTCTCTGTTATCCTCAAAAAGTTAAATTATTTGGAAAGTAGTACTATTTTAACTTTTGGCAGTGCTAATAGGTAAGTAAATAGAAAATATAGCCCCTATTGAGTGTGACTGTGGGTGGTGGGTTAAGGAGTCTCTTGTCCCACTAGGCTGTCTCAGCATCTGATGGTCTGCCATCTGAGACTTACTCTTTTGGCTTACGCTATTACGTTTATAAGACTCTCTCATTTACAAAGCTCTATCTAATTTTCAGAGTTTATCCATTCATTAATTATTTCATCATCACACCATAACTATGATATAGCCATATAAATTATTCATACCCAATAATAGGGAAGGAAACGGAAACTCAACAAGATTAAATTATTTGTCAAAGGATTCAAGCAAACACTCAGGCTTTCTGACTACAGTATTTCACCAGTATCACAAAATGATAATGATTATTTACTATAAGCTATTTGGCGCTATTATGATTCAATTTTCATCGTCTAAACTCTTCTTCCTTCCCTATAATCCTTCAGTGGACAAACCGTTGCTTACCTTGTCTCAGAAATGCCCACTTCACCAGGAGCTGACTTTGTCCAACGAAATTTATTTCTATCTGGTGACATCATAACCTCTCAGTGTTCTTGGAAGATCCCATTGTTGAATTCTAAAGCTTTTTGCCGTCTACCTGCTGGGATTCAGAAAAATGAAATAGTCAAGCCTTAGGTAAGACAAGAATGAAATTAAGGAAGGAAAAAGGATATGCTGGGCCTTTGACTCTGACCTTAGGATCATTTCAAAAAAGAGTCCTGGGATAAAGTTGCAGCTATGGATATGAAGCAGGTCTTCAAAGTTGTGACACAAAGGACTAAAGCCAGGGAGAAAAGGACTAAAGCCAGGCAGTTTGCATTAGTCAAAACTCTTTGGTCACATATGAAAACACCCAATACAGCAGTTTAAGATAAAACAGGAAGCATTAGACCATGTGACAAAATGGAAGAACAGAGTGTAATAGGGTAGATGGAAGCTAAGGTTAGGGACAGCTGTAACCAGGGACTTAAACTATGCTGTCCACTTCTTATTTTTACTCTTCTCTGTGCAGTTTCTTCTTTCTCTACTGCAACGTAATAGTGATGTGGAGGATAGGGTCTTTGAAAATAGACCTCAGTCCTATACTCAGTGTTCTTTACCCACATGACTAAAGTTGAAAAGAATGCTCTTTCCCTACTTGGATTTAGAAGTTTTTAGGAGATAACACTAATAGACTTTGGGTTATATACCAACTTCTCTACCAATCAACATATATGGGTATAATGAGTTTTATGATAGCTCATTTTGAGTCATGTGCCCATAACTGTAGCCAGGAAGGAAGGTTTGGCTGCCAGAAGAAAGGGAAATGGTACATTTATTGCATTTTAGATCAGGAGTAGATCATGGAGAGTTTGATATGCCCTGCCAAAGAATTTGGAGTTTATCATATATGCATAGTTTATTCACTGGCAGATTTAAAAGTAAGAAAAACATAATAAGTTTTATATTTTAAAAAGACAATTCTGGTATCAATGTAAGGGATAAAATAGAGATTTTCCCCTAGATTTATTGAAGTATAATTTTTCAAGTTTTATTGAGATATAATTGATATATGGCATTGTGTAAGTTTGAGGTGTACAGTGTGATTATTCAGTATAGTATATATTATGAAATATCACAATAAGTTTAGTTAACACATCCATCACTTCACAGAGTTACCTTTGTGTCTGTGTGTGTAGTGAAAACATTTAAGATCTACTTTTTATCAACTTCAAGTATAACATACAGTGTTGTTAACTATAGTCACAATGCTATACATCAGATCTCCAGAACTTATTCATCTTCTGACTGGAAGTTTGTATCCTTTGACTAATACCTCTCCATTTCCCCCACACCATAGCCCCTGGCAACCACCAATCTGTTCTTTCTTTCTATGAGCTCGGGTTTTTTGATTCCAAATATAGGTGAGATCTAACAGTATTTGTCTTTCTCTGTGTGACTTATTTCACTTAGTAAGGTCCATGCCCTTAAGATTCATTCATGTTTTCATAAATGGCAGGCTTTTCTTCTCTTTAATAGTTGAGTACCATTCTATTGTATATGTGTGTATACACACACACACACACACAACTTCTTTATCCATTCATCTGTCAATGGACACATGTTTCCATTTCTTAGCTATTGTGAATAATACTGCAATGAATATGAGGGTGCAGGTATATCTTCAAGATTGAGATTTCATTTCATTCAGATATATACTCAGAAGCTGGATTGCTGGATTATATTGTAGTTCTGTTTTTATTTTTTTGAGGAACCTCTGTACTCTTTTCCACAGTGGCTATTCCAATTCACATTCCCACAAACAGTGCACAAGTGTTCCTATTTATCCACATCCTCCCCAATGCTCATTATCTCTTTGATGATAGCCATTCTAACAGGTATACAATGATATTTCATTGTGGTTTTGATTTGCATGAAATAGAGATTTTAAAAAATACAAGCGATAGGTGTTGTAGGAGACTATTCTACTATATAGCTAAGATGCAATGATGGCCATAAGGAAGGCAGTAGCAATGGATGTAGAGAGGTAGGGCCAGGCTTGAGAAATGCTGTGAAGATAGAATCTATAAGATTGTGAGGGCTTGGGAGTGGAGAGTGGGAGAATATTTCTATATTTCCAACTTGTGTGATTGCATAAATGATGGTATAATTCACAATGTATATAAAACATGAGGAAAAGCAGATTTGGTGTCATTTTAAAATAAATTTATTATAAGATCTGTCCAGTTTTCATCCCTGGGTTATTGGGCAGTGACTACAAGCTTTGCTATCTAGGGAAAGAATGATTATCCTTTGTCTGCTGTAATTGAGCTTGTTCAGCAGGTGATATGTGGTCAAAGAGTAGGTAAAGACCTTTTAGAAGTGACTGTAATCACAGTCAACAAGGAGAATGCTTTGACAAATAGCCTTTGTTCTCCTCACTCACTGAAGCTCAAATCTATATCTTCCATGGTGCTTTTGTGCATAGAGGTGCTAGTTCTTCAAATAGTACACCTTTTTCCTTTTTATCTATTTGCATGTGTATGTATAGATGTGTATACATTGCAAATGACTGCACACTACTTTTAAAATCATCTACAAATTTTAGAGTGAGGAACAACAAGGATGGACATGGCACATGTGTCTATAAGGACCTCAATAAAGAGCTTAGAGATTGTCCATTATCACACATTTGAGATCCTGAAATGGTCTCATATCTGATTAATATCTTTCTATGTGGATTTGTTTTCTCATAAAGTTCTCCTGTCATGCTGCCATAGAATCTTTAATAATCGCTCAAGCTCAGCAGATGTATGATGATATTACCTTGACTTTGTTAAAAAGCTTCTCATTCTTAATTGGATCTCAGTGCCTCAAGCTATAGAATGCATTTTTTCTGTGCTTATACCCATAAATAATGTAAAGAATGTTAGCACATCCTTAGTAATCATTTTGACAAGCTATCCAATGTGATCTTTTAAGATTCCATCATAAAGTAGTAGTCTCAGTTCTTTTTATCAGGAGCATTTGTATTTCTAAATATTTTTCTCTCTCTTCTAGAGCAGGGCTTGGGAATCTTTGGCCTGAAGGCTGGTTATCAATTTTTTTGTATTAATACAGTTTTATTGGAAAACGGTCATTCCCATTTGCTTATGTAAGTCCATGTTTGCTTTTGTACTACAATGACAGAGTTGAATAGTTGTGACAGAGACTAGGCTGCAAAAACTAAAATATTTAATATCTTACTCTTCATAGAAAAGGTGTGGTGACCTCTGTTGTGAACTCTGATTTCTTTTATTTTTCTTTTCATTTAGTAAGTACATTTTATTTATTTATTTATTATTTTCTTTTTTATGTCAATAATTTTTTTAAAATTGAAGTAGAGTTGATTTACGATATCATGTTAGTTTCAGGTGTACAGCACAGTGATTCAGTTATATATATATATATATATATATTTTTTTCCTTTTTAGATTCTTTTCCCTTATAAGGTATTACTAGATATTGAGTATAGTTTCCTGTGCTATACAGTTATTGCTTATCTATTTTTTATATAGTAGTGTGTATATGTTAATCCCTGAGCTATTATTTCTTGATAATGAGAGATCCTGATTACAATGAACATTCTCATTAAAAACATGTAAGAATGGAATGATGAAATAATATTTTAAAAATCTTCCTCCTTTCCTCTGTCAGCTTCTTTCTTCACATAAGTCATATTTTTCTATTATGTGTACGACTTTGGTTGAATTTGCTACATTTTCTCCTCTAAAACAGTGGTATAGTCAACTAACATCACCAGTGCATGTGGTTTAGAGCTTGATTTCTTAGGTGAAGTAATAGATCAAAATTATTTTTTGCTACTGTTTTGCTCTTCTATCTGCATTAGAGAAATACTTTACTTTCAGATTATTTTTGAGAAGATTTAACAAAATTCAAACTTTTATGTCCAAGACAGAACTCATTATTACTATTCTCTATGCTTTCTAATCTCAACTTGTTTCCAGGGAAATGGAGATGATGTCACAATTTTGTCACCCTAACAAGCTGAATCTTAACCATTTTTCTGTGTTTGCCTACATGTGATTTATAAGATTTCTGGACTATGAAAACATATTTAGTGATATGACTTATAAAATCTCTCATATGTTTATTACCAATATGCAGCCATGGTTCTCCCTTAGGCAAAATGAGGTCTCTTTCTGGAGAAAATAAAAGTTAAAAGAGAAATGTAAAGATAAAACACAGAAACAGAAAATTCCTTTCCTAAAACAGAAAGGAGAGAAACCAGTGGTTAGAATCTCAATACACGAGTCAGTTTTACACAGTGTTCTAGAATTAGTTTGACTCTCAACTCTGTGACTTAACAGTTGTGTGACCTAAGATCCATTCCTTATTGCTAATGTAGGGATAATTAATAACAGATCCTAGGGAGATTGGTTCAATATGGCGGAGTAGAAGGACGTACTCTCACTCTCTCTTACGAGACCACCAGAATCACAACTACTGCTGAACAATCATCGACAGGAAGACACTGGGACTCACCAAAAAAATATACCCCACATCCAAAGACAAAGGAGAAGAAACAATGAGATGGTAGGAGGGGAGCAATCACAATAAAATCAAATCCTATAACTGCTGGGTGGTTGACTCACAAACTGGAGAACACTTATACCACAGAAGTCCACCCACTGGATTGAAGGTTCTGAGCCCCACGTCAGGCTTCCCAACCTGGGGGTCTGGCAATGGGAGGAGGAATTCCTAGAGAATCAGACTTTGAAAGCTACCAGGATTTGATTGCAGGACTTTGACAGGACTGGGGGAAAAAGAGACTCCACTCTTGGAGGGCACACATGAAAGAGTGTGTGCATCAGGACACAGGGAAAGGAGCAGTGACCCCATACGAAACTGAACCAGACCAACCTGCTAGTGTTTGAGGGTCTCCTGCAGAGGTGAGGGGTGGCTGTGTCTCACAATGAGGACAAGGACACGGGCAGCAGAAATTCTGGGAAGTACTCCTTGGTGTGAGCCCTCACAGAATCCACCATTAGCCCCACCAAAGAGCTCGGGTAGGCTCCAGTGTTGGGTCACCTCAGACCAAACAACCAACAGGGAGGGAACCCAGCCCCACCCATCAGCAGACAAGTGGATTAAATTTTTAATGAGCCCTGCCAACCAGAGCAACAGCCAGCTCTACCCACGACCAGTCCCTCCCATCAGTTAACTTGCTTAAGCCTCGTAGATAGCCTCATCCACCAGAGGGCAGACAGCAGAAGCAAGAAGAATTTCAATCCTGCAACCTGTGGAACAAAAACCACATTCACAGAAAGATACACAAGATGAAAAGGCAGAGGGCTATATACCAGATTAAGGAACGAGATAAAACCCCAGAAAAACAACTAAATGAAGTGGACATAGGCAACCTTCCAGAAAAAGAATTCAGAATAATGATAGTGAAGATGATCCAGGACCTCTGAAAAAGAATGGAGGCAAAGGTAGAGAAGATGCAAGAAATGTTTAACAAAGACCTATAAGAATTAAAGAACAAAAAAACAGAGATGAACATTACAGTAACTGAAATGAAAAATACACTAGAAAGAATCAACAGCAGAATAACTGAGGCAGAAAAACACATAAGTGACCTGGAAGACAGAATGGTGGAATTCACTGCTCCAGAACAGACTAAAGAAAAAAGAATGAAAATAAATGAAGATAGCCTAAGAGACTTCTGGAGCAACATTAAACGTAACAACATTTGCATTATAGGGGTCCCAGAAGGAGAAGAGAGAGAGAGAGGACAAGAGAAAATATTTAAAGAGATTATAGTCGAAAACTTCCCTAACATGGGAAAGGAAATAGTCACTCAAGTCCAGGAAGCACAGAGAGTCCCATACAGGATAAACCCAAGGAGAAATATGCCGAGACACATAGCAATCAAATTGGCAAAAATTAAAGACAAAGAAAAAATATTGAAAGTGGCAAGGGAAAAATGACAAATAACATACAAGGGAACTCCCATAAGATTTACAGCTCATTTCTCAGCAGAAACTCTACAAGCCAGAAGGGAATACCATGACATATTTAAAGTGATGAAAGGGAAGAACCTTCAACAAAGATTACTCTACCAGGCAAGGATCTCATTCAGATTCGATGGAGAAATCAAAAGCTTTACAGACAAGTAAAAGATAAGAGAATTCAACACCACCAAACCAGCTCTACAACAAATGCTAAAGGAACTTCTCTAAGTGGGAACCACAAGAGAAGAAAAGGAGCTACACAAACAAACCCAAAACAATTAAGAAAATGGTAACAGGAACATACATATCGATAATTACCTTAAATGTGAATGGATTAAATGCTCCAACGAAAAGACACAGGCTGGAAGAATGGATACACAAACAAGACCAATATATATGCTTTTTACAAGAGACCCACTTCAGTCCTAGGGACACATACAGACTGAAAGTGAGGGGATGGGAAAAGATATTCCATGCAAATGGAAATCAAAAGAAAGCTGGAGTAGCAACACTCATATCAGATAAAATAGACTTTAAAATAAAGAATGTTACAAGAGACAAGGAAGGACACTACATAATGATCAAGGGATCATTTCAAGAAGAAGATATAACAATTATAAATATATATACACCTAACATAGGAGCACCTCAATACATAAGGCAACTGCTAACAGCTATAAAAGAGGAAATTGACAGTAACACAATAATAGTGGGGGACTTGAACACCTCACTTACACCAATGGACAGATCATCCAAACAAAAATTAATAAGGAAACACAAGCTTTAAATGACACAATAGACCAGATAGATTTAATTGACATTTATAGGACATTCCATCCAATAACAGCAGATTACACTTTCTTCTCAAGTGCGCATGGAACATTCACCAGGTTAGCTCACATCTTGAGTCACAAATTAAGCTTCAGTAAATTTAAGAAAATTGAAATCATATCAAGCATCTTTTCTGACCACAATGCTATGAGACTACAAATCAATTACAGGAAAAAATCTGTAAAAATACAAACAAATGTAGGCTAAACAATACATTACTTAATAGCCAAGAAATGACTGAAGAAATCAAAGAGGAAATCAAAAAATATCTAGAGACAAAAGACAATGAAAACACAATGATCCAAAACGTATGGGATGCAGCAAAAGCAGTTCTAAGAGGGAAGATTATAGTAATACAAGCCTACCTCAAGAGGCAAGAAAAGTCTCAAACAATCTAACCTTACACCTAAGGGAAGTAGAGAAAGAAGAGCAGAGAAAACCCAAAGTTAGAAGAAGGGGAAAAATTGTAAAGATCAGAGGAGAAATAAATGAAATAGAAACAAAGGGAACAATAGCAAAGATTAATAAAACTAAAAGCTGGTTCTTTGAGAAGATAAACAAAATTGATAAACCGTTAGCCAGACTCATCAAGAAAAAGAGGGAGAGGACTCAAATCAAGAAAATTATAAATTAAAAAGGAGAAGTTACAACAGACACCACAGAAATACAAAGCATCCTAAGAGACTACTACAAGCAACTGTATGCCAATAAAATGGACAACCTGGAAGAAGTGGACAAATTCTTAGAAAGGTATAACCTTCCAAGACTGAACCAGGAAGAAATAGAAAATATGAACAGACCAATCACAAGTAATGAAATTGCAGCTGTGATTAAAAATCTTCCAACAAACAAAAGCCCAGGACCAGACGACTTCACAGGTGAATTCTATCAAACATTTAGAGAAGAGCTAACACCCATCCTTCTGAAACTCTTCCAAAAAATTGCAGAGGAAGGAACACTCCTAAACTCATTATGAGGCCACCATCACCCTGATACCAAAACCAGACAAAGATACTACAAAAAAAAAGAAAATACAGACCAATAACACTGATAAATATAGATGCAAAAATCCTCAACAAAATACTAGCAAACAGAATCCAACAGCACATTAAAAGGATCATACACCATGATCAAGAGGGATTAATCCCAACAATGCAAAGATTGTTCAATATACATAAATCAATCAATGTGATACACCATGTTAACAAATTGAAAAATAAAAAACATATGATCATCTCAATAGATGCAGAAAAAGCTTTTGACAAAATTGAACACCCATTTATGATAAAAACTCTCCAAAAAGTGTGCATAGAGGGAACCTACCTCAACATAATAAAGGCCATATATGACAAACCCATAACAAACATTATTCTCAATGGTGAAAAACTGAAAGTATTTCCTCTAAGATCAGGAACAAGACAAGGATGTCCACTCTCACCACTATTTTTCAACATAGTTTTGGAAGTCCTAGCCATGGCAATCAGGGAAGAAGAAGAAATAAAAGGAATACAAATTGGAAAAGAAGAAGTAAAACTGTCACTGTTTGCAGATGACATGATACTATACATAGAGAATCCTAAAGATGCCAACAGAAAACTACTAGAGCTAATCAATGAATGTGGTAAAGTTGCAGGATACAAAATTAATGCACAGAAATTTCTTGCATTCCTATATACTAATGATGAAAAATCTGAAAGAGAAATTAAGGATACACTCCCATTTACCATTGCTAGCAAAAGGATAAAATACATAGGAATAAACCTACCTAGGGAGACAAAAGACCAGTATGTAGAAAGCTATGACACTGGTGAAAGAAGTTAAAGATGATACAAGCTGATGGAGAGATATACCATGTTCTTGGATTGGAAGAATCAATATTGTGGAAATGACTATACTACCCAAAGCTATCTACAGATTCAATGCAATCCCTATGAAATTACCAATGGCATTTTTTACAGAACTAGAACAAAAAATCTTAAAATTTGTATGGAGACAAAAAAGACCCTGAATAGCCAATACAGTTTTGAGGGTAAAAAACAGAGCTGGAGGGGGCTTCCCAGGTGGCGCAGTGGTTGAGAGTCTGCCTGCTAATGCAGGGGACACGGGTTCAAGCCCTGGTCTGGGAAGATCCCACATGCCGCGGAGCAACTAGGCCCGTGAGCCACAACTACTGAGCCTGCGCGTCTAGAGCCTGTGCTCTGCAGCAAGAGAGGCCACGATAGTGAGAGGCCTGCACACCGCGATGAAGAGTGGCCCCCGCTTGCCGCAACTAGAGAAAGCCCTCACAGAAATGAAGACCCAACACAGCCAAAAATAAATAAATTAATTAATTAAAAAAAAAAAAAAACAAAACAGAGCTGGAGGAATCAGACTCCCTGGCTTCAGACTATACTACAAAGCTACAGTAATCAAGACAATATGGTACTGGTACAAAAACAGAGATATAGATCAATGGAACAGAATAGAAAGCCCAGAGATAAACCCATGCACCTGTGGTCAACTAATCTGTGGCAAAGGAAGCAAGGATATACAATGGAGAAAAGACAGTCTCTTCAGTAAGTTGTGCTGGGAAAATAGGACAGCTATATGAAAAAGAATGAAATTAGAGCACTCCCTAACACCATACACAAAAATAAACTCAAAATGGATTAAAGACCTAAATGTAAGACCAGACACTATAAAACTCTTACAGGAAAACATAGGAAGAATATCTTTGACATAAATCACAGTAAGATCTTTTTTGAGCCACCTCCTAGAGTAATGGAAATAAAAACAAAAATAAACAAATGGGACCTAATGAAATTTAAAAGCTTTTGCAAAGCAAAGCAAACTGCAAACAAGACGAAAAGATAACCCTCAGAATGGGAGAAAATATTTGCAAATGAATCAATGGACAAAGAATTCCTCTCCAAAATATATAAACAGCTTAGGCAGGTCAATATTAAAAAAACAAACAACCGAATCCAAAAATGGGCCGAGGACCTAAATAGACATTTCTCCAAAGGAGACATACAGATGTCCAAGAAGCACACGAAAAGCTGCTCAACATCACTAATTATTGGAGAAATGCAAATCAAAACTACAATGAGGTATCACCTCACACCAGTTAGAATGGGCATCATCAGAAAATCTACAAACAACAAATGCTGGAGACGGTGTGGAGAAAAGAGAACTGTCTTACACTGTTAGTGGGAATATAAATTGATACAGCAACTATGGAGAACAGTATGGACATTCCTTAAAAAACTAAAAATAAAATTACCATGTGACCCAGCAATCCCACTACTGGTGATATGCCCAGAGAAAACCATAATTCAAAAGGCACATGCACCCCAACGTTCATTGCAGCACTATTTACAATAGCCAGGTCATGGAAGCAACCTAAATGCCCATTGACAGATGAATGGATAAAGAACATATGGTACATATATACAATGCAATATTACTCAGCCATAAAAAGGAACGAAATTGGGTCATTTGTAGAGATGTGGATGAATCTAGAGACTGTCATAGAGAGTGAAGTAAGTCAGAAAGAGAAAAAAATATATCGTATATTAACGTATATATGTGGAACCTAGAAAAATGGTACAGATGAACCGGTTTACAGGGCAGAAATTGAGACACCAATGTAGAGAACAAATATATGGACACCAAGGGGTGAAAGTAGTGGAGGGGGGTGGTGGTGCTGTGATGAATTGGGAGATTGGGATTGACATATACACACTAATATGTATAAAATGGATAACTAATAAGAACCTGCTATATAAAAAAATAAATTAAATAAAATTCAAAAAAAAATCCTATTCCATGGGGTTTCAGAGTGGATTAAAAGAGTGCACATAAAGCACTTAGCATAAAGCCTGACATTTTAACAAGTGTTCAATAAACGTTAGCCCTATTATTAGTAGTAATAACATTTCCTTGTAAGTCTTTCTTACTATCTTCAACAACTTAGCCTGCTATAACAAAATACCATAAACTGGGTGACTTATCAACAACAAAAATTGATTACTCACAGTTCTGGAGTTTGGAAATTGGATATCATTGTGCCAGGATGGTTGGGTTCTAGTTAAGACCCCCTTCCAGGTTGCAGATCCTGACTTCCTGGTGCATCCTCACATGGCAGAAAGAGTGAGCTTACTCTCTGATCTCTTATAAGGGCACTAATTTCACTTGTGGGGCCCCTGTCTCAAAGGCCCTACCTCCCTACCATCCCATATGGGGGTTAATATTTCAACATATGAATTTTGATGAGACAGAAACATTCAAATAACACTTACCTACTCTCAGGGAACAAATTATGTTCCAAGAGACACTGGAGCAACCCCTATACAGACACACATATTCAATGTGAGACAATGATTTTTAGTCCATCAGGAATGATTGGATACACAAAAGGTTGATAGACAACATGAGACCTGGAGTAAAGAGAAGGTGTAGGACAGAGCTGGTATGGTAAGAGGAGAAGACAGTCTCACAATTTTTTTTAAATTTATTTTATTATGTATTTATTTATTTTTGGCTGTGTTGGGTCTTCGTTGCTGTGCGTGGGTTTTCTCTAGTTGCAGCAAGCAGGTGCTACTCTTTGTTGCGGTGCACAGTCTTCTCATTGTGGTGGCTTCTCTTGTTGTGGAGCATGGGCTCTAGGTCTGTGGGCTTCCATAGTTGTGGCACGTGGGCTCAGTAGTTGTGGCTCGTGGGCTCTAGAGCACAGGCTCAGTAGTTGTGGCACACGGGTTTAGTTGTTCCTCGGCTTGTGGAATCTTCCTGGACCAGGGCTCGAACGTATGTCCCCTGTGTTGGCAGGTGGATTCCCAACCACTGTGCCACCAGGGAAGCCCCCCTCACAATTGTTTTAATACAAACTTTCAATCAGATGTACTCTCTTCAGTAAGAAAGAATATCTTATTGAGTAGAATTAATTACTTAAGAGAGGTTTTCAAATGTTTTACTTAAAAAAAATTACTTATATTTTTATAGCATGAAATTAAAATATTTTATTGGGGACATTATTTTTTAATAATAAACATATAAATAAATTATTTTATATTTTAGAGTATTTCTATTTAATTGATATTTCTAATTCATCAACAGTGACCAAATAATCTAAATATGTATACCTTCTAAAATTATTAGACAATCACAGGGAAAAATATTTTTTTTAAAAGCCTAAAAATCTATGGCCCTGCTTTTTTCCACCTTAGGAGAGAGGAATAATTTCCCTTTGAGATCTGGAGCTACAACCTTCTTCTGTATAGAAGTAATAATTTTGTCGAACAATGACAATTATTTTTATTCCTTTAGCTATGGTAAGCTAATGGGAGAATTTGCAAACTGGTCATCCTTATTGTTTAGACCATGGCTTCAGAACAGTGGATCTGATGGTGCCTTAACATTAAAAAAAAAAAAAAAAAAAAAGATTTTTCTTATTACCATATTTCAACAAAAACACTCAATATACCACAGCTTTAGGGATCTTAGCAAGATCACCATGGTTACTTCTGTACCCCATCAGTCACAAGCAGTCTTCTCCTTTCCTAAACTAGCTTTAAAATAGCTTCTTTATTATTAGTACGTATTCATGCTTTCTTTTGTTACTCATTCTTTTTCTTTCCTTAATTGCAGTAGAAATATCAAGTTCCATTAATACCTAAATTTCCAGTGTTCTTCATACTGTAACTTAACTCACAGATAGAATAATTCAAAAAAAATTACTAAAATCTATTTTTAATCAGATCATAGCCAAGATAGAAAGTCCCTGTTTGTGGCCCTGATTTCATTAGCAGAGTGGCCAGTAGAATGCCAATTAGCTAAACTTACCTTCAAGAATAGAAAATATGGCCAAGTTAGCCAGACAATAAATATCTGTGGGTGATCCTTTAGGGCAGTTGATAAGCCAAGGTTTTAGTTGAGTTGGGTTTTGATGCTTTCAGTAAGCTGTAGATATTTCTGCTTGAGAAAAAATGTGAAACAAAATGTAAATTGAATGAAATATGTAGAATGTAAAAGTGGATTTCTTTTCCTTTTAAGGAATTATCTGTGCTCATCTGGGAAATTTATGACCACTTTTAGTATTGCTGTATTAGAATATCATACATAACTAATCCAATCTGCTTTATAAACAAGACATATCAAGTAACAACAGAACTATAGGAAAACATGTGTCTATTTAGGTCAAGAATTTATATTTATTTTGGTTGTCATGCTCTCTGAAAGTAATTTAAGTCACTAAAATCATGAGTCAGTTACTGTCTGATGTATATAAAGTTGAAAGCTATATCTACTTATTTGTGGAGACTATAATCATAAACTTTCTGGTTGTCAATCTGTGTCTACTCACCAGGAACCTGGAAATGTCAGGTTCTGTCATGTTTAGTGCTCTTTTAATGAGTCACGGTAACTCACATAAATTTAATCTTTTCTTTTTTTCTCCATATAGACATAGCTATGGATTAATGGAATCTATCATTGGGATTTCCTGAGTCCCATTCTTAAACTCAAACAATCCTTTCGGTAAATCTGGAAAGTTGGGAAAGGAAAATATTAAAGATGAAAAAAATACAGTCCAATATTCTCATATTATAGATTACAAATTGTTTGGCTCTGAAAAGCTAAATGATTTGTCATAGACCAGAAATTAGCAGCAAAACCAGGTAAGGAGACCAGATTTATTGATTCCTGTTACCAGATTATAACTTATTTTCACTTAAAAAACACATTATAAATGTAAAATAATATGTACAAGATGACATGAAATGGAAAGATTGTGCTTAGAGTTATATACGTTAAGATTATTTTGGATAAATTCCTTCAATTTTTCATTCAATTTCTACTTTAGCCAGTAATAATTTGAAAAATTCCATTGTTATTCTTGACATATCAACTCCTATTGCCACAATTAAAAAATAATAATAATTGACTTTCTCATTATATAGTTGACAGTCACTTGATAAGGCTAACACAATTTATGCATAGAAACATAAATATGAACACAAGAAGAAAAAATATCATATATAATCTCAACAATCTTAGATAATCACTGGTGTCATTTTGGAGCATTTCCTTCTGTTTTTTATTTTATTTTATTTTTATTTTTTTAAAATTATTTATTTATTTATTTTTTATTTTTGGCTGTTTTGGGTCTTCGTTTCTGTGTGAGGGCTTTCTCCAGTTGTGGCAAGCGGGGGCCACTCTTCATTGCGGTGCGCGAGCCTCTCACTATCGCGGCCTCTCTTGTTGCAGAGCACAGGCTCCAAACGCGCAAGCTCCGTAGTTGTGGCTCACGGGACCAGTTGTTCCACGGCATGTGGGATATTCCCAGACCAGGGCTCGAACCCGTGTCCCCTGCATTAGCAGGCAGATTCTCAACCACTGCTCCACCAGGGAAGCCCTGTTTTTTATTTTTAATATCAATCAAGAAATCAAAAAATCTATGGATCATTTTTATTTACTCAGTTTATTTTGGAGTATCTACCAATGTACTATCTTTAGAAGCTGGAAGTACACTTAAATATAAGATAAAAACAGCTTCTTTTGTACATCTATTTTATATTTCTTGTAAAAGTTACAATTAAATACAGATGGCCTCAACTTGGGTAGACTTATGATTTTTCAACACTACAATGGTGTGAAAGCAATATGGGTTCAGTAGAAACTGTACTTTGAATTTTGACTTTTGACCTTTTCTCAGGTTAGTGATATGCAGTACTTTACTCTCATGATGCTGGGCAGGGCAGCCAGCCAGAGTGAACTCAGCCACACCATCGTAAGGGTAAAAAACTGACACACTTACAACCATTCTGTACACTTACAACAATTCTGTTTTTCACTTTGAGTACAGTATTCAATAAATTACATGAGATATTCAACATTTTATAATAAAATAGATTTTGTTTTAGATGCTTTTGCCCAACTGTAGGCTAGTGTAAGTGTTATAAGCACATTTAAGATAGGATAGGTTAAGCTATAGTGTTCAGTAGGTTAGGTGTATTACATGCATTTTTGACATAATACTCTCAAGTTAAAAATGGGTTTATTGGGATGTTATCCCATCATAAGTCAAGGAAGATCTGTAATTTCAAGACAATCAATTACAACTATAATTACAAATGGACCGGTTGCTCCTAAGCCTGCTGAAAGGCAGTTATTGTGGGACTTTCTTTAACCATCCTTCTACAATTGAGGCCCTGCTTTCTGGATCCCACATCTTCCTCTTGTTTTATTTTCCACTAGCATATTTTCTAAAACTTCTTAGGAAAGGGTACTTGGAAGATTAAATGTTAAAGTCTTTGATTATTTTAAAATGCCTTCAACCTATTTTCCAATTTTAATGGTATTTGGTACTGGCAGAGCATGCTAGGTTAGAAAATAATTTTCCTCAGAATTTAGAGGATATTGTCTCTATTTTCCTATAGGATCCAGAATTGCTATTAAGCAATCTAAAGTCATTTTGTTTCCCACCCTTATGATATGCCCAGTTCCCCACCCAACTCCTGTATGCTTTTAAGATTTTCTCTTTATCTACAAGGTTTTTTCCCAGTTTTATTGGTGAAAAATTGGCATAAATCACTGTATAAATTTAAGGCACATGGCATGATAGTTTGATTTACATATATTGTGAAATGTTTACCACAACTTGTTTAGCCAACATCTATCATCTCATATAGATACAATAAGAAAAAAGAAGGAAGAAAAGAAAAAAGGAAAAAAATTCTCCTTGTAATGAGAACTCTTAGGATTGACTCTTTTAACTTTCTTACATATCATACAGCAGTGTTAACTATAGTCATCATGTACATTACAGCCCTAGTACTTCTTTATCTTATAACTTATCCGCAAGGTTTTGCACATGGAAGCAACTTTTGATTTATTTTACTGATAATTCAATAAAACTTTTTTTTCTTTTCTTTTTTTCTTTTCTTTTTTTTCACACACACACACTGTATTTTATTTTTACAAGAGATAAATAGACTGACACCAAGCATTGTACATGGATGACCACCGCAAAAGCAACAATGATTGCAATTACCAAACATGAAACACACTCATACTATGTCATAATATTGACATTCAGTCCAGTAATCCTCCACTGTAACAGCTCCTTTACTTTGCAGTGAAAATTGATTTGTATATTCTTTGCCTCTGAGTCCTTGTGGGATTTTTTTTTTAATTCAAACAGAAAGTCACAAAAATTATACTCATCCTCATTAGTTCACTCAGTCCCATGTAATTAATTTTTTTTGTCTTGATCTTTTGTTAGCACTTTTATGAATTCATCAGTTTTTCATTAGAGTTCTGAAAATGCTTATTCATTCAGTTCAGCAGTACAGGCAGTTACCAGAAACCTGTACTTGTCAGAGTCTTTTCCATGAATTTCTTGAAGATGAAACCCTTTTATAGGAACATATTTCCAAAAGCATCAGAGTACACCCAGAACTGTCTGTAAATGACAAAAGACTTAAAAATGACCACGGTTAAAGATTTGATGAGAGTTCATAATAATGCAGTTGACAAGAAAATTAGTTATTTCTGAGATATACATTTTAAAGTAATAACTAGGATTATGACTTGTAACATTATACCAGAACATATAAGATTTTTAGAAATTTCATGTAATGTCTGAAACATTTATATTAACATATTTCCATACAAATAACCCAATGAAAGTTTAGTATTAATTGTTTTGTTTGTTTGTTTTTTTATACTGCAGATTCTTATTAGTCATCAATTTTATACACATCAGTGTATACACGTCAAACCCAATCGCCCAATTCAGCACACCACCATCCCCACCCCACCACAGTTTTCCCCCCTTGGTGTCCATATGTCTGTTTCTACATCTGTGTCTCAAATTCTGCCCTGCAAACCAGCTCATCTGTACCATTTTTCTAGGTTCCACATACATGCATTAATATACGATATTTGCTTTTCTCTTTCTGACTTACTTCACTCTGTATGACAGTCTCCAAATTCATCCACGTCTCAACAAATGACTCAATTTCGTTCCTTTTAATGGCTGAGTAATATTCCATTGTATATATGTACCATATGTTCTTTATCCATTCATCTGTTGATGGGCATTTAGGTTGCTTCCATGACCTGGCTATTGTAAATAGTGCTGCAATGAACATTCGGGTGCATGTGTCTTTTTGAATTATGGTTTTCTCTGGGTATATGCCAAGTAGTGGGATTGCTGGGTCATATGGTAATTCTATTTTTAGTTTTTTAAGTAACCTCCATATTGTTCTCCATAGTGGCTGTATCAATTTACATTCCCACCAACAGTGCAAGAGGGTTCCCTTTTCTCCACACCCTCTCCAGCATTTGTTGTTTGTAGATTTTCTGATGATGCCCATTCTAACAGGAGTGAGGTGATACCTCATTGTAGTTTTGATTTGCATTTCTCTAATAATTAATGATGTTGAGCATCTTTTCATGTGCTTCGTGGCCGTCTGTATGTCTTCTTTGGAGAAATGTCTATGTAGGTCTTCTGCCCATTTTTGGATTGGGGTGTTTGTTTCTTTGATATTGAGCTGAATGAGCTGTTTATATATTTTGGAGATTAATCCTTTGTCCGTTGATTCATTTGCAAATATTTTCTCCCATTCTGAGGGTTGTCTTTTCGTCTTGTTTATGGTTTCCTTTGCTGTGCAAAAGCTTTGAAGTTTCATTAGGTCCCACTTGTTTATTTTTGTTTTTATTTCCATTACTCTAGGAGGTGGATCGAAAAAGATCTTGCTGTGATTTATGTCAAAGAGTGTTCTTCCTATGTTTTCCTCTAAGAGTTTTATAGTGTCCAGTCTTATATTTAGGTCTCTAATCCATTTTGAGTTTATTTTTGTGTATGGTGTTAGGGAGTATTCTAATTTCATTCTTTTACATGTGGCTGTCCAGTTTTCCCAGCACCACTTATTGAAGAGACTGTCTTTTCTCCATTGTATATCTTTGCCTCCTTTGTCATAGATTAGTTGACCATAGGTGCGTGGGTTTATCTCTGGGCTTTCTATCTTGTTCCATTGATCTATGTTTCTGTTTTTGTGCCACTACCATATTGTCTTGATTACTGTAGCTTTGAAGTATAGTCTGAAGTCAGGGAGTCTGATTCCTCCAGCTCCATTTTTTTCCCTCAAGACTGCTTTGGCTATTTGGGGTCTTTTTTGTCTCCATACAAATTTTAAGATGATTTCTTCTAGCTCCGTAAAAAATGCCATTGGTAATTTGATAGGGATTGCATTGAATCTGTAGATTGCTTTGGGTATTACAGTCATTTTCACAATGTTGATTCTTCCAATCCAAGAACATGGTATATCTCTCCATCTGTTGGTATCATCTTTAATTTCTTTCATCAGTGTCTTATAGTTTTCTGCATACAGGTCTTTTGTCTCCCTAGGTAGGTTTATTCCTAGGTATTTTATTCTTTTTGTTGCAATGGTAAATGGGAGTGTTTCCATAATTTCTCTTTCAGATTTTTCATCATTAGTGTATAGGAATGCAAGAGATTTCTGTGCATTAATTTTGTATCCTGCAACTTTACCATATTCATTAATTAGCTCTAGCAGTTTTCTGGTGGCAGTTTTAGGATTCTCTATGTAAAGTATCATGTCATCTGCAAACAGTGACAGTTTTACTACTTCTTTTCCAATGTGTATTCCTTTTATTTCTTTTTCTTCTCTGATTGCCGTGGCTAGGACTTCCAGAACTATGTTGAATAATAGTGGTGAGAGTGAACATCCTTGTCTCGTTCCTGATCTTAGAGGAAATGCTATCACTTTTTCACCATTGAGAATGATGTTTGTTATGGGTTTGTCATATATGGCCTCTATTATGTTGAGGTAGGTTCCCTCTATGCCCACTTTCTGGAGAGTTTTTATCATAAATGGGTGTTCAATTTTGTCAAAAGCTTTTTCTGCATCTATTGAGATGATCATATGCTTTTCTTCTTCAATTTGTTAATATGGTGTATCACATTGATTGATTTGCGTATATTGAAGAATCCTTGCATCCCTGGGATAAATCCCTCTTGATCGTGGTGTATGATCCTTTTAATGTGTTGTTGGATTCTGTTTGCTAGTATTTTGTTGAGGATTTTTGCATCTATGTTCATCAGTGATATTGGTCTGTAATTTTCTTTTTTTGTAGTGTCTTTGTCTGGTTTTGGTATCAGGGTAATGGTGGCTTCATAATGAGTTTGGGAGTGTTCCTTCCTCTGCAATTTTTTGGAAGAGTTTGAGAAGGATAGGTGTTAGCTCTTCTCTAAATGTTTGATAGAATTCACCTGTGAAGCCATCTGTTGGAAGATTTTTAATCACAGTTTCAACTTGTGGGTGGTCTGTTCATATTTTCTATTTCTTCCTGGTTCAGTCTTGGAAGGTTATACCTTTCTAAGAACTTGTCCATTTCTTCCAGATTGTCCATTTTATTGGCATAAAGTTGCTTGTAGTAGTCTCTTAGGATGCTTTGTATTTCTGTGGTGTCTGTTGTAACTTCTCCTTTTTCACTTCTGATTTTATTGATTTGAGTCCTCTCCCTCTTTTTCTTGATGAGTTTGGCTAATGGCTTATTAATTTTATCTTCTCAAAGAACCAGCTTTTTGTTTTATTGATCTTTGCTATTGTTTTCTTTGTTTCTATTTCATTTATTTCCGCTCTGATCTTTATGATTTCTTTCCTTCTGCTAACTTTGGGCTTTGTTTGTTCTTCTTTCTCTAGTTTCTTTAGGTGTAAGGTTAGATTGTTTACTTGAGATTTTTCTTGTTTCTTTAGGTAGGCTTGTATAGCTATAAACTTCCCTCTTAGAACTGCTTTTGCTGCATCCCATAGGTATTGGGTCATCGTGTTTTCATTGTCATTCGTCTCTAGGTATTTTTTGATTTCCTCTTTGTTTTCTTCAGTGATCTCTTGGTTATTTAGTAACGTATTGTTTAGCCTCCATGTGTTTGTGTTTTTTACGTTTTTTCCCCTGTAATTCATTTCTAATCTCATAGTGTTGTGGTCAGAAAAGATGCTTGATATGATTTCAATTTTCTTAAAATTACTGAGGCTTGATTTGTGACCCAAGATGTGATCTATCCTGGAGAATGTCCGTGCACACTTGAGAAGAACATGTAATCTGCTGTTTTTGGATGGAATGTCCTATAAATGTCAATTAAATCTATCTGGTCTATTGTGTCATTTAAAGCTTCTGTTTCTTTATTTATTTTCATTTTGGATGATCTGTCCATTGGTGTAAGTGAGGTGTTAGAGTTCCCCACTATGATTGTGTTACTGTCGATTTCCTCTTTTATAGCTGTTAGCAGTTGCCTTATGTATTGAGGTGCTCCTATGTTGGGTGCATATATATTTATAATTGTTATATCTTCTTCTTGGATTGATCCCTTGATCATTATGTAGTGTCCTTCCTTGTCTCTTGTAACATTCTTTATTTTAAAGTCTATTTTATCTGATATGAGCATAGCTACTCCAGCTTTCTTTTGATTTCCATTTGCATGGAATATCTTTTTCCATTCCCTCACTTTCAGTCTGTATGTGTCCCTAAGTGTGAAGTGGGTCTCTTGTAGACAGCATATATATGGGTCTTATTTTTGTATCCACTCAGCAAGCCTGTGTCTTTTGGTTGGAGCATTTAATCCATTCACGTTTAAGGTAATTATCGATATGTATGTTCCTGTTACCATTTTCTTAATTGTTTTGGGTTTGTTTTTATAGGTCCTTTCCTTCTCTTGTGTTTCCCACGTAAAGAAGTTCCTTTAGCATTTGTTGTAGAGCTGGTTTGTGGTGCTGAATTCTCCTAACTTTTGCTTGTCTGTAAAGCTTTTGATTTGTCCATCAAATCTAAATGAGGGGGGCTTCCCTGGTGGCGCAGTGGTTGAGAATCTGCCTGCCAATGCAGGGGACATGGGTTCGAGCCCTGGTCTGGGAAGATCCCACATGCCGCGGAGCAACTGGGCCCGTGAGCCACAACTACTGAGCCTGCGCATCTGGAGCCTGTGCTCCAGAACAAGAGAGGCCGCGATAGTGAGAGGCCCGCACACCGCGATGAAGAGTGGCCCCCGCTTGCCGCAACTGGAGAAAGCCCTCACACAGAAATGAAGACCCAACACAACCAAAAAAAAAAAAAAATCTAAATGAGATCCTTGCCGGGTAGAGTAATCTTGGTTGTAGGTTCTTCCCTTTCATCACTTTAAGTATATCATGCCACTCCCTTCTGGCTTGTAGATTTTCTGCTGAGAAATCAGCTGTTAACCTTATGGGAGTTCCCTTGTATGTTATTTGTCATTTTTCCCTTGCCACTTTCAATAATTTTTCTTTGTCTTTAATTTTTGTCAACTTGATTACTATGTGTCTCGGAGTGTTTCTCCTTACGTTTATCCTGTATGGGACTCTCTGTGGTTCCTGGACTTCAGTGGCTATTTCATTTCCCATGTTAGGGAAGTTTTCGACTATAATCTCTTCAAATATTTTCTCTGGTCCTTTCTCTCTCTCTTCTCCTTCTGGGACCCCTATAATGCGAATGTTATTGCGTTTAATGTTGTCCCAGAGGTCTCTTAGGCTGTCTTCATTTCTTTTCATTCTTTTTTCTTTATTCTCTTCTGCAGCAGTGAATTCCACCATTCTGTCTTCCAGGTCACTTATCCATTCTTCTGCCTCAGTTATTCTGCTATTGATTCCTTCTAGTGTAATTTTCATTTCAGTTATTGTATTGGTCATCTCTGTTTGTTTGTTCTTTAATTCTTCTAGGTCTTTGTTAATCATTTCTTGCATCTTCTCAATCTTTGCCTCCATTCTTATTCCGAGATCCTGGATCATCTTCACTATCATTATTCTGAATTCTTTTTCTGGAAGGTTGCCTATGTCCACTTCATTTAGTTGTTTTTCTGGGGTTTTTTCTTGTTCCTTCATCTGGTATATAGCCCTCTGCCTTTTCATCTTGTCTATCTTTCTGTGAATGTGGTTTTTGTTCCACAGGCTGCAGGATTGTAGTTTTACTTGCTTCTGCTGTCTGCCCTCTGGTGGTTGAGGCTATCTAAGAGACTTGATGGGAGGCTCTGGTGCTGGGTAGAGCTGACTGTTGTTGTGGCGGTCAGAGCTCCATTAAACTTTAATCCACTTGACTGTTGATGGGTCGGGCAGGGTTCCCTCCCTGTTGGTTGTTTTGCCTGAGGCAACCCAACACTGGAGCCTACCTGGGCTCTTTGTTGGGGCTAATGGCAGACTCTGGGAGGGCTCACGCCAAGGAGTACTTCCCAGAACCTCTGCTGCCAGTGTCCTTGTCCCCACGGTGAAACAGAGTCAGCCCCCACCTCTGCAGCAGACCCTCCAACACTAGCAGGTAGGTCTCGTTCAGTCTCCCCCAGGGTCACTGCTTCTTCCCCCGGGTCCCGATGCACACACTAGTCCATGTGCGCCCTCCAATAGTGGGGTCTCTGTTTCCCCCAGTCCTGTTGAAGTCCTGCAATCAATTCCCACTAGGTTTCAAAGTCTGATTCTCTATGAATTCCTCCTCCCGTTGCTGGACCCCCAGGTTGGGAAGCCTGACGTGGGGCTCAGAACCTTCACTCCAGTGGGTGGACTTCTGTGGTATAAGTGTTCGCCAGTTTGTGAGTCACCCACCCAGCTGTTGTCGGATTTGATTTTACTCTGATTGTGCCCCTCCTACCGTCTCACTGTGGCTTCTCCTCTGTCCTTGGATGTAGGGTATCCTCCTTGGTGAAGCCCAGTGTCTTCCTGTCAATGATTGTCCAGCAGCCAGTTGTGATTCTGGTGCTCTTGCAAGAGGGAGTGAGAGCACGTCCTTCTACTCCACCATCTTGGTTAACCCTCAACTTTTTTTAATATTGAGGTTTAATATGTGCTTTTTCACTTGTAGGAAATTTCCTTGTTTTAAAAATATCAATTTTGTATATATATATAAGCATATATGTATTACATATATACATATACATATGTATATATGTACATACATACATAATCTGCCCTTTCATACTTGTTCTCCTTTAGTTGGATATCTTAGCCATGCCTAATAATATTATCTATCTCCTGTCAACTTTGCTCCACAACCATCTTTCACTAGATTTCATTTTGTTGTTTGTTTTGTCCCTTTCTTTTATTCTGCCTTGATGAACTAGACCTGGTATTCTCCTAAGACCTGATTTTACTAGTTTTTGTCAAAATTCTTTCTTTTCTTCAAATAAAAAGATTTTCTTAAGGGAATGTGATCTCAACAATTAGAAGCATATGTTACTACAACCATCTTTTTAAACCTTGACTCTCACAGGCAAACATGCATAAAGAGGAAGGGAGCTGTTGTCAGGGTCTTTTCTGCATTTATAATATCTATGTGTTTTCATAATACAGAAAGTGATGTTACTGATTATGAGATTAATCTTGGAAATGATTAAAGTCCATTGTCACACAGTCATTCAATCTTTTATAATTTTTTTCAATAAAATGTATGTCTTGTGGATTAGGAACTACTAGGCATTGACTGATTAAACAAAAAAAAACGAGACATTCTCTGCATTTGAGGAGCTCTCAGCATGTTAAAGGAGACAACTATGTAAACAAATTAGAATAAAATGTATTAATAATATACAACTGCATAATTGTTCACTATTGCCTGAATTAAATGATTAAGTTTTAGAATTTTAAAACTAACTATAACCCTAGAGTTTATTTTGTCCAGAAACAAACAAAAAACCATGAATGAGTACTTACAGTTTGACTCTTTATTTTCATTAACTCCTCAAATTAACTGGATACTATATCCAGTTTGCAGATGAGAAATTATATTGTCTCATTCATTCATACATTCATTCATTATTTAGCAAATAATAATTATTAAGTGTCAGACCCCGCTCTGCACAGTTGAGACAATCAGAAGTAAATGTAATTGTCCCTGATTTCCATGGAGATTAGTCTGGTGGTGGTGGTGAAATACACTAGTCAAATAATCACAAAAATATATAAAATGTGTAAGTGTTTAGGAGGAATGTTACATGCAGTTGTCAGCATATGTAATAGTAGGATTTGACCTTCTCATTCAATCAGCTATTTTAAGCTTTGTCTCATTGCCAGGCATTGTTCTAGCTACTAAAAATACCACATAAAAAAGTCAGACATTGTCCTTACCCTTGTGGAAATTACAATCTAACAGACGCTCAGAAAGAATAAGCGATACATTGGAGGTTATATATTTCAGAAGAGAGGGAGCTGAAATTCATGCTGTTCAGTCTGATGCCAAAGCCCATTTTCCACTGTAACATGCCACCTTCCCCAATTTTATCTATCTGTGGTTTAGTGAGCATTTGTCTCTTTTTGTTTGTTTGTTTATCTGCCCAACAAATAGACTTTTTCTTTTTCTCCATGGTGAAGCATTCCCCACACACTCTATGAGTCTTAATGGCAGGCAAAGGCTGCTTCTCACTGCAGACACTGAAAAGCCAGACACTAGTTTTCTGAGTCTCCCATGCAGAAGTGAATGGCTTGGGCATGTGATTTTACCAATCCAGTATGCTTACCTTGCATTTTAATTATGTTTATGTGTCTCAAAGAAGGAGGGAACATCTTTCACAGAAGTGACAGAGAAAACACCTGGTGTTCAGGGTTCTCAGCTATGTAGGTGCAGTCTGTGCCTCTGATATTCAGCAGTGGCAACATCGATGGTCTCAGTGTGCTGTATTTCAACACCAGTCCTCCCTTTTTTCTTACTATTTTCTGAGTCTGGTTCTCCCACCTTTTTGGTGACTGATTAAATCATCTAGATTTATTTTCTATTGCTTGCAACTAGGAACCCAAGCAAATTCAGTTTGGATTATTTCATGACAAGCACTGAACTTCTCTGACCAATAGTGGATTGGATGATAATGGAATGAAATCTTCATTTTCTTATGCAGAGTTCTATAGAACGTCCTCTTTCATTTCCTTCACTGTTGGGAAAGGTAAATTAACAAGAAATAGGATATTGATAGTGCTTTCAAGACTATTGATTGGTGTGATGGCAAAGACAATTCACTTAGAGTATTTGGGCTTATTGAAACCTATAAATTGATTCAACCTTTATGAATATCTACACATATCCAGACTCTAATTGAAAGCATCTTCAAAACGATTGAAATCAGAAATAAAACTGAGATATATTACTTTCCTTTAAATCTATTCCTATTAGTTGTCAACTGTTTTTCTCATTTTTAATATTTTCTTACTTTTGTATGAGCATAATCCTCATTCTAAAAATGTGAACTGAAAAATCTGTCAAATTTTTTAATCTCATGATCAACGAAAAACTTAGTAGTTGTGATTTTTCACTTTTCAACTAGTTACTCTGATATTATATACACACAATCTAAAGGAGCTGCCAATCAAGGAATTTGTTGATCCTCAAGACTGTGATTTCAACTAGAGAAGTTTCCTTAACCACCGCTGCATTTGACTTTGATGACTGGTTGCTTATCAGTGCATGTTTTCCTTGTAATTCATGAACAATTTGTTTTTCTGAGTTTTCACTAACATTTATTTATACAAACTTTTTTTGTTGAAGTTTATAATAGCTTTATGTTTGTTACAAGAGAAGTTTGTTAAATGGATATTTATCTGATGAAATGAAAATTTTCTGTGATATTTATCCATGATAGAATGTATTCAAGAATCTGTTGATTCAGGATGTTTAATTATAGGAATAGAGTAACAGTTCTGAAAAGGAGAATGATTCAACTGTCCACTTTTTTCATATGTCAACCTTTCAAATCTTTCCAGGATATTAGTGAAGTTAGCCACTGGGCATGTGGCTATATCAATTAATATTAATACATGGCAACCACTAAATATTAATCACCCAGAGGTTAAACTCTATATCCAGTAATCTGGATATTTCAAAATATCTGGATGTTTGATATTTGTTAGATGAATATCTAAGCAATTTTTAAAAATTCCAAATAAATGTTTATCTTTGAAGACTATATTAACATGAACTTGATCTCAGGTGGTCTCGGCCTACAACTGCTTGAAGCAGGGTTTCGGTTCCTGGCCAGAAATTGAGGTCAGGTTGCAGAACTGAGAGCACCAAATCCTAGCCACTAGACCAGTGGTCAATGACAAGGCCCTGGCCCTTCGGTTTTGCAGAAGAAAACTCCCACAAAGATGGAAAGTAATGAAACAAGTAAAGTAGTTTATTAGGAGGAAAAAAAAAAAAAAGAGTAGAGTATGTGTGGATAGACACACAAGGGAGGACTCAGAGAGAGAGAGACATACCCTTGTGATAGTTTGAATCACCTATATGGGACATTTCTTCCAGGTTTCCTTTGGCCAATCACTTTGATTTGCCTGGTTCAGAGCCGTATTTGGTATATCTCAGGATCCTCCCATGTGTGCATGTGCATCTCTCAGCCAAGATGGATTCCACCAAAGATGCCTATGGGTAGTTGGCATCACTTACTATGACCTCTCTTTTTGACCTCTAAGGAGCTTTCTAGTCAGGAAGGTTTCCTTGACTTCAAGAATGAATATGTGGTCTCTTCTATCTGCATCACAGGGAACGAATCTCCAATTGCTTACCCTGGGGGAGCCCATCTACCTCCTGCCTCAAACTGATGCCTTCAATGGCTTATTCATATTTCATTGAGAATAAGCAAAAACATTTTATATTGATATCAAATAAAAATAAAATACAGCATGAAGAAGTAAAAAGATAGATCAAAGTGCCTAAGCCTACGATATCATAAATATCTATATAAAAGCAGATGCCAAATTTCTACCGATTGAGTTACCAATAGATGCTTTAAATCAATTCATTTTTGTGCTTTACTTATTTTGATAGTGTCATCACTATATTTCTAAGCACTTCAATGTCAGCTTTTTATTTATTTATTTTTGATTAATATCTTTCGAGACACTATCTCTCAGATTGACTTAGTTTAATTTTAGCTGTATTGTTTACATTTTCACTTTAGCTTAGTGTACTAAAATATATTATCTTTAATCCTGAGTGACTTTCTGCATTACAGTTAATATTTTATAAGATAAAAGTTATTTACAGTAAATTTGTTTTAATATTACACAAAAACTTAGTAAAATCTTTCTAATCCAGATTTGGGGATGGGGACAAAAGAATTCCAGATAACTTGAACAGGATTGACAAAATGGATGACAGGTGTTCTCACTGTTGACCTTCATGCAGTCACTTCCTCCGTTCTTTCTTTTCTTTTCTTTTCTGTTTTTTAAATTACTGGGTGTATCCTGTGTAGATCATGCTTTTTATTTTTTTTCTAAGTAAATCTTTATTTATTTATTTATTTTTGGCTGCATTGGGTCTTCATTGCTGTGCACAGACTCTCTCTAGTTGCAGTGAGCAGGGGCTACTCTTCGTTGTGGTACATGGGCTTCTCATTGTGGTGGCTTCTCTTGTTGTGGAGCACAGGTTCTAGGCATGTGGGCTTCAGTAGTTGTGGCACATGGTCTTAGTTGCTCCGTGGCATGTGGGATCTTCCCAGACCAGGGCTCAAACCCATGTCCCCTGCATTGGCAGGCGGATTCTTAACCACTGTGTAACCAGGAAAATCCCCATTCTTTCTTAAAATACCTTTATGTGAATGAAAGGCCTTTTGTTTTCATATGTCATTAGGAGAGACTTAGTTTCATTCTCCTCCAGAACTGGAGGAATTTGTGATACCCTATAATCTTACGAATTCTTGCCTTGCCTTCCTGTTTTCTTGCAGACACTACTACTGCTGTAATTTTATATTTGCTTGTGTCCTTATATATTGCAAATACTCACACATATTTTATTATTTTCTATGTCCAATACAGTCCAATAACTTAACAGTTTTTATCTTTATTTTATAGTTTAGGACACTAAGGACCAAAGAATTAAGTCACGCATGATGGGTTGTTACATGGTTCCACAGCTGGGAAAAGCTAGTTCTATAACCTCCGACTCTAAGTTGTGCAAATTTTCTAATACACCACAACATCTCACTATCAGTTATTATGCTTATAGTAAATATTTATTGAGCCAAACTTTTATCTTTCAGTCCCGTGATATAATCCACTGTCATTTTTATTATACTATGCCATCAGGTGACATGGATTTAAGTTTGATAGTGAAGTATCAAAAATGTTGCTTTCTAGATGTTTGGAGTATGGTAAGGGCAAGATAGAAACATTTTTGTTATATTATAAGCCAAGAATCCAATTTGCTTCTGTATCAGAGAATTAAATTCCTGAGACCTGAGCCTGAATGAATGGCAAACAGACCCTTTAGTATTACTTACAGTTTTTCTCTAGGTTAGCTTCTTATGCATGGGGGCCAATTTCAGCCTTTCTCAATCATCTTTTTTTTTTTTTTTTTAAGCATCTTTATTAGAGTATAATTGCTTTACAATGGTGTGGTAGTTTCTGCTTTATAACAAAGTGAATCAGTTATACATATACATATGTTCCCATATCTCTTCCCTCTTGCATCTCCCTCAATCATCCTGAGAGTACATACTGTAATAATGGAATAACAATACTATTCAGTTGAATTTCATTTTGCAAGGTTTTAAACAGCTTGATCTGATAAGAATCTTGTGAAGTTCGTGGGTCAGATTTTATCACTCTCATTTTAGAGAGGAAAAACTAGGATTAAGGGAATAGGCCAGGTACACAAAGATCCTAAGCAACAGACCTGAGGCTAGAACTCAGTTTTCTTGACAGTTGGTTTTATGTAGTGCCCCACTTTTGCCCCAACTGTGCTGGTACTTAGAAGCCATCACAATGCTTCTGACAAATGGAATTCTGTGATAGAGGAGTGGCAGCAACATTTTTTCAATTATGTTCAAGAGAGGATACATTCTCTGTACAGTTTCAGAAGGCTTCCCTCAGTTATTCACCAGGTATTGCACAATCAAGCAGTCAAAATTCTTTGCAATAAAATTCAAATTTAATTCCAGGGTAATCCACAAAAGAAATGCTTTCTGGGAGATTAATGTTCAGAAAAGTAAGAGAACATTTGTACTTCAAGGTGCTGGGTGCTGCTTTGTGCCACTACCGTGTGCACCTTGGGTTAAATTATTAGGTTCTTGGTTAAACCAATGAACTTGGGTCTCACCAGTGGATTATTATTCAAATTAGTATAGTGAAAAGTGTCATTGTCACAGTCATCTCAGTTTAAGACAAGGAAACAGAACACTTGTCTTGAAACAAAAATATGCAAGCAGGGAAAAAATGCTGGCACTGGCTGTGTCAAAAGTAGTTTATTCATGAGTTAATTGCCTATATGAGTTGACAGGAAGTGATTCCAGAGTCATTCCTCCAAGAGGCAGAACAATCTTGTACTCAGAAAGGAAGAAAGATGCATGAGAAAATAACACAGTGAGAAGCTGTGAAGAGGAGCTCAAATTATTATGCAATGCACTAATGAGAACAAAGAGATACTTTGTTCCAAAAATATCTTCAGAGACAAATATCTCTAAATTGAATTTGTATATTTAAAAAAAAAGGATGGGGCTTCCCTGGTGGCGCAGTGGTTGAGAATCTGCCTGCTAATGCAGGGGACATGGGTTCGAGCCCTGGTCTGGGAAGATCCCACATGCCACGGAGCAGCTGGGCCCGTGAGCCACAACTACTGAGCCTGCGCGTCTGGAGCCTGTGCCCCGCAACGGGAGGGGCCGCGATAGTGAAAGGCCCGCGCACCGCGATGAAGAGCGGTCCCTGCACCGCGATGAAGAGTGGCCCCCACTTGCCGTAACTAGAGAAAGCCCTCGCACGAACCGAAGACCCAACACAGCCAAAAAATAAAATAAAAAATAAAAAAATAAAAAATAAAAAATAAAAAAAAAAATAAAATAAAAAAAAGGATGCTTGTTGAATTGCATGTTATGTAAATGTCAACTGTTTGTTAGATCATAAGAAAAATATTATTTAAAACAGGCCAGATTATTTGGATGTGTGATCATCTCTAAGGCTCTAAAAGCTGAATGTAGGTGGCAGGTTGTATCATCAACCACCGCATCATAATCGTTAACAGCATTTGACTTTACCTCTCTTTTAGCTGAAATATTTCCTTATGCATGGACATTTTTCTATTTTTAAAGGTAAAGTGACAAAATACTCTGTGAAGCTGTACTGGGCATCTAAATTTTTAAAAGGAATTTTAATCTAGAAAAGATAACATACTGCTCAGGAAAATAGTATATTCAGCACTAGAAAAAGTTGCAATAGGGCTCAGTTGTAGGAATTGCAAGTTCCTTTTTGGCCACTTCAAATGTTGCATTTCAGTGTCAACTCACTGTCCAATTATCTGTATTCACACTCTTTGGCTGAACTTCATGGCCTCCCATAACTTTACTCCAATTTACTTTCATTATCTAATTTTCCATTAATTTTTACTCCATATTCCCTGTTTTCTTTTCACAGTGACATTTTCTCTTCCAAGTCTGTATTTATGCTCTTCCCACTGCTTGAGATGCCTTGTTCCCACTCTGGATCCCTCCGCTTAATTTTTTCTTTACGTTCCAACTCAAATTTATCCTCCCCCTTAAAGTATTTTCTACTTCCAAATAGGCTTGAGGTCACCAGTTTAACCCTAATTACAGACATCTTCAGGAGGTTACAACTAACAAGAGTCTTTTGTGAGCAATTTCTCTTTATTTCTTATGTCTTACTGTGAAGCAGAATAGGCAATGCCTCTAGGTATTGGTGACTAAAGAGGGAGACATTTTATTGATAAATGGTTACTTTATCAGGCTGAAACAACTAACCTGACGGTGCTTTCTCTATGTTCACTGAGTAATTTTTGAGAGCTCAGGTAGTATTGAAGTAAAGATTTAAAGAGGCGGGTTCTATATTTATATTTACAGCACTTAATTTCAGAAAGATGCAGATGGACAGTCCATTTGTATTAGCAATATTTTTATTATTGTAATAATATAAAATATTCAAGGTGCTTATGGTTGTCATGTGAAAGAACTTTGTCAGATTACAATGTACCTGAAATCTGATGATCCTCAGAACATATTGTTCAGTTATCATGAGACATCCATTCTAATTGTTTTTTCTTATTTTGAATTCCAGAGATTATGAATAAACATTAAAATGTAAATTCATTAAAATTGCAGGAGACATTTGAATGTTTACTTGGTTTGGGCATGCTAGGATATATATCCATTTTTCAACAAATAAATATTGACTGAGCACCCACTCTTTTCCTTAATATAGTATTATGGAAACTCAAGAAAGTTCCACTTGTGGGGGAGGGTGGTGATGGTGGGATGAACTGGGAGATTGGGATTGACATATATACACTAATATGTATAAAATAGATAACTAATAAGAACCTGCTATATAAAAATAGTAATAATAAATAAAATAAAATTTTTTAAAAAGTCCATTTTACCTGGGGAATCACTATTTAAAATTATTTATTTTAATTTATTTTTTATTAAGAAAATTATATATATTAAAAAAAATCCCACAGTGCCTTCATGTAAAGTGATTTATAATCTTGTTACTAATACAAAATTTTTCGAGTTTTGTGCTAATATTTGTCCATAAAAGTCTTACTTTATCTTCTATTTACTGGAACTTGTTTACCTACCAAATAAAAGGGAGTGAAAGGAAACATCGTAGCTATTATTGCTTTTTTTCCAACAAGCTTTTAGTGAGCATTTAATTCTGTGTTTCAGGATTTCTGGCCTCTACAATACAAAGGAAAATAATATCAGTTGCTACCCTCAAGAAGCTCAAAGTATAGTGGGATGAAAATAATATCTAAAGTTTAAATAATGCTTTATTGATTATATATTCTATACTTTGCTTATTTTTATTAGCGCTACTTTATAGATGAGAAAATTGAATTTCATGAGTCAAGTTGTTTGCCCAAAGTCACACAGTAATAAAGTGGCAAAACCTATATTTAAACTAACGTCTTATGTCTCTGAAACAGAGGCACCACCTGTTATGGATTTGACATTATATTACTGGGCAGTGAATGCCCTGAGGAGATTAAAACTTGTCTTCTTTCTGATTCTTGAATTTAGAAGTGTTTACTGAAACAATGGCAACTTCATTCTAGATAAACAATTACTGTCTTCAAATTTTTTCTTTATTAATGTTTTCAATTTGATCTATTTAGTGTTTCATAGTTTTTCAGGTGAGGGAGAAACAAAATCAATGTTGTGCCACACTAAAGACTCTAAAAACAGCAAGGAGCTATGGGAAAGCTCAGAGTCAATTATAAAGGGAGTCAACTCAGACAGGTAAACAGAATTCATCATTAATTAATGCAGAGTCCTCTGCTCTGTGAAGTAGCTGTAGTTGAGTGTTAACCAAACTTTCTGGTTGGTACAAAAAGTTTTTGTTTTTGTTTTTAATGAGTCTAAATTCACTCAAGATCTTGCAGCAACAAGGATGCCACTGACCTCTCAACGGTAGTGACTGATGGTTCCACTAAAAACCAGAAAAATGCTAGTTTTGGAAACATATGACTGGTGGAAAGACAAGTAAAACTAATCTGAGGAAAAGTAAAGTTTCTATACCCTACTAGAAAGTACATGTTAAAAATAAATTTGAGTTAGTTGAGCTAACTAGCCTAAGTTTAGAGAGTGATAGATTTCAGCTCACTATAATATTTTTTTCTAAAAATTGCAACTGATCATGAATAGAATAAGCTGACTCTGAAGTAGCAAGGTTCTTATGATTGGACATTTCAATAAAAGCTGTATGAAAAGGTTTTAAGTTGTGACAGAGGTGGTCCTTGTGTGTGGTAGAGGGTTGAAAGTGACTATCTTGAATTTCCCTTCCATTCCACTTTTTTAACACTATTCCTAAGTTAACCCTTTGCTCTTTCCTCTATCTTAAAAAGGCTGGTGATTTTAGAAAAAAAAAATGAGGAGGAAAGCAGGTAGGAATTATGAGGAAAGATGGAAAATTAGGAAAAGAAATGCATATTGGAATTGTATTGAGTCTTAGCAGGAATGGGCCAGTAAAAAATGACTGACATCTGCTAAATATGTCATAGTGTTTAAGCCACATACAACACCCAGTTCAGGCCTCTATGATGTTAGGGTATTAGGTAGGTCTTTTCAAGATGCCAGTGTAAGCGCTGACATTCAGTCTGACCCCTTACACATATACAACTTCATCCATGGCCTGCATAGAGCACACAGTGGAGAAACAACACTACAGTAAATATAAATAAAGCTGCAAGTTTCTGCACACAGCCTGTGGCATGTTCCTTGCCTACCCTGCTTTCAACTCTACATGTTTTCAGCATTGTCTCCCATCCTCCTGTTTTCTCCTTTTTCCTGTTTAATACAATGATTTCTTTCTGATTCTAACTTTACATCTTTCCAGGGAAATTCAGGCTCTCTATTTTGGCATTGTTCAGAGAGGAACATTGCATCTAACTTACATTCCCTCCATACTCGACTTGGTCCTTTCAACCCTTTTCATAGGCAAGACATGGTCTGATGACCCATCCTTATTAGTCTCCAAATTCAAACTGTTTCTGTTTTTCACAGTCCCAAGGAAATTTGCTGATCTCTGTCTATGGTCATCTAACTCTAATACGGATGCATACCACACTCTCCCAAAGCTTTCTTTGGGACAAGAAAGGTGAAGAAACTCTATCATTAAGAAATCAAACACTGAAAATAAAATCTTCTGTTCCTCTTGCAATAAGAATAATATGTTGACCTATAAGTCCGTGAGTCTGAGGAAACTATGAAAGAAATAAATGAATATCAACAGTTGCTACTAGACTTTCCAGTCACATCAGTCTACTTATCTTTCACTTCAAATCATTAAAAATATTGCGCTTAATGTACATATATATAAATGCTGTGATATGGGAATGAGCTCTGTAGTATATCCTAAAGCTTACACAGGAGTATAGGAAGACTCCCTTTTATATTGCAGACAACATAGGAATTATTCCAGCTATTTTCCTGAAGTTATTGTATTTCTGCTTGTAGCTTTGCCTTTTAACATTTTCTCATTGATCAACAAGAGCTGAACCTCTCTTTTTGGAGGTCATCAAATATGAAATTGCTCTGGTATTTTGCTAGAATCACAACACAAAATGTGGGCAGCTTTAACATTTCTCATAATATCTCTATATTTTGTCATTTTGATTACAAAACACAAAAATAGTGAATATGTCTAGACTAGTAAGATATTAAATTGGAAGCAAAAACTATTACAGTTTATATCCTTAAAACCAGAGTTGGAAATTTTGCTTCTGTCTATGAGAGAGTAGAATCTATCAAAGAAATTCTCTTGATTCCACATTTAAGCAAATGTGACATTTGTCCTTCTCTACCTGACTTACTTCACTTAGTATGATAATCTCCAGGTCCATCAATGTTGCTGCAAATGGCATTACTTCATTCTGTTTAATGGCTGAATAATATTCCATTGTATATATGTACCAACCTTCTTTATCCATTCATCTGTCAATGCACATTCAGGTTGTTTCCATGTCTTGGCTATTGTAAACAGTGCTGCAATAAATATTGGGGTGCATGTATCCTTTGAGCCATGCTTTTCTCTGGATATATGCCCAGGAGTGGGGATGCTGGGTCATATGGTAGCTCTATTTTTAGTTTTTTAAGGAACCTCCATACTGCTCTCCATAATGGCTGTATCAACTTACATTCCCACCAACAGAGTAAGAGGGTTCTCTTTCTCCACATCCTCTCCAGCATTTATTGTTTGTAGATTTATTGATGATGACCATTCTGACTGGTGTGAGGTGATACCTCATTGTAGTTTTGATTTGCATTACTCTAACAATTAGTATTGTTGAGCATCTTTTCATGTGCCTCTTGGGCATCTGTATGTCTTCTTTGGAGAAATGTCTATATAGGTCTTCTGCCCAATTTTGGATTGAGTTGTTTGTTTTTTTGATATTGAGCTACATGAATTGTTTGTAAATTTTGGAGACTAATCCCCTGTCAGTTTCATCATTTGCAAATATTTTCTCCCACTCTGTGGGTTGTCTTTTCTTTTTGTTTGTGGTTTACTTTGCTATGCAAAAGCTTTTGAGTGTAATTAGGTCCATTTGTTTATTACTGTTTTTATTTCCATTACTCTGGGAGGAGGAAGGAAAAATATATTGCTGTGATTTATGTCAAAGAGTGTTCTGCCTATGTTTTCCTCTAAGAGTTTTATAATATCTGGTCTTATATTTAGGTCTTTAATCCATTTTGAGGTTATTTTTGTGTATGGTGTTAGGGAGTGTTCTAATTTCATTTTTTTACATGTAGCACCATTTATTGCAGAGACTGTCTTTACTCCATTGTATAATCCTGCCTCCTTTGTGGTAGATTACTTGGCCACAGGTGCATGGGTTTATTTCTGAGCTTTCTATACTGTTCTATTGATCTATATTTCTGGTTTTGTGCCAGTACCATACTGTTTTGATGACTGTAGCTTTATAGTATAGTCTGAAGTCAGGGAGCCTGATTCTTCCAGCTCCATTTTCTATCTCAAGATTGCTTTGGCTATTTGGGTTCTTTTGTGTCTACATACAAATTTTAAGATTTTTTGATCTAGTTCTGTGAAAAATGCCACTGGTAATTTGATAGGAATTGCATTGAATCTGTAGACTGCCTTGGGTAGTGTAGTCATTTTAACAATATTGATTCTTCCAATCCAAGAGCATGGTATATCTTTCCATCAGTTTGTGTCATCTTGATTTCTTTCATCAGTGTCTGATAGTTTTCAGAGTACAGATCTTTTCTGTCTTTAGATAGGTTTATTACTAGGTATTTTATTTTTTTTGATGCAAATGAACTTATTTACAAAACAGGAACAGACTCACAGACTTAGAGAATGAACTTATGGTTACAGGGGTGAAGGGTGTGGGGGAGGGATAGATTGGGAGTTTGGGATTGACATATACACACTGCTGTATTTAAAATAGATAACCAACAAGGACCTACTTAAAAATATATAATTAATTAATTAAGTAATTTAAATAAATAAATAAAATTTAAAATGTGAATAGTTTAGCTTTATGATTGAGCAGAGATTCTTTAGTTCAAATTGTGGCTTTTTCATTTGCATGTGTATGACATTTATTAAATTTCTTAAATGCATTGTGTTTCAATAAAAATAAATAAATAAAGTTAACAGTTTAGATTGAAAAAAAAGAAAAGAAATTCTCTTGAATAAAGTAAATGTAAAACCTGGAGAGAAAACAAAAACAGAACAAACAGCTAAGCTAAGAATTCTTTGAATTCTTAGAGAACAATCCTTACTGCCAAGGTTTGTGGATCCCAGACCTAAGAGAAAAATAAATTGCATCAAAGGGAATCCCACATTTGCCTCTATGTCTCCTGACCATTTATTTGCTGATTCTCAGTGGTGGGGATGAAAGATGAAGAGAAAGTAGGAGACTTGAGTTATGAAAATCTTACTGTGATGGAAGGAACACAGAGCTTAGGGAAACCAAGTCAACCACAACTTGAGAGAAAATGATCCTGGAGCAGAGTGCAATGACTGCAGAGAATTAAGTTCAAATTCTGCATGCAATTTTGCCTGGAGCATTTGCCAACTCCTAGGGTGCACAGGCTTGAAGTGAGACACTGAGGAATAAGGCAGAGAATCCACTCATTCCATAGTACTAAGGAAGCAATTTTAAAGGTCTCATTTCAAAAAAGGACAGGCTCAGGAAAACACCTCAAAGGGTAGCCTCAACTGAGGTTCTCAGTTGAGAACCTCAAAGGGCTACCCTTAGCAATAAGAGTTACACTGCAAAAAATAAGGACCATGTTTAAAGGCAAAATAGAACTAAAACAGGGCTTACAAAACTTGAAATCCACACTACAATATATGAAGATGATCTCATCATACTCCAGTGAAATGCAAAAGTCACACTAAATTTCTTTTGGAGGAAGATACTACTGTTCACTATCATTACAATACTTTTTATCTACAAGGTTTAGTTTAAAAAATATATTTGTCATGGAAAGAAATAAAACAAAATAACCGAAAAAGAAAAGAAAAATACAAAGACAAGTGTAAACAACCAAAAGAGATTTGGTTTTTGTAATTATGAGACACAAAACTTCAATATAACTATAATACATTTGAAAAATAGAGAAGAAAATGCAGAATTTAATCAGGGAACTGGAGTATATAAAAATATATCCTAGAAATAAAATATATAGTAATTGAAATTAAGAAAGTAATAGAAGTTTCAATAGCAGTCTAGACACCACAAAATAAAGGATTAGTGAACTAGAAGGTAGTTCAGCAAGAAATTCCCAGATTGAAACCCAAAGAACATAAAAAACGAAAAACACAAAAAACATCATGAGAGCCAAAGACAATAGGGTGAAAAGTCCAGAACTTTTTGTAATTTGTCTTAGAAGAACTGCAACAGAGATTTGTAAAGAAGCAATATTCAAAGAAAATAAAAGGCAATTATTTTTAAAAAGCCTTAAAAAAAAAAAGAGCATCAAGGCCTGTTTAAAATAGCTTTCAAAGTAAGCCCAAATTAGAATAAAAATACACACACATACAGACCCATTGTTGGTTTGGTTAAAAAGATGAAAACCAAGGAAAAATTGAAAAGCAGCCATATAAAAAGTTGTATTTTCTTCAAATGTGACATAATAAGCTAAACTTTTTATCAGAAACAGTGGAAACTAGAAAACAAAGAAACAATATCTTAAAAAATACTGAGAGAAAATAACTCCCATTTTATAATTATTAATATATTCATGATAAAACATTGTCTTCAAAGAATAAAGAAAATAAAGACATTTATAAATAAACAAAAATTAGAGATTCATCATGGGGTGGCCACACTAAAAAAAATAAATCTATGAAAATATTTTATCAAGGAGGTAAAAAGAAGAGAATATTCACTATTTAAAACAATAATAATGATGTGGTGGGGTTAATTACTAAATCTAATAGGCTACTACAATCACCTTACTACCTAGCAAGTTAGAGGAGAAGCTAAGTAAGAACCCTACAAAGGGTTTTAAACATGGTAGCCCTATGGTCAAAACAGACAGGCAGTCAACAATGGTTCTGCTCAGCTTGTACCAGCAGAAGAAATCTAAGAGGGATGACCACAGGCTGAGGGAATTTGTCTCAAAAAAAAGTCATGATCCCTTGCATAGTTTCTCAACAAGTTTCTCAACTTGAACCTGTTTTCAAATCTGGAATCCACTGACTGAAAAGGAAACTAGGTCCCCAGGGCAAAGTACTCTGTGACAACACAGAAGTATATTCAATAATTCCCTCAGTTCTTCTCCTATGGGATCTATAGCAGTTATTCAGGATCAGCAATAGACTGAGAAAACGATACTCTTCAAACATTTCAAGGACTACTGAACACCCAATTGAATTGGAATTGATCCCTGGAGACCCAAAGTATCATCATGGTCCTCCTGGTAATAGTTGGGTCCTACAGATCTAGGTAATGTACAAAGTCTTGGCAAAGTTCTAACTACAGTGTATCTCTTGGGTCTGTGTATCCATCCAGTGGTTATTTTTCTGTTTCCCACATACATAATTAAAATACTTAACAGTTGGTGTACCTATACTGATTCCTTAGCCTTTGGGGTAAGAGCAGTTACACTGGGGAAGAACACAAAGCTGCCTCTGAAACTACTTCAATCCCTCAGCCAGGATAGTAACTAAAATATCATACACCAAGGTAATAGTGGACATTAGTACCTGCCTTGAGGTAAGTTTGCCCCCTGCCTTCTTTTTTTATTCCTCCTGCTTTTCTCCACACCTTGTTCCAGGATCTCAAAGTACCTTGTCTAGTCTATTTCAACATACTCCTTATAGGGTTTTTTGCAGTCAGTCTTACCACTCTTCACACTACAACTAGAGTAATCATCCTGAGACAAATTTAATCAGGCAATTACTTGCTTTCAAAATCCACGCATGGTTTACTTCTGGATTAGGTCAAAACTGTGTAAACTTGCACACTCCAATAGTATGTACTTTTGAGGCCTCTCTAATAACATCTAGTATGTGTTACCATGATACCCTCTTTCATACTTTTATAAACCCATATTGAAATTCTGCTTTAACTTGTCTATACTCTCCAGCTGCTTTGACCACACTAAATTATATTCAGAGGCAAAGTGGCTGTGTCTTTATTTTTTTTCCCCTATTTATTTATTTATTTATTTATTTATTTTAGCTGTGTTGGGTCTTCGTTTCGTGCGAGGGCTTTCTCTAGTTGCAGCAAGTGGGGGCCACTCTTCATCGCGGTTCTCGGGCCTCTCACTATCACGGCCCCTCCCGTTGCAGGGCACAGGCTCCAGACGCGCAGGCTCAGCAGTTGTGGCTCACGGGCCCAGTTGTTCCGTGGCATGTGGGATCTTCCCAGACCAGGGCTCGAACCCGTGTCCCCTGCATTGGCAGGCAGACTCTCAACCACTGCGCCACCAGGGAAGCCCGGCTGTGTCTTAATTACCTTTCTTCCCAGTGCCTTATCTACTGATTGATACAGAGTAAGGTGTTCAATTTTACATGTACAAATGAATCAATGTTTGTAAAAGTATCTAGCCTACATTAAAAACAAAAATCAACAATGGCTAGCTAAATCTGTTAGTTGAGTGCTTCCAGGAGGCATAGTTGAGGGAGCTACTAGAGTAATATTTGCTTTAGGAACGCAGGATTGGCTTGTTGTCTTTTACAGCATTTGTTTTCCTAATTAATTTTTAGCCTAGGCAAACATTAAAATTAGTTGTTATTCCAACAGCAGAAAGAATGTCAATAAATGGTATCAGGGACACTTAGAGCAGAAAATACAATAATATTGCAGTTGATAATTCTGATGCAGATACTGTAGATTTGGCTGCCACAGCAATGTTGATTAATAATAAAAAGGCATGTTGGGTTCTTCTGCTCTTCCATGCAAATGAGAGCTTCCCATTAATTCTTGTCAAACCAGTATTTAGAAAAAAAAAATATAACCCTAGTCTGATTTCTAAGTCCAGAGACTGGAAAAGTGACCACTTACCCCTCTGCCATGCAGCAGGTAGATTTGTCTCAATCTATATATTTAACAATCACTATATTCTCAAATTTCTAGAAAAGTCATATGTAAGAAATGGAAGGGTTTTTAATATTATTTTCATTTGACCCTGTCATTTTATAGTCTAGTAAATTTGGTCTAGAGGTATTCTAGCACTCTACCCAAAAAACTATAATCAGGTAGCATCCAGAGCCCTCAGGCAATTTTTTTTTTTTTTTTCAATGAATGATCCTACTCTGAGTGGTGTTGCCTTATAGGGCTTCTGTAGGATCTGACTTAGTGAAGTTCAGGTAGCCACAGTATTATAAAAGTTGGTCATAGAAGTAAACTCTGAGCAGTAGCCCAGTTCACGTATGCTTGTGCTCCTCAACTCAACCAGACGTCATGTAAATTGGAACATTACAAATTGTTCTTTGGAATATTTTCCTCTTTAATTTTGAAATGTTTTTTTTTTTTTGTTCCTCCTGAAAGCAGAATAAAATGCTCATTTATAGAGCTTTGTTATAAATTTGTCATCTATTGAGGTTTCAGGGGAAGATAATTTATTCTTTTAATATATTTCTTTGGGTAAATTTTGGGGAGCAATGAAAATAATTCCATTCTCAAAGTATACTGAAAAACTAATTCAACAATATGTTATAATCTAAGGAAAGCAAAATAAGTTAAATTAAAATTATAAAAAAATTAAATTTCATTATTAAAAACTGGTTTCTTGTCAATATATATTTAAAGGGCTACTATATTGTTAGAAATATTTTAATCTACAAATTAATCTAAAAGGATATTTTAATGCCAGTAACATTTAATTTGCTTAAAATTAATGTAAATATCAAAGTAAATTTTATTAAATTATTTATAAGACAAATATTTTATCTATGAGTAAACAATTTGACAATTATAATTCCAAACTAAAAAACTTAAAATTTATTTTTGCCAGCTTCTATTGCCTTCTAGCATTTTCTGGGCACGACTGATCTTGCTTGGAGATGGAGTAACTATCCTCTCCATAAAATTGCAATGAACAAAATTCCAAGAGTATATGGATTCACTAAAAATTAATTTCTTCTCTCCTTTCTCAAACTGTGGTCAGATTAGTGTTTTAAGATTCTAGATTCACTTCTAGGAAGCCTCTAAGATTTAGAGAGCTAGAGAGTATTTTAGAGATCATCTAAACTGATACTCTCCAATTTGTGTATTTTTCAAGGTATATTCTTAAAAAGCAAAAATTAAAATCTTTACATGCATTGAGGAATTACCCAATCTTGCCCTCCAAACCTCTTAAGACTTATTTTCAAGTACTTTCCCTAATAAACCATGCAGCCAACTAGCGTCTATGACATTTCATGTGAAAAAAAGCTGTTATGTAAAATATCTATACCCTCAAAACTTCTGGCCCATTGCCCCTTCCATCATAACAGCAGTCAGCAGGTTTACTGCCCAGAGAGTTTGAGAACACCAAGGGTAGCTGAATACCTTACTAAAACAGGGCACCAATTGGAATTTTATTGATAAGAAAGGAAGAGAGTGAAAATAGAATTTAAGATCAGTTGTACTTCTAATGAGTCACTGCACCAGCTCTGGAATCTCTCTGTTCAGATTTCTTGTACATCTCAAATCAGTAAATATATTTAATGCTTAATCTACTATTTTCTTTCATTTCTCAACTTCCAGAAACACTGTTTACCAGGTTTGTAATACACTAGTCAGGTAAATAAAGAACTGTTATCTTATGAAATTAGTTCAGTAGAAAATGTTTCTGTGCTCTACCTAGGCTCCTTTCTGCTGCAACCTCTGGCAACCACTTTTTACTGCCTCCATAGTTCTGCTTTTTCCAGAATGTCATGCAGTTGGAATCATACTCTATGTATAATTGGCTATTTTCACTTAGTAGTATGCATTGAAGCTTTTCATGTCTTGATGGCTCATTTCTTTTTAGTGCTGAATAATATTCTATCTTCTGGAGGCTTCATCTCTGTTTAGAGGAACTACAACATCCTCAGATACATGCAAAATACATGGATACAAGAGAGGGAATAATTGGGACCATTTTTTGTGCAAATCTTTCAATCCTGGCTAGCCAATTTATCTCCCGCTACTCACTGCTTTCCTTTTTATTAAAAGTATAAATGACATAAAATAAACAGTTGTTTTCATTCTTTTTATTGCTGAGCAGCAGTTCATTTGCTACAATTTGTTCATTCATTCACCTATTGATGGAAATTTGGTTGTTTTCAATTTTTATCTATTATGTATAACAGATAATAATGTTATGTATAACATTGCTATGAACAACCTCTTTTATGGACATATTCTTTCATTCATCTTTTGTACATACTTATGAGTAAAATGAATGTCTCCACATCCTTCACAACACTTGGTTGAGTCAGTAATTTAATTTTAAACATTCTAAATGGTGTGTAGAGATATCTTATTGTAGTTTGCATTTCCCTAATGATTAATGATTTGAGCATCTTTTTCTGTGCTTATTTAGTATTCACATACTTTTTCCCCCCTAAACAACAGAAATTTATTTCTCACAGTTCTGGATGCTGGGAAGTCCCAGATCAAGGCACTGCAAAGTAGATTTCATTCCAAGGCCTCTTCTCTTGACTTGCAGGTGGTTACCATCTCCATGTGTGCTCACATGAACCCTTCTTTGTGTTTATAGTTGGGGGGAGAATGTGGGGGGAGGAAGTGAGCTCATCCATACATGTTTTGTGAAGTCTGTTCAAAATTTTTGCCCAAGATTTGGTGTGATTTTGTTTCTTATTTTGAAAGTTTCTTATATAACCTAGACACAAATCCTTTGCCAACTTTATGAGTTGTAAATACTTTCCCCTGGCCCATGGCTTTCCTTTTTATTCTCTTTACAGTTTCTTTTTATAAGAAAATGTACTTAATTTTGATGACATAGGATTTATCAATTTTTCTTGTATGTAGTCGTGCTTTTAGTTTTTTATGTAAGAAATCCTTCCTAACCCAAGGCAAAAAAAAAAAAAAAAAACTCCTGCTTTCTTCTAGGAAATTTAATAGTTTTAAATTTACACATAACTCTGTGATCCATTTTGAACTACTTTTTGTATGAAGTATTAAAGTTCATTATTTTTTGCATGTAGATATCCAATTTCCAGCATTATTATTTTTTTAAAACTATTCTTTCTCCACTGAATTGTCTTTGCATTTTTCCTGAAAATCAATCTTCGGATTATTTAATCTGTTTCACTGATCTATTTGTATATCTTGATGCCAATGTCACACTGTCTTGATTATTGCATAATAATAATAATATTGTATATCTTACAATATTAATATACGATAATAATATTGTATATTGTATAATCTGTATTAAAGTCAGGTTGTCTAAGTCTTCCAACTATGTTATTTTTCAAAGTTGTTTTAACTTTTCTAGACACCTTAATTTCCATATGAAAAATTAGAATTATATTTCCAATTACTGTAGAACAGCCTGCTGAGTTTTGGCTGAAATTGGATTGACTATGGATCAATTTGTGAAGAAGAAATATCTTTTTTTTTTTTGGCTGTGTTGGGTCTTCGTTTCTGTGCGAGGGCTTTCTCTAGTTGTGGCAAGTGGGGGCCACTCTTCATCGCGGTGTGCGGGCCTCTCACTATGGCGGCCTCTCTTGTTGCGGAGCACAGGCTCCAGACGCGCAGGCTCAGTAGTTGTGGCTCACGGGCCTAGTTGCTCCGCGGCATGTGGGATCTTCCCAGACCAGGGCTCGAACCTGTGTCCCCTGCATTGGCAGGCAGATTCTCAACCACTGTGCCACCAGGGAAGCCCAAGAAGCAATATCTTAATAATATTGAGTCTTCTGATCTATGAATATGGACTGTCTGTCCATTTATTTATGTCTTCTTTAATTTCTCTCATCAATGCTTTGTAGTTTTCTGTGTCATGGTCTTCACATCTTTCATCATATTTATCCATAAGTACTTTATAAATATTCTAAAAGTTATAACAAATACTGTTTTTAAAATTTCTGATTGTATGTTGATAAAATATAAAATATACTGTATTTATTCTATGTTCTTGCATCTTGCTAATTTCCTAAACTCATTTATTAGTTTGAATAGCTTATTTTTTTGGTGTGTGTGTAGATGCCATTGGGTTTTCTACATAAGATAATCATGTTGTCTGCAAATAAAGAAAGTGACTTCTTTCTTTCCATTCTGAATGTGGTTATTTATTGTTCTTGTTGTAGTACATTGGCTAGAACCTTCATTACGGTGTTGAATAGACATAATGAAATTTTCTTGTTCTTGATCTTAGGAGAAGAGCAATAAATCTCATAACACCAAGTATGATTTTATATGTAGGGTTTTCTTCAGATTTTTAAAAATCAAGTTGTCTTTTCCTCATATATTGAGAGTTGTGGTTTTTTTTAATCAGAAATGAATGTGGATTTTGTCAAGTGTTTTTTTGCTCTATTTATTGAAATTATGATTTTTCTTTTTTCATCTGTAAATATGGTAAATTACACTGATAATTTTCAAATGTTAAATAACCTTGCATTTTCTGAAATAATCTGTACTTGATAATGAAGCATTGACCTTTCTACATATTGTTGGATTCCATTTATTTAGATTTGGCTATGAATTATTGTATCTATGTTCATGAGAAATATTGGTCCTTAGTTTTCTTTCCTTGTAAAGATTTTCTGGTTTGCTGACAGAGTAATGCTGTCATCATTGAGTGATTAGAAAAGTATTCCCTCCTCTTCAATTTTTGGAAGATTGTATAGAACTGGTGTTACTTCTATCAATTATTGAGAATGAGGTGTTGAACTCTCCAATATAATTGTGTATCTATCTATTTCTCTTTGAAGTTCTATTTATTTTTGCTTCATGTATTTCGAATCTCTGTTACGATATGTATAAATATTTATGATTATTGTATCCTCTTGATAAATTGACTCTTTTGGATAGTAGAAACAGGCAGTATTCCTGGTTCCGTATAGTCTCCAAGAATTGTTCTCCCTAATTTTTCCAGGTGATTCTTTCCTCAGCTTCAGATAGATTTATCTTTCTCACACACATGTGCAGATTAGTCCTGTACTGAAAAATTTGAGACAGACCTTCTGCATATTGCCAGACTTTTTTTTTTTTTGCAGACTTTTGCCTTCTGGTACTTGTTCTGTGGAACAAACTGCTTTGCTTCTGAACTATCAGCAGCTTCCTCATCTCAGCTGGAATGCCACATTTTGCCTCTATCCCTTCTGTCTCACCTAGGTGGGAAACTAGAGCTGATTACATCATTTTCTATTTAAAATAAACCATGCCAATTTGTACAAAGGCCTGAAATCTCAGTTGAAATTGTTCTTGTGCTCTTCATTTAAGAAAATGATGTTATAATTTTTTTTTAAAATAGATGATCAAAAATATAAGAATAGGGCTTCCTTGGTGGCGCAGTGGTTGAGAATCTGCCTGCCAATGCAGGGGACACAGGTTCGAGCCCTGGTCTGGGAAGATCCCACATGCCACGGAGCAACTAGGCCCGTGAGCCACAACTACTGAGCCTGCGTGTCTGGAGCCTGTGCTCTGCAACAAGAGAGGCTGCGACAGTGAGAGGCCCGCGCACCGCGATGAAGAGTGGCCCGCACTTGCCGCAACTGTAGAAAGCCCTGGCACAGAAACGAAGACCCAACACAGCCAAAACTAAATAATAAATAAATAATAAATAATTTTTTTTAAAAATGATGAAAATTTATTAAAAAAAAAATATATATATATATATAAGAATAGAGGGCTTCCCTGGTGGCGCAGTGGTTGAGAATCTGCCTGCTAATGCAGGGGACACAGGTTCGAGCCCTGGTCTGGGAAGATCCCACATGCCACGGAGCAGCTGGGCCCGTGAGCCACAATTGCTGAGCCTGCGCGTCTGGAGCCTGTGCCCCGCGACGGGAGGGGCCGCGATAGAGAAAGGCCCGCGCACCGCGATGAAGAGCGGTCCCCGCACCGCGATGAAGAGTGGCCCCCGCTTGCCGCAACTGGAGAAAGCCCTCGCACGAACCGAAGACCCAACACAGCCAAAAATAAATAAATAAATAAATAAATAAATAAGAAAATCCTTTAAAAAAAAAAAAAAAAAGAATAGAAAAAAATGAAAGGATATATAACATAGGATGTGTGAATAACACCATTGAACTAATTCACCTTTCTGGTATCTGAGAAATAAAGTTTCTATAAACATTTTTAGAGCATAACTACTCCTACAGTATGATATATTGTCACTATGTTGTAAAGAGAAGCAAGTATATATAATCATTTTGTGAAAGATTGCTATAGGTGCATGTGCTTTAAATAGAAGAAAGCTAAAAAACATTTTGTTGTTATCACTGCTTCTCAGAAAGTTTGGTGGTTCAGCTTACTTCATATAAACCCTCCAAATATCTGGGTCCTTGTCTAAGTCCATCCCAAACATGTTCAAATTCCTTCCCTCTCTCCTCATCACCTCTTGTCTTCTCATTTTCCATCTAACCTTTTCCTGAACTCACTCTTATCTTCCAACATCTAATAGGCTTTTAATAAGGACTAAGCACGTGAGGGCCAGATTTCTGTGCTGGAGTTTTCTCTCTGTAGACTTTTTAATTAAAATTCCACAATGTTCTGATTTTAGTGAATCAGTAACACTTCCTAATGTTTTCATTCTTAATATACCTCTACTTGTAATCTCTACCTCTTTTGCGACTTTTTGACACCTTCTTGATGTTTCAAATATGTGGTGACAATACCCTTTCTCATTTCTGCCTAAGTTGACCTCAAATTAAGATATTTCTGTAAAGATTTGGATGGACAAATATAGACATTTATTCCAAATTAAATGAATGGTCTTCTTCAGATTGAGTTTCAAACTGTGAACTTGAAAAGATAAGTTCTGCTTGATTAATTGTAAAGATAAAACCAATTACTTTATAAAAACAATTAAATTATTGTGAGCATAAGCTTTTATATTTGGAAAGAATAGAAGTAAGTTCTATATTCAAGATTTCTTAAGCATGTTGTCTGTGAACCACCATCAGAGGAAAGAATTTTCTCTTAAGGTCTTAAAATAGGATGTAGACAGGTAACCAGAGTGGCATAGATGTCTCTCTGATACTGTGTGAACTAGGCTTATAAAAGTTGATTCTGTATTAAGAAATTGTTGTGCAGTCTTTCTAATCAAAAACAAATATCTATTCCAAATATGTAGACTCGACTTTTTTCTTAGAGGCAATGAAATAAATACAATGATGAGCAACAGTGAGAGACAAACGTCATAACTTTAATTCAGCTGTGATAATGAGATGAACACAACAATTGTGTGTGAAAACAGCAACTTGATTGAACCTGAAAAATGATACTTTTATCCTAGGGAGAATGCAGGCAAGCTGTGAAGGGTTGATACAGTGAAAAAAGATACTGACATACATTTCTGAGAAAATAACAGTTTGGTCCTGTACAAAGGGAATCTTGTCAAAAATATATTTGAGATCCTGTTCTCCTATTATTAGAACACCTTTAGGACATTTTATGATATTTTCTTCATTTTATGATATTTTCTACAGAAGGACTGTAGCTGTTTAGCTTGGTTTCTATCATTCCTTCTTTGGCAACATGTAGGATAACTAGCACATCTCATAAGACACTGGTATAAGACAATACGGACAACATAAAAATCGTATGGCATTCCTCAAAATGTTTTATGTAAAAAGATAGGCTGTTTTAGACTAGCTGATTCCCTAGAAGAGTATGTCAAAATAAGGGCACAGAGAGGAACAGGTGATTTCAAGATGTTCCACATACAAACAACAAGGTGCGTTGTTGCACTGCTATATAAAATTTAAGAATGCCAGTATACGAATCCATTGATAGAGAAAGAAATGTCATAAATTCACTTACCTCTTACACCATTCTCCTAAATTGTGCAGTAGACATAGTCCATTGGCATCCTGGAGATGACATTCTGAAGGGAAAGCGCTGCATTCCTTGGTGGGTCAGTAGATGGCAGTATGTCTGAATTTAATGTTGTAGTAAGGGAAAGCTTTTTAGCATTTTCCAGGAAAATGAGGGTTTTGACAGCTGTGGGGCAGCATGGGGCCTCACATGGGCCAGGAGACTTGATCTTTATTTCTGGCTCTACTCCTGAATAAATTTATTTGAATAAATGGAGACCAGCCACCTAACTTTTGTGTTCCTTGCTTTCCTGAACTTGAAATTAGAGAAAATATTCTGTCTCTTCCTATCATCTCCCTCACAAGGACACTGTGAGTTTAATCATATTTCAGAATTATTTCTGTTCTTTGAAGAAAGACTATGAATTTGCTATGCTCTTTGTAATGTGGGTGGCAAAACTGATCTGGGTTGTTCACCTGGGACTTGAAGTTAATAAACACAAAGGCAATTGGCAAGAAGGGTCTTCTGTATTTCACTGACATAAACATTGGTGTATTTGGTTTTGAGTAGCAGCATTGGATCTGAGGATGCTAACTCCTGTTTCTTGGAATTAAAATAACTTTCTCAATGCCATGGAAATTGACAATTATGGAATGAAGCCAAAGGCCCCTGGCACCTTCCCAATTTAAAAGTCAACTGTTCACAGCAAGTACAGATTCAGTCAGATACAATATTTTTTATTCGTGCCTGCTATTGAACATGAGAATTTTTACTTTGGCATTTTACTCTAAAGCTGGCACTATGACAAATGTGAAATGAAATTATATATTTGAAATAGCATTGAATGATTGAATGATGATCCTTTCTCCCACTGAGACCCAGCTGTGCATGGGAGTGTCACTTTCATTTGACCTTAGACTCTTCAACTGAAACATACTTGCAGATCCATGGCACCAAAATGAGCTGTGACAAGAACATGTGGGGTAAAACAAACTGTGGTATCTGACCTGCCAACCTGGTTCTGGCCATGTTCACAGACACACTTCTCTGCAGGAGCCCTGCTACTTTGAAGCTGACAAAGTAGTGCAAAAAGGGATAAAATCAAAAATACTATTTCTGGACAGGTGGGTATTGATAAAGAGGGGTAGAGTGTATGCAGTACGGACTCCTATCTCATCCAGTTTTCCTGGAAGCAAGAAATTGTATTATGTGGCATAACCAGAAACCTGCTTGCCATACATACAAAAAGTAAAATAATAAAACTTAAAAAGATGTCATGACTTAAATATACACCATACCACCATTTCTAGCTAGCAGCCATTTAGCATATAGACAAATATTTGAAGTAAATTCTTGCCATATAAGCAACCAGAAAAGCTGTGCTCATATCAAAATCCACTGTCAAAATGTTAGCAAACTGGGCCTTTTGGAAATTTCCTGTGCAATAAGCATAGATTCAAGACTGGTGATTTTTGCTGTATGTCATCTTATTTGTCAGACATGGCTCTATAGTTGGATGGTGAATGGCTTGTTGGTTTGAATGTCAGGAGGTTAAAATTTTAATTTAAATATGCATAAGCATTAAAATACGTTCAAGAGAATGTCACATCAATCTCAGCCTCAGAGTACCAATTATGTTGTTTGGGTTCCACATTTGACACTGTTCTGACTAAACTGATATCCCCAGCTCAGAATTTTTAAAAATGCTCAGATCTCAGTTTCATAAGACATTCTATTTAAAGTAGAAACATTAGGAAGAACTGAATTATAGGAACACTATTTCATAGTTTCAAGGACATAAAAGTCAAAGCATAGTGCTTACAGCTAATAAACAATTATAAAGATGTATAAGTGAGCACATTATCTACTAGCATTAAGATAAAAGAAATATACTTGGAAAGTATGTAACTATTACATAGGATGGATCAGAAAAAAGAAATGTTTAAGGTTGGAGTTGAATTAGAAGCACTAATTTGTAAACTGGATGAGAACATATAGCTATTTTTAATCCTTAGTTAACAAGTTTCATTTTTCCTTAAAGCCACTTATTGAAAAAAAGTAAATGATGCAGGAGGAACAAGAGGAATAACTATTAACTAATATTTTATGCATATTTGAATTTATTTAAAACTGGATTGTAACACAATTTATATAAGATAAAATTTTACTTATCTATCAGGCAGTCAACCAAAATTCTCTATTAAGAATCCCATTATAAATTAATAGTAAAATGCTAACTAATGTTCATTAATTACACTGAAGCACTTTCTGATTCAGAAAAAAGCTAAATTAGAAATTAAAGTATGCACAATATGTTTTTAATGTTATGTATATTTATAATTTTGAATATTGTTTATTCATATCTAATTTGTGGTAATCTTATGAGTCTTATCATTGGTAAATTGTAATACTTTCTAGATTATTATTTTTTTTAATAATTTACTCCATTAAAATAATTTTAAATTTTGGTACAATGATAATTAGAAATGGTTGCTCTGACAAGTTATGAATCAGGTTAGTAGTTACCTAAAGGCATGGAATATAAGAATTTATTTCTGCATGCTAGCTGCACACATCTATAAAATCTAAAATAAAAGTGGTAAAAAATAAGATGACATAAGAGACTGAGGAACTGAAAGCCATTGGGAGATCCATGGGAATGGAAATTGGCTTTCTGAACCAGAGGAACAGGAATAAAATGAAGGAAAAAAACAAAGCAGCAACAGGCATAAGAAAGCATTACATTTAAATTCTCTCTGCTACATGATGATTCCTGAATTGTCCTGATACTTTGAAACAGGTGGAAAGTTGATAAAAATAGACTGACTTTCTACAAACTGAGAAGATCTCAAAATTTGGGAAGTGATAGGTCACAGATATACAAATGAAGAATTGCAACTAGTTGACTAAAAGATAATACCTATTAGGATTCTTTCTGCTCTAAATGATTGACAACTTAAATTGGATTAATAAGCTTGGCGTATCATTGGCTAATGTAAACAAACAGTTCAGCTAAATTGGAAGCTAGAACTCTAATCAGTAGGATTTCTCCTTTACACTATCCCCCGTTCCCTGGGCTAGCTCAGCTCTCAGGATGGTGTAAAATGGATGTAAAATTCCAGCTGCAGCAGCAACCTTCACATTCTCTTACCTCCCACTACAGAGTGAGTAGTGTTATCTAGCACATCTAGCAATTGTTCTGAGGAACACACTTATGGGATTGGATTAAATGAATGGCCAATGCCTGGAGCAATCCTGATGACCAGGAATATATAATATGCCTATTTGGTGAAGTCTGTATTCATCCATTGATTTGTGAACACATCCAGTAAATAAATCAATATGTTGAAACCTTTCCTTGACCTCAGTCACTATGGCCAATAAACCCTAGGCAATACCACCAAAAGTGCATAACCAACAGTAGGAAAGTGGTAGTTTCCCCAAAGCAGCTGAAACGTTATTATTTGAAGGAAGGAAAATGAATTCTTAGACCAAGCAACTGCAAGGGAATTCGTAGCTCCTTTCATGATTCAATTCATAGATAGAATGGGTAAGTGTCAAGGAGGCTGAACATAGAGAGTGAATTTCAATATTTGCAGTACTGGATCAGGAAAGGGGATATGTAAGTGACCACCAAAAAGGTGAACTAGTTCTATAAATCAAAGCCACACCAGCATTTTGGATCTGTTCACTGTCAATGACTCATTTATACATTCTGTATCATTTATAGTTCGTTAAGTCTACATATATATCTGTGAAGCAGTTCTGTGTTTCAGATACATCCATGTGGATTCACTCATATCTGGAGACCAAATACTCATCTTTAAGAATCAGGCACGTGTCTTTTTCTGTGAAGACAGAGCTGAACCACCTTCACGTCAGTCACAAGTTTGCCTTATACATATACTGGTTTGTGTATAAGACTCTGTTGTAATTATTTGTTTCGGTTCCTGTCTTCCCCACTTAGCTTTGAGCTATTGGATGATAGGGTTATACATTTTATCTCCAGGGTATGGCACCACAAGATGTGATGCTTAACAAATACTTTGTTAAAGAATAAAATGTATAATTTAAATTCCTCATTTATTATTTACTCAAATCTTAGCAATTTTATGTAGGAAAAACTCTCAAGATATGGAGACTAATTCATATAATCTGTGGCAATAATAAACAACTTGTATCTATTTAATCCTGATTACATATCAGTTATATGCCTTACATGTATTATATCATTTAGTCCTCGCATCAAACTTGTTTGGTAGGTGTTGCTATCTCCTTTACACAGATACAAGCCTGAGGTTAAATAAGTTGCAACAGACTGCAAGTTAGTAATTGGTGAAAGTTGGATTTAGGTCATACCAGATCTGACTTAAATGTCAGGCATTTTCTGTAGTTCTTAAAATTTTCCTGCTTTGAAATTTTGCAAGGAGGGGGAAAATTCCGTAGCAAACAAACAAACTAATTCAAAAATCAAACAAACAAAAAAAAAACTTTCACTCTGATACCAGTCAAAAATGTGAAAAACTCATAAAAATGAAAAATCAGACCTGAATCTGGAAGCTCATCATATGTATAAAGGGAGCTTAAAAATTAACACTGAAAGAGTGTTTAAGCTTGTCAGTATAGATTTATTTATTTATTTTTTTATTTTTTGTGATTTTTGCCTGTGTGAGCTGTTAAGCACTCATGTTCACATTGATCGTGGTGTTACTCAGGAGAGCTGGCCTATCACTTCAAGTATGAAAAACCAGAAGGAGGTCTATAAAAATTTCCAGAGAATAAGTAATAAGGGGAATTGTGAAATGATTTTTCTTTTCTGAGGTATTTTGCACAGTACCCCTCTCTGTATATATAAATATAATTGCTATAAATATAAAGATACATATGATACATACATACATATGATAGATACATATGATACATATGTATATAATATGCAGTATTTAATGGAAATGAATCACCTTAACAAGTCAGAGTGTGAAAGCTGAAGCAGCTTAATTTCCTTTCTTCCCTAAAAATCATGCTGATTTCTTAGGATTTATTTCAAAAGTGACTTTTTGAGACAAAAGTAAAAAGTTTTCTGGGCTTTTGGGGGGATTGTATTTATACAATAACTGTAGTCAGAAAAGCCTTATCTGAAATGGGTATAAATGACAGCACTGTGAAGCAGTTATAGCAATATTTGGTTCTTTAGGAACCCCGGCCACTTCTATAGTATCTCATGTCTTCTTTGGGTCCTCAAAGTGAGGGTTCCCTGGTTGATCTTTGTGTACCCTCTGCCCTTGCTGTATGATTCTCCTCTAGATCTGCTTTTCAGTGCTTTCTTCACTTCTGGGATAAGTTAACTCAGTTCTCGATTTAATTTTGGGTCTCAAAATGTCTGACCATATATTAGCCCCTGACTCACAATTAACTTTATAAGGTTCCATTTTTGTAATTGCTTTTTCTCCCTGAGAAAAAATAGTAAAATCATGTAAACTTCTAAGTCGCTGTGTTTTCCTCTTTATACTCTGACAAATCAGCTTTTTGTTTTTGTTGTTGTTGCGTGTGAATCTAACCTAGCACAATGAAGTGGAAGAGAGCCAAATCATTAGGAACAGTTAAGTAGGTTGTTCCTAGAACAGATTTGGGAACTTCTATGCCATCGCATTTCTAGTTGTTTTGACAGGAGAAAAAGTAGAGATTAGAGGAGGACAGGCAGCCTGGTAGGCCCCCTTGTTATGACAGTGATTCTACTTATATGGACCAAATGGATTTACTGATGTGGGTGGAATACCTCCAGATATTTTGTCAGCAACATCAGGGTAAGCCTACTCCTCAGCTCCTGTTCTTGTGCATTTACTGCTCATCTGTTGGTATATTACTCCAAGTGTGAAATTTCATATTATAGTCCAGGTTGAAGTGTACTAGCAATATTACAACTGCAAATTAGTGTTGGGGGGCCACTGGGAGGGAAGAAAGACATTAAGTAGAGAAAACAAAGGAAAATTCAGTGTTAAAATTCAGGGCTAAACTTCAGGAAATATGGGATGATGTAATCAAAAGGGAGGCCTTGACCTTTCTTTATTTTCCTGTACCCTCATTATTTTTTCCAAGTGCTCTTCCTTGGCTTAACCACCAATTAGACCGTCAGATACAAGCCATTTGCATGAGCTCTAGATTCATGCCATGCTGCCAGCTCACTGCCTCACATCTTTATGACAATGATGCTATACGACATTGAAAACTGGTTAAAGGATGAAGAAAATTAGAAAACACATCCACCAGGGAAGTGAAAATTGAACATGCTAGAAGTACAAGGTAAGGAGCAGGTCCGGTGGAGAAGGAAAGAGCTAACTAGAATGGGAGGTGCAACATGAGAAAAGAGGGGTAGAACTCAATAGAGAGTAAGGCCAGTAACCCAATCACTTAAGAATTAGATTGGATAAGAGTAGGAGGAGAGTGTCACTGGAATTACAGAGCAGACACAGGGAGCACCATTATTTTCCATGAATATAAGAGGTTACAGGTGGGCCTTGAAATAAACAGAATGCTTGACATGGAAATTAGATGGACATGGGTCATTACAAATATATTATTGATACAGCCAATTAAAAGTTGGAAGGGAAGGATGATTATAATCATATTTGTTTGCTTGTATTCCTAGAGAATTGTATCAGGACCATTATAATAGTACTTAAAACTCCTGTAAGCTATATATCACATACATTAGGTTTGGAGGAGGTCAGAGCCAGAAAGGCTCATTCTTTTTCATTCTGTGTGTTCAAGAGAATGATTAGAGGGGTATCTGGTGCAACAAAATATATTTAGCTTTCTCAAATAGCAGCTCCTTCCCTGAATGGAGAAAAAGTTTTCCACCTAACAGGAAGATATTGCTGAAGCTCAAGTTTTTCTCACCCAATACGGTCTCCTTTGGGAAGGCTGCATGTCTACCAGTAGATAAGGCCTTTGTGGGAAGCATGTATCATACAAATACTCCATTCCTGACCTGCTCATATGTCCCAGAACTTCCCCCTGTGATGAGCCAGTGAGGAGAGGCTGAGGGTCCAAGACATGTTTCACACCTCAGTATCCCCAGGTCCTAGAATAGGAAACAAGTAAGAGCAAGACAGGGAGAATGAAGAAAGAAGGGATAGAGAATTTATTTCAATATCTAGTGAAGCAGTAAGACACTGTAATAGATAGAGCTGGGAACAGTTTTGTTGAGATTGGTTCAAATACAGAAAATAGAATAAATTTCTTGCTCTCAAAGTGAGCTTCCCCATCCACACCGGTTGTTTGTGAATATCTCAGACCTTATTCATTTCCTCTTGGCAGCAGCCTATGAAAAGAGGGGGGAAAGTTTCCAAAGGCTTTTTTCTATTGCAATCATAAAATGTTATTTTCAAAAATTGTAAAGAAGTATATTTGTTAAATATTCCTCCTATTTTTTCAGGGACCTATAATTCAAGGAGAAATATTGCAATTTTATAGTTCTAAGAGGCACATTAAATGGATTTTAAAACCATAAAAGGCTTAACATTGCCAGCTCTAAAATGACCAGGTTGTTCTAGTGTCATTGAATTAGTTTACATATCTAAAATACAGTGTTACTGTTGTTATTCATAGAGAACCAATATGATACATCTCATTTCACTGTAGATTTGTGGCTCTGTTGTTTTCTGAGGACAGTCTCTTTTCACCGAGGAATGTCTTCAATCATTATGGTCTTTTTATTAGCCTTTGTAATGTTCTTTATTGTACCTCTTTGTCAGAGAATGCAAATGCATGGATCAAAAGGCATATAAGGGTTTAAGGTTAGATTAAGTCTATGAATAATGTCATCCCGAGATGGTTTTACACCTAGAGAGAAGTTGATGCTGAAAGTATCAAACACTAAAAATTCAGTATGACATTATTAGGTGAGTCTCCTGAGTGTTTGGTATTACTTAAATAAGTCAGCAGAGTTAACCAACCAGATTTTTCTCTTACAACCAAATATTTCCTGGAGCTATTGAGGCAAATTCTATAAAGTTCCTATAACCAGAATTAGCTCAGAAAGAAGAGAATCTGATACCAGTGTTTGTCATGCATAAATGAGCATAATATTTCTAAAATCTATATTGCTCCATTTCAACACATCTTATAAACTACTGCCAGATAAATCTCTCAGAAACACAGTTCTGATGCTGTCACTCATGTCACCAAGAGCTTTTAATGGAGATTCTCAGATATGAAGAAATCTCTCTGGGAGACCTTGAAGCAACCTTTTTTAACCTTGCACTACAATATCTAAAATGGCTCAGAAAAACAGAATAGTCACAATATTGAGGGTCAACACTAATAGTCAAATGACTGTCATATTAAAAAAAAATTCTACCTAATTTCAGGACAATGCAGTTGGACTGAGACAAAGATTTGGTGGCCCACCCCTGCTTTACTCTAAGAAATGCAGCAGCAAACATGGGCTATCTGGAAGAAGGCAGGATGACAGTCCATTTCTCTCTGTCAGCCCAGTGACTCAGAGAACTGGGAAGGCATTAGCTCTCTCTTAGCTTGTCAGAAACCTGATGAGCACAGTATTATGGTCATTAATGGGCAGTCACATGTAAGGGGAAACAAAACTCTGCCCTAAGACTTCATTCTTTTCCACTTTTTCCTTCAATCCTTGTTGAGACCTACTGTACAGGGGGCAGCATAACATGCTGGAAAAAAGATCAAGTCCTGTGCCCCAACTCTATTACTCACTATCTCCATGACATTGAGCTTCTGTGGCTTAATCACTACATCCAAAATGGGAAAATAAGAGCGATAGTTCTACTTCATGGAGCTGTTGAGACCTAAATGAGTTAATTTTATTATTAAGGCAATTTTTAGCCAGAGCCAGAGAGGTTTTTTTTTGGTTTTGTTTTGTTTTTTGCAGTGCTTTGAAGGAAGATTTTCTGAAGCCAGCTTAATCTTAAAGCACTTCCGTTTACCCCACCCTATTCCAAAGGTCAGAGCAATTTAAATAAGCCCAACTCTGCTATCTCAGAGGACAGGGACAAAACAATTCCAAACAGCTATGTCTGGGATTTGGGCAGAGGACACAGTGAAGGAGAGTTAATATTGGTAAGTCCTGCTATCTCAAGTAGGACTTGTAGAGTCAAAGCAAATCCAAACAAATAGCTAAAGAGATATAACTACTGTTTATGAAGATAGTACTTTAGAGTCTGAATCTGAGCAACTATGGACAGAGTAACCAAAACTGCTTCTTTTTATAGCCATTCCAATAGAGGAAGTCACCAGGTCATAGAGGGATGTGGGCCATGGGATCTGTGTGATGTCTAGAACCAGGAAATAATCAGCATAATGACAGCAGGAGGGGCAGGACCAGAATATTCTGGTAAACTATAAGGAGATATTAGGTCATTGAGATAAAATGTAACCTTTAGCAGAATATAAGTTTTGTATGAGCTATAAGTGGATTACCAAAAGAAATTTGCCATTCTAAATTATTTACCTTGTCTGAAGGCAGGCATTCATTTAGAAAATGGAACTGGTTCCCACAATAATAATCTTACAAATTAAGTTTGAAGCATGAAAAATCTTTCCTTTATATGTCTATCTCACTCTCTAGCTCTCTGATTTTATACTCAAAATGATAAGTTAACATTTAAGATACTCTGAAGATCATTAGATACTCATAAGTCTAGTATAATCAGTACTTAATTTTTTTAATTTTAAATATTTGGTCATTAATTATGATTATTAGTAAGCTTTACATAACAAGGAAGAAAAGAAACTAGTTTGAAAAAATAAAAATTTAGTTGAGGCATCAAACTATTAGTTTGATGTTAATCAAACTAATATTTTAATTAGCATCTTAAGGTTAATGAACTAAGAAAATTATGTCTTGAAAGTGTTGCAATTATTCTAGACAGGTTCACAAATCTGAACCTTCATTCTCTTGATTCTCTCCTTTCCTCTTTGTCCTTTCTTCTTAATTGTCCATCAAGTTTTTTATTCCTCCTATCTCCCTCCAACCCTCTTATGAATTAGTGTTCCATCCTTCACCCACTGATATTCTTACTCCCATGCTATTCTTGGGAAACCTCATCTACTTTCAAATTCTACTCTCAAATCTTTATTGTCTACGTGCTTAGATTCCCAAATCCAATCTTGATCTCTCCCTAAACTTAGGACTCCTATATCCAACTAGACATGTCCACCTGGAAGTTCTATGGGTGGATCAAACTCAGTATGTCTAACAGTAAATAAGAAATTATTTTTTAGTCAGACTTTCTCATCCTTCCCTATTTCCCAGGTCATGGAACCACTATTTAGCTTCTGAAATTCCAGCTAACTATCCTGCATTTATTCTCTATTATTTGCTAGCTCATATATCTTGTTTTGACTCCCTTTTCATAATTCTGAATGTGCTTATGTCCACCCATGGCTCTTCTCCTTTTTCAATTTGAATGACACTGGATTAACACAAGACTCTTTTCTTGACTCTAAGATCTGTTCAGTTTTTCAAGACAACTGAATCCCAAGATTTGTTTTTCTAAAGCCCCTTTCAAGAAGATGTACTAAGAAAGAAAGAGAAAAACAAATATTGTATATTAACACATATATGTGGAATCCAAAAAAATGGTACAGATGAACCTATTTGCAAAGCAGAAATAGACATACAGACATAGAAAACAAACATATGGATACCAAGGAGGGAAGGGGGATTGGATGAATTGGGAGATTGGGATTGATACTATGTATAAAATAGATAACTAGTGAGAACCTACTGTATAACACAGGAAACTCTACTAAATGATCTGTGGTGACATAAATGGGAAGGAAATGCAAAAAAGAGGGGATATATGTATACATATAGCTGATTCACTTTGCTGTAAAGCAGAAACTAATGCAACATTGTAAAGCAATTATACCCCAATTAAAAAAAAAAAAAGAAAAAGAAATCAGTGATATGAAACATACTAAGTTTCTTCAATTCTTTTGATACCCATGGCCTTTTGCCACATCTGTTCTTTGGATCTTCACATCAGAATCAAACCTGGACACTGAACCTACCCTATTTGGGAAAAAATATAAAAATATGCTGACTGGATTCATCCAAGAGTAAAACTTCCCAATATAGATGGGTCTCTAAAATGCCCAGTGTTAATTTTATGTGTCACTCTTTCTCCATTTTCCAGTAGTTATTATACTTTCACTTCTTAACTTAAGCTGGCTATCTCTATTCCTATTATAAACTTGACTTTTATTTCCCACAGAAATAAAATCTGATACATACGGTCTTGATTTCTTCCTTCCCCCTCAAAACCTATATCTTTACTTATCCTTATGTAAATAGAAATTGTGTTCTGAGTGGAATTTTCTTATTGTCTTAAAAAATGGTGCTAAGTCCCAATGTTAAGAACAAAAATCCCTAAATATTCCATATTCTAAACTCAGAGAACCATCAACCATTGGACAGATCATCTCTCATAGGGATTACTAAAAGGTGCCATCAGAGAAACCATACAAGAACTATTGCCTCACAAAACCCTGCTAAGGAAATTTAAAAATTGAGGAGAGTCATGTGGGTCTTTGCATAGAGTGCAGTGTTCTTTACAAGAAGCTACTTCCTTCACTATCTATACAGAGGGAAAGAGTCTGCTTCCCCTCCACAATTAAAGAGAGAAAGGACACAAAGAAATCACTTGTAAAATGTGGAGTCCTGCAAAAAAGGACATCAGCATTTTGTTTCCAGGTAGAAAATCATTTAACCTTTAGACATGTTGATTTGCCCTTTGATACTGGAATAGAGAGCAAAAACCTGGAGAGAAAAGGCATGAAGAAGTGTATACAGAGCAAGGACATTCCCTCCATATCCTGGATTTCAAGAGATCTAAGTATATATGACAAACTTGCCTTTAGGTTTTGAAGTTAGAAACCATGGAAGGAAGATGAAATTGTGGACTTGATAATAACATGGATTGGGGCAAGTTCAGGACAAACTAGGAGAGAACTGAACCTTGACCACAGGCCTATAAGCCAAAAGATAAGGATGTCTTTGTCTCCCCAACCCTTCTCCTCAGCCTAACAACAGAGGTGGAGCTCAGGGAAGAGAGAGTGAAGGTATTTAGAGTACACTGTACCCCACTTCCAATCTGATGGAGCTACCAGGGATCCTTCTGTTGGAGGGTAAATGAAAAAAAACAACAAACAAAAGAATTTAGAGAAATTAGTGATGATATTGAATGATCAGTTATCAAAATTAAAATTAAGATTTTAATAACAAGTTAACTAGAAAGTGCTAAAATTGAGCTAAATTTTTTAAGGGGACTACCATTTAACAGGAAGAGTATAGTTGAAAGCAGGAATTCAAAAATTTTAAACTGTCTCATGTTTATGTAAATTAAAATATCTAATAAAATACTATCTTTTATAATTTTTAATAGAGGAAGAATTTTCTCTCTTCTTTATATCCAGGCTAATTTGGCCATTTGTAATCTTTGCCTCTAGGTGTTCTTTCCAGACCTTGCATACTTTCCATAGGCTTCCTCTCATTAGTAAACATCCTAAGCTTCCCTCCTAAAATCAATGCAACACCACACAACAGAGCATAATACAAAACAATAAAACTACTCCTCAACTCCATCTTCTACTTGACAGGGAGAAAGAAATTTTCCTCTACCCTTCTAGGTTCTTCCGGCTGGTCTAAGAATTAATGAGAATTAATGAGACAAATTAACAGGAGAAAATGGCTGGAACTTTCACCTTAAGTACCATCTTTAGCTAAAGACAAAAGACAAAAGAGGGTGTTGGGGTCAGTGGCTTGGGACTTCAAAGGGGAGGAAGACAATTCACAGGAAGATAGAAAAGCAAGTGTTTGGTAAGCAAATGTTTGGAGGGCCATGCAGAGACAATGCAGCACTGAGTGGACTCTGATCTCTAGGCCCTGTCCTCCCCGCCAACAGACACAGTTGGCCAATATTCTTTGCAGATATCTCTGGTGATAGCTCCATTCCTCCGGGGCCAGTGTCTTTATCTAAATTCTTTAGTGATTTAAGGGGGAAGGTCATTGTTTCTTTCTGAGTCTTTTGGACCTTTATTGTTTTCAGCTTGAAATAATCCACATGACAAAGAGACATTTTGGAGTGACAAATTTTGTTCTCTTGCACTCTCAAACTACTATTATATTCTATGATGTTTTTGATAATGAAAACAACAGGTAATGAAAATATCTATTTTCAAGATATTTTGACCATACGCTGAGAGATTTCATGAGCACATCTGTTGTATTATGAAAATCTACTTTAAAGCCTGTCTCTATTTTATTTATTTTCTTATTTCAATAGGGTCTGGGTCTATAAGCATTTTGAATTGGTCTAATATTCCCTAGGTGTTCTCATTTATTCCTGCAATGCCTGTGACTCTTTTATGCTGCTATTTTTTAAGTCTGCATCTCCAGTCTTGACATCTATTCCAAGTTCTGCAGGTATATATCTGGTTTTATATTCATCTTCTCTACTTGAACCCTGCAGAACAGCTCATATTTGATATGAACTTATTCTTGGAACCTTTAAAACCATCTCTTTCTGAGGTCTGTGTATCAGTAAATGTCAATAATGTCTATTTATTTCTTTTTCTAGCTTGTTTCTTGACATTTAATAGATGCTCAATAAATCTTGGTTAAATGAAATTAATAAATTAATTAATATTAATTTAAAAATAAATCATAACTAGCATGAGAACCTTTAGGTGTATTATTTAACATTTCTCTTTAAACTGTAGTTAGTTTCATCTCTTTGGACTAACATCTGAATTATAATTTAAAAAGAAAAATGTAAAACACTTAGTCTATTAATCAGTATTTGCATTATTTTATTTCAAATAATAGACTTTATTTTTCCTTTTGAAATCAATGCAAATTATTACTGCTTTTGCCCATGATGCTTGCCACATTTCCTTCTTTCCAAGTTTGTACATCTCATAGGATTTAATTTAAATCTCTTAAGCTCTCAGGAATTCTCAAACTTTCCCTCTTTGATCACTGGTCTTCAAAATTCATATTTATTACATTCATTATTTTAATGTTAAATTCAATTCTTGGTTATTGCTCTACACTATTTTATATGTGTTTGTTTTGTCAATTAAAGAATGTACTTTCCAATCCATTTCCAAAAGGATTGAGCCACTGCAATCACTGACCTTCAGCACAGCCTGAGAGGAGTTCAGGGTGGAGATCAGGAATGAGGCACTCTGTGCTCTGGGGAAACTGGCAGAACAGGCCTTCAGATAGTTAAGATATTTTCAGGAGAAAGTTTTGTGAACTCCAATTCTTGCATCTTCACATACTTAGAAAAGCACTAAAACCATTAGCCAAGATATCTGTTCCTCATGAGTAGCAGCAACCTTCTACTGAGACATATGTTTGTTTACATGTACCCTTCACCAAAATCACATATATACTGAATTCCCTCCTTAAGTCTTCAGAACAGTTTCTCAGAGCTATTTGAGAGGTTGTCTCCTGGGTGGTAGTCCTCAGTAAGACACTGAATAAATTCAACTCACAGCTTATACATTGTGCATTTTTTTTAAGTTGACAGTAATATCTTCAATTAATTTTCAACTCTGAGTTGTGATAAATATAATTTACATATTCCTTTAGACAAATATGAATACTCAGTAGGTACTCAAAAAATGCATGGCTAAATTATGCAAATAAGATTTATCTTATGTTTCCAGAATCACTTAGTGTTGCCCTATGTACCCTTTCTTGAAGGCTGGGAAATTGCCCTTGAAAAGTTACTAGTCATAGACCAATAAAGCCATGTGATTTATTCAAAAACATAACTGTCACAGGATAATAAATAATGCTGTGGGCATTCATCTGACTGATCCACTGACTCATTATTTGAACTGAAGGAAGACTGTTCACATTCTTTACTTCAACATTACCTAAGTGCCAGAGAGTCAAAATGAGATGTAGTGAGATAGATGTACACAGAGCTCACGCAGCCTTAGTCTAAAGGAGGCTTACTGATACAGAGCTCCCTCATTCAATTGTACAATTATCTGCTTAAATGAAAACTGAATTTAAATTTTCTCCTGGGGGAAAATGCTAGTTTGATGCTCTGTTTAAAAAAAAAAAAACAGTCTTTGCACATGTATAATGAGAAAATTGTATTGCGGGGTGCAATGATTTAGCATGTGTTAGAGTTAAGTATCTAAAACATCTACAGGGCCTGAAAAAGTATATGGAAATGAGCTGTTTTCCAAGTTAATGGCACAGAAAATGACAGCTAAGCTGATCTCTTTTTCACACACTTTTTATGAAGTATTTCTCTTAGGGTTTGAAAGAACTTGCAATCTAGCTGCTTTCAACTCTGGGACATAGAAGATTCAAGAGAAATTAGTCTTGGAATCTGATATATTAGTTCAGAAGTAACTGGCAGTTTCATTTATAGGTGCACAATTTCCATAAGTGATATTCAGGCAAGTAGGCAGACTTTAAATGAGCAACGTTTATCTCTAGCCCTTCAAACCTTTCCATTTTCTAACCCATCCTTGATAATTTCTGCAACTTTTATATCTTTTTCTTCTTTCTAAAGATTCTCTCAGAACTTTCTTTCATACGGATCTATTCATGCTAAATGTAAGTTTCTTTTTCCAATAAACCCTTTTTGGGAGGTCATTTTAATTTGTGCTTTAGAAGGTGGAGAGGGGCATCCACTAAGCTGCTCCCCACTGAATGTGTTTATAAGACCAACAATAGCTACCTCAGCAAATCATGTAAAGCAGAGGCGCATTTCCACTGAATCCTGCCCAGGCTGCAGAATAATGACCAAATAATTCTTGCTGTTTTAAAGCACTAAGTTTTAGGGTATTTTGTTACATAGCAATACTTCATTGGAACTTAGAAAGATAATGTGATGTCAGGATATTGGTGTGGGGTGAATATCATGTGAAAATATATATGGGAATATTGTGTGTGTAAGGATTGAAAAATATATATTATTAGAACTAATAAAAAAAGATGTGATTGTGTATCTGAAATTAACTTTAAAGACATTCTAAACCAGACTTTATCTATGAGAAAATTGATTACAAATGAGGTGAAGAGACTAGCTATATATCAGTAGCTTAAATTTTGTGACAATTGCTTTCTGAATTCCTGAAAATGTGCAATATGGAGAAGAATAAAAATTAAAGCTCTTTTAGTGACAAATACTATAAAGGTTAATAAACATGTAACAGGTATGGGAGGATTCAAGCATGACTTTCTATTATATGTATGATAGAGAAATATGTATAGACCCTGATTTTTAAAAGGAAAAGAGCTGGTAAAATAATATCTTTTTGCAGTGTATTTGTATATTGACACTTATGAAGTGTTTTGTGACACATCCTCCATGTAATACCTGAATCATATACTTGTATGGGCAATCACAGACGGAAAAAGGAAAATCTGGATTTCATAGTCACTTATGTGTACACGTCTATATATGTGGAAACACAGGGACATGCATCTCTATTTTACAACTGTATTTAACATCACAAAATTGGGAACCTATAATATCATAGCAGACAAAAGCAATTTACTGAAGCCAGTGTGTAAACGTAGTCGGAAATATGAAGCTACTGTGAAATTCCCATCATATTACTTGTATTTGATTAAATGTTGACTTGTAGAGCTAGACTTTCATTCTTAATGTCCTAATAGTTGTAAACATAATATATAAAACACAATTTATTACATATAATTTCAAAAGCTATAGAAAGGTGAATTACAAAGAAAAATATTGAAATTTTAGATTCAGTGATCTGAAGAGTAATTCTATTAAAGAAAAGAAAAAAGAGATCTTAGCTGAGAAGCTTTACTATAATAACTGAGAAAGTAACAAATTATGCATAGGTGGTGTCATTTTTAGGACAATTCTACACAGCCTGGTTCAGAAACTTGTGCTGACCTATATGAAATCTTTCCTTCTCATTAATTTTTTGAACTTTTCCTGTCTCCAGTACATGACATCACTTTTCCATTGCCAATTCCAAAATTCTGGCACAACACAGATCCCAGTAAGAGGAGGAGGTGCAATAACCAATCAAAGCGTGTGGGTTTTGGCACTGGGCTCATGCCCAGGTGATTCAGTTGCTCTGTACTCATCTCCAGAAAAGAAGATCACAGAGGCCAGAAACAGCTTCTCCTTTTAAGGACTCTGGGAGCTCTGCAGTCTATAGTAGTTTTAGAGAGGTAGTATAGCCTAGTCAAAGTGGGTACTAGACACACTTAATCCCAGTTCAATCCCTTAATAGTTTTGTCTTTAGCAATCAATTTCAACATTTACCCAATGAGTAAATAGTATAAAAACTTATACAGCTTCAGAAAATAAATTCTTAATAAATGGTAAATACTACTAGCTATTTTTCATGATAATTTGTTCTTATGCACAAGTAAACTTTTAATAAGTTTAATAAAGTTAATGTCAAGTTGATTATTACATGATGGATATAATTTCAATTTACTGTCACATATTTTAGTATAAAATATATCAATCCTGTGGAAAATATGTAAATTCATAAAGAACAGTAGTGTACTCACTACTCACCTTTTTAAAAAGTATCTTGATATTTGTTGTTCAAAAAATGAAACAAATATAGATACTGGCAGCCCTTGGGAGACAACTCTCAATCACATTTTCTTCCTCCCTAATCCAAAGGAAAGTCTTGTATCTTCATGTCGAATATTATCCTTATGTTTTCCTACCTTTAAAAATACACTAGCATCAATAAACTTTTAAAAAATTGTTTTTTTTTTTTAGATTTATGTCTTTCTATATATATAAGCTGTTCATTGTATAACTGCTTCAAGCCCTCTATGAATATATCAGGCTTAAAAATCTGTTCTCTTATTAACGAGCATTTAGGTAGTTTCAATATTTTGCTGTTTTATACACACCTATTTGCATCTCATTCTCTTTATTTTTAAATTGGAAATATTAATAGTACCTCCCTCATAGGATTTTTGTGGAGAATAAAATAGTTAATAAATATAAGAATTGGGCTAAGTGTAAAATAAATACTATATGTGCCTGCTAATATTATAAATAGTGTTGCAAGGGTCCTTGATGCACTCACCTCTTTGATTCCAACTGTAAAATGTAGGAATGACATCCAAAAGAAATATATGGTCTTTGGTATATACATCTTCAACTTGACTATAATTTTTCAATCTGCTCTCCAAAGTAATTGTACTATTTTATGTTCTGAGGATTACGTGGATTTTGGAGTCAGACTCTCTGAGAACTAGCTACATGACCTTAGCAAGATACCTCTCTGTGACTTAATTTTCTCATCTGACAAGTGAATATAACAATTATATCTATCTGATTGGGTTTCAACAAAGATTAAATAGATTATTTGTATAAAGAATTTGAAACAATGTCTACAACACGTTAAGTGTACAGTATATACTAGCTATCAAAACCATTACCAGCAGCATAGGAAAGTTCTGATTTCTCTACTAGTAGTTGAAATTGTCAGATTTATTTTGTTCTTTGTTTTCTTTCTTTATCCAGATTGATGGGTGTAAGATAGTACTTAATGTTTACTATAATTTACTTTCCTTTGAATACCAGATAGTCAGGTTAAGTATTTTGGAGGTGCCCAAATTCACCTTCTTCTGTTTCCCACCTCACATGCAATGATTTTAATCCTTGAAGTGCTCATGAAGCCAACCCATGGCCAAACCTCCTGCTTCCAGCAAGCCAGAACCTTCAGAGGCTTCATCCTTATTCTCCTCTCTCTTCTACTCCATGCAGATAATTATTTTCTTTTTGAATCAGGATATATTTTTTTAATATTTTCTTTTTGTGTATCATATTTTCATAGTCATCTTATTGCTTTGTATTGGGAGCAAAGGGCTTACCTACAATCATGAACTTACAGACCATCTTAACTAGAAAAAAATATTGTTCCTGGAAAAATAATATATGTTCACTGTAGGCAACATGAGAATAGATGGCAGACATGACTACAATAAATAAAAGGCATCCATACTTCTACTAGCAGGAAACATTTCTTAAAACTATTTTATATTTCCATAAAATGAACTCTAAATAAAATTATGTAGATATTAATAGTACTACATTATCAAGCTTATGAATTGTGGAAAAGCATGTTGTCAGAAGAGAGTTCCTCTTCTTAAACAATTGGATTATATGGTAATATAATATTAAAATGAATTGAATCAGAAATAAAATCTAAAGTTTGAAAGACAGTCACAAAATCAATGTAAGAAAAGACATTGTAATAACTTAAAAAAGTAAAATATGTAATTATCTAAGTAGAAAATGGAATAAAGTTTACATTGTTAAATACAGTCATGAATCTCTTATAAACAATAAAATATATAAACCAATTGTTAATGTAAACGAAAAGTAGAGTAATTGTACAAAATTTAGTATGAGCAAAGAGATGTAACTATACCTTGTATTTTATGATGCTAATAAAATTGAATCTGGTTGAAATGATGCTCTAGGACAGGGGTCCCAAACCCCCAGGCCATGGACTGATACAGGTCCGTGGCCTGTTAGGAACCCTCGCACAGCAGGAGGTGAGCAGCGAGCAAGCTATCAAAGCTTCATCTGCTGCTTCCCATCACTAGCATTACTGCCTGAACCATCTTCCCCCATCCCATCCGTGGAAAAATTGTCTTCCACGAAACTGGTCCCTGGTGCCAAAATGTTGGGGACCATTGCTCTAGGAAATATGTTACCAAAATCACCACAAAATGATGTAGTAAGTTGAATAGACAAAGAGCCTTGGAAAATTTTTGAGATAATTGTCAAAAACTACTAACAAAAGTACTCCCAGAAGGCTTCATAGTTGACTTTATTGTAAACTTCAAACAATTAATTCTGTCCTATTTGACACTTCCAGAAGTTAAAGAAAGAAGGAAAATTTCCCAATACTTTAATATTTTATAGCATAAACCTGATGCAACAACACTATATATATTGTGCATAAAACTTGAAATAAATCTCACTCATAAAGATGCAAAATCTCAAGTAAAATTTTAGCAAATTAAATGCAGTAGATTAGCCATTACCAAGTAGAAAATGGAATAATACTTAAATATTCAAAAAATCTAATCCTTCATGTTAATAAATCAAAAAGAAAACCTTATGATCATCTCAATAGATGACACAAGTATATATGGTAAATTTCCACACCCTTTAATAGTTTTTCAAAAAGTCAAAACATGCAAAAATAGGTTTTTATATGATAAAAATTAATTCTCTCACTTTCTATGCACCAGTATACATGTATGTATGTATATTTTTGTTAAAATTGAAGTAAAACCCTGTGCTACCTCCAAAACTTCCTTACATCTTGAGTACAGCTGCATTAAATCTGTAAGATATTTGGGGCAATAGTTGTAATTATGTAATACTATTACATTTCCTAAAACTATGTGCTTTAGAATGCTAGTTCTACCAGATATTAATAGGTCTCCTTTGAATAAAATATTCTATGGCCAAATAAGTTTGAAGTGCACTGGGTTACACAGAAGAACATATTCTTTTGCTGCAAGACTATCTGAGAGAGAGATAAATTGTGTATGATTTCTAAAATGTATTTGACCATCAGCTACCCCCAGCTCATGTGTACACTTTCCTTTTCTACTTTTTAGTGCCCAGTGATGAAACGTACAAGTATTTGTAGCTAAGAGGAACAAGATCCCAGCTCTTACACTAGCGATTTTAAGATTGTTTGCCAAAGAAGTGGAATCTTATTGTGTATTAAAGGATGTTACTCCAAAATTGCTCAGATCATTTTCTTAAGCTGGATATTATAATTGTGTCTATTTAAAAGTCTTTTGCCTTAAACAATCCCTTTAAATTTCCATTTAAAATGAAATGTGAATAATGTTGGTTTCATCCATGTATAACTTTCCTTCATTGAATAAACTTTCATGGAATGCTTTATAAGTGCCACTTTCTAGAAATGGATTATTCAAAATTGAATAAAATAGGCAGACAAAGACCTAACTACAATCACTGTAGAGCATATAATCCAAGGCAGTAATTGCTTAATTTGTAAGAATGCATTCCCCTTTTTGAGTGTGCAACTTCAAAATACATTGCCTTATTTATAAAGTTATATGCATTCACTGTTGTGCAAATATTTTGAGTAAATTATAAAACTTAACTTTTTGAAAACTTGAAGCTGTACAATATTGGGAACCATTGTGACACAGGGTCCAATACCTAAAGCATCTTTTTATGGGTACAAATTCAGGGGGCCATAATTTCATGCTCAGATTGAGAGCAAAATTAGATTTTATAGTAGTTCTGAAGTTTGACCCACCATATTGTTCATCATCACTAAGATTTATTGAGTACTGGGGGGAAATATGTTTATTGGATAGGAATTTACAATTTGAAGATCTCAGATAGAATCCTTGGTAGTTTCCTAACCACCTGTGTGGGACATTAAAAGTAACTCACCTTCACACCTTGGTGAAAAAATAAGTAACTTTTATTCTAGTATCTTTCATGCTGAAAACCTTAGGAACAAAGAGTGTATCCTGTAATATAATAATAGACATCTGCTTGTCACCCATTTTATCCATGGATAGTAAAGTAACCTAATACAGTTTTCCTTTAGGACTAACAAACTTATATGAGTTATAATAATATTATACTAAATTACTTTGACATTTCATATCGTGGAATGGAAAAATAAAATACTTCAATTTAAAGTTTATATTTTAACAAAGTATATTTATATTTAAAGTTAATACTTTACAAAGCAAAGTTAAAAGTTTTAGTTATTTTGTAATTGTGATGCATGGGCCACTAGATATACAGATGGGAGTTTGGTGATTTCTAAACCAAACCAATTAGTGGGAAAATCCTTTCAGTAATGAAATCCCATTTAGAAATGTACAATAGACAAGGCTGCCAATTTTACCAAAATGTAATAGAAATTCATGGAAGCAGATATGAATCATTCCTATTCATGGGAAAATGTGGAAGATATTTCCCTTAGCAATTGATCACTCTGAGGGAAAATAAGCAGTGAATATTCAATTGTCCATGGAAGTAAGGCTGAATTGCAAAGGCTCTAAAATGTAGGACATTACAACCTGGCTCTAATTACCATTGCAATGTCTAAGCTATTCCTATCCATTTGCAATAATATATTAAAATGTTTCCACTTCTTTAAGTGAAGGAAGAGTCAATTTCTACAACGTCTTTAATGAAGCTACTGTGCATTTTTCTTGCCACTTCTCCCAATTCCCACAGAAAAAGAGTTACCAATGTTGGTAATGTATTTTTTTCCAGAGGCAGCAAAACCATGATCTCAAAGAATTCTTACTTTTTTACCATATTTCAGTCTTGATGCATATTTAAAGCCCAACTTAGAGCAGCAGCCATCAAGAGTGTTTTCTCTGAAATGTACTTATGATGTTGAAATATTTTATAAAGTTATTTTCTGACTTGACATAACATATCAAATGCAGAGTTGAGTGTGGTTGAACAAATTGGTTTCTTGGAAACCATAAAAATAAATTAGGATTCAGCAGCAGCAAGTCAGTTTTAAGTTGCTCTAAGCATTTTGCTATATTTATTATTATAATACTTGACCATGTGTGAAGCAAGTGGATCACAAGTACAGCAATATTATAAAACAACACACAGAACAAGTGACTTAAAGAACTATAATGTTTGTTTTAAGCACTAAACTTGCAAATTGAAAATCTTGAAGAAGTTCAATTTGAAATGGGAAAAAAATTATACCTAGTAAATTAGTACAATGATATTAAAATCTAGCTGCCTAAAGAAAAATGTTAGTAAAGTCATGGCAAAGGATAATGTTTTTCTTCAATATGAATGCATTGCTTTATGCAATCTCTCTTTGCTTGGTCTCAGTGACAATATGTTTGGCAACTACTATAAATTTAATATATTTGCTTTATTAAAATACACCACTTTCTTTCATATAAATATTTAATTAGTAATGAAGGAAAAGCTATTGGAACATTTCCCTCATTTGCAGAGTGACTCATTTGTCATTGAATATGGCAATTTCCTGGGGTTTACTAATACTAGCTAAAAAGCTCATCCATTTTCAGTCCTCTTTCAGAAAATAAAAGAACTAAAAATTTATCCTCTGTAAGCCATCAGAAAACAATGAAGCAAATAGTGGACAAATCAAGTTTTAAAGATGGAAAGATAATTTATATTTTATTTATCTACAACTGTTATTTAAATTTTCTTCTTTTATTATCTTATAAAAAGATCATGGTGATGGTTCTGTTTCTCTGGAGAATCCTGACTAAGAGTTCTAAAGGAAGATACTTTAAAAAAATCCTAAAACATTCTGTTCTTCTCCTCTTCAATGATCCTTTTGTTTGCCCATATTAAAATAACATGTAATTATGAAATATTTCTTCAGAAAAAAGAATAAAACTGTTTGGCGGCCAAATGTTTATGATTGTTTCTTCTTCTCTCCCTAATATCATTTTAATAGTCACTTAACACACTCAGAGAATAATGAAATTCAACTTTACCTTTCCTGTCTTTCCACAATTTTATTTCATAAGTAAACCACATAGGTCTATCATGATGATGGTCTTTTCAGCACATTGATTCTGCATCTGTTTCATTTATTATGGCTCCCTGTGGAAATCTGGTCAGGTCAACTATTTCTGCATTCTTTTCTCTAAATTGGTTAGATTATCTCAAATTCTTTTATCTTCAGTGTATACTAGATCTGGGAAAATAACATCAGTGCAAGCACCCTTGCTTGAGTTTATATGAACTTACTCTCTTTTCTCTTAGTCATATAAATGATATTTTGACAATCCAGTCAGAAATTTCTACTTGATTTGAAAATTTCCAAGAAAAAGTTAAGAAATATATATTTATCTCCATTTATAACTCTACTGCTCCTTTACATAACTCAGTATTTGTGGACACCTCCCCCCCCCATCATCTTACCCTGTGACCCAACAATTTGGGCTTTTTTTTTTAACATCTTTATTGGAGTATAATTGCTTTACAATGGTGTGTTAGTTTCTGCTTTATAACAAAGTGAATCAGCTATACATATGCATATATCCCCATATCTCCTCCCTCTTGCATCTCTCTCCCACCTTTCCTAACCCACCCCTCTAGGTGGTCACAAAGCACCGAGCTGACCTCCCTTTGCTATGTGGCTGCTTCCCACTAGCTATCTATTTTACCTTTGGTAGTATATATAGGTCCAAGCCACTCTCACTTCCTCACAGCTTACCCTTCCCCCTCCCCATGTCCTCAAGGCATATATTTTAAAAATCTGTCTAGCTCTCTTACAGGTAGACTCTATTATCCTATCATCTCCATTCTTTCTTTGTATCTGGATTATAGTGCCCTTTGACTTAGGAACTAGAAATGGTGGTGACACCACAAAGGCCTTAGCCTGCATGCAGAGTTCAGTCCAGCTGTAATTAATGTCTTGTGTTTTCTGAATCATTAGCTTTTAATTGTTCTAAAATCTCTTCAGAACTGGATTCTCAAAAATTGAAATGCTCCTGTTTCTAACTAATACTATTTCATTTAAAAATTTGGTTTCAAATATTTTAGTAAAAAACATTGTTTTGATTTATATTAACACTCATTTCCTAGATATTTACATCTTAAAAATGATATAAATGTATCTGGAATTAGTGACTTGACTATTAGAAACATTGTAAAGCAATTATACTCCAATAAAGATGTTTAAAAAATAAAATTAATTAATTAATTAATTTAAAAAATAAAAAAGAAAGAAACAGTCTGGCTTGTCGTTATATTTATCATTATATTTTCTCTATCATTCCTTGTGTACCATAAGCTCCTTGAGGTAAGGGGCTGTGTTTTCTATCTCTGTAAACTTAAGGTATCTTGCAAGCATTATACTAGTGAAATAGGGGAAAAGTTACAGACAGGTGTTGAATCTTTGTCTTATTGAATTGTGTGTGTATGTGCATGTATGTGTGAAGGAAAATCTTCATAAACATTATAAATCTTCGTTAGAATTGCTATGTAAAAAAAATTTAATACACCCTTATGAGGATTTACAAATGTCTGATTAACAAATGTAAGTGGCTTCACTCATGGAAATAATTAAAGTTGCTATTCACATTTACTTATCAATCATTTATTATGTGCCAGGCACTGTACTAGTCACAGCCCTTTGTGGAGGGCTGAGATATAATAAACATCTTCTCACTTAAGAATTTACTAATTGTTCTTATTTATTAATCACATGTTAGCCTAAGTTTGAACTTGTATTACAAGACATATTATGCTACATATCAAGGACAAAAGGAATAGAGCCTGCATTTTCTTGCCTCTCTGTTCCAATAAACTGCAATGCCATTACTTTCATTGGCTCTTTCATCCTGCAGGCAGTGCCTGACATGTAATACTAACTTCTATTTAGTAGGCTTTTTCTAATGAATGATAATGAGATTCTGTAATGCAGCAAGTATAATTTATGAATCAGCATCAAATAAAGCTTTGCAAGCGAACTAAAGACAAATCTCACCAAGTTAGCTATTCATAGCCTGACCCTGAAATGAAATCAAAAGCACTGAATAGACTAACATCTAAAGATTGTGGTCCAACTGTCTTTTACAGCTGACAGGATGCTTGGCACTTCCACGCAAATCAAAAATTATTTCATCATTTATAATTTGCATTGGTCTTTCAAGACTGTGCAGAACAGCTAAAAAGGAACACCTATAGGTCATTAAAGGGGAGTATTTTTAGATGACAATAGCTCCTTGTATTGTCAGATGTTTATCTTGTTTTTAAAACTGTGTAATTTAAAAATATAAGTAATTAAAATACACACCAAGTCACTGACATAAAATGTAGTCTTGAATTTTGTACAAAGGTCCGTGAAACTTAATAATTCTCTTATTCTAACATGTACTATATATTTTCAACATATTTGTATGTTGAAAATTGAACTCATGATCTTTCTTTACCCAAAACCCTGTTCTTTGTTGAGAATTTTGCTTTCCTGATTTCCTGTCTTATGTCCCTTAGCTCAAACTACCCCATAATTAAGAGATCATAAAGCAAAGATAAATCTACTTCCTAAATATACCACTAAACTCTCCTCTTTTCTCTGTTCACCATGTCACTGATTCCTTTATTCCTGTCTTTGTCTCCTACCTGGACCAAGGGAAGAAGCCATGTGTAGGAAGGAGGGAGCAGGACGATGTCAGTATGGCTGCAATAAAAGATATGAGTGAACTACTGGTGCAAGTTAAGGATGGAAATGCAGATCTGCTGAAAAGAGTCCTGCATTGTAAGATTTTGGATTTTATCCAGAAATTGATGGAGAATCATTAAAGGATATTAAGAAGTGAATGGAGTTATCAGAAAACAAAATTATTCTGGTGGTAAAGGATTCTTTAGAAGGAAAGCATTGTAGGTATAATCAAAGACACTCTAAAAATGTCAAAGTCCTAATCCCAAGAAACTGTGAATATGTTACCTTACATGCTAAATGTTAAGGAGTTTGTGATGGAGGTTATCCTGGATTATCCAAGAGGATTCAATGTAATCACAAGGGCACAGGGGCCCTTATAAGGGAAAGAATGAGGCTGGAATCAGAAAGGGCTGTGTGTGTGTGTGTATGTGTGTGGGAAAGAAAAAGAGAGAGAGAAAGATTTGAAGATGTTACCCTGGTGGCTTTGAAGATGGAGAAAGAAGCTGTGATCCAAGGAATAGAGATGGCTCTTAGAAACTGTTAAAATTAAGGAAATGGATTTTCCCCTAGAGCCTCTGAGACAAAGCCAGTCCTATTGACACCTTGATTTTAGCCAAATGAAACCCATTTTGGAATTCTGACTTCCAGAACTATAAGACAATTCATTTGTATTATTTTAAGCCACTATATGTGTGGTAATTTGTATTTGTGTGGAAACTAATACACAAGGCAAAAAGTAATAAGAAAATGGAGATAGCAGTCTCTCTGGGGTAGCATGACAGTGCATTATTAACCATTTCAGCAGCCCAGAAACACCAGGTTTAGAAGGTAAAGAGAAGATTAAGCATGATACTTGAATCAGGGTGCTTTAGAAAAATAATTAGGCAGTTAGGCTAAGGCATAGATTCTTTAGAATATATTTTTCTTGTTTTGTGAGAGGAAGATAAACATGGTGAAAAGGCAATTTAATGTTATTATTATAAGATAGCATATTTGAAATTTAATAATACGTGTATCATTTTCAAAACTTGAAAGATTTCTTCTTGTTAAATCCAGTATCACTAATGTTTGCATAGCCTAGGATAAGAATACACTGAAATCACTTTTGCTTTCATTCTAGTTCCCAAATACATGGTGACAAGTAACACAATGAAGTGAGTATGTGAATTTTGAGCATCACCTCATTACTTCACATCTCGGGGAGTAGGTACTGCAAACTAGAAACAAAATAGAGCTGTAGGTATGAGGGGAGAGGGAGAGGAGTAGTTTTTTAACTTTTTTGGTTGTACCTAAAATTTAAATAAAAATCTTTCATGATAAATTAGGTACCTAAAACCATTTTACTACGCAAATCATTTGCACTCAAAGAAAGTAGACCCAGAAATACTAAACAACTTGCATAGATGATATAACCATAACAAAACAAGGATTGAGGGCCTGATGTGCTGCTGACACCAGGACCTGGACCCTATTTTTAACCTCTACACTATACAATTTATAACCATATCATTGTTATGTCTATTCTTTTGCATTTGTGAATAACTACCCAGGTGAGTAAATATAAGTCTACTCAATATCTTAATGACCACATAGTATTCAATGTAGTATTAATTATTGTTGAACATTGGCTTACTGGATTTTTTTCCTAATGAACAGTGCTGCAATAACCATCCCTTTAACCAAATCTTGATATTTATTTTTATTTATTTTCAATTCCTAGAAATATAATTTATAAATGAATTGTATGGTTTAAGACTTTTCATTAAACAGTACTTCATTGACCTAAAGAAAGGATTTATTTATCATGACTGTATATAAAGTTTTCTTTCAGTAATGATCCTGTAGTATGAGATGGTTTTATAATTACTTATAATGGTGGTTTACATTGTTACAGTCACATGTCCATCTTTTCTCTGATCCCATGGATGCATTTCTGACATAGCTAAATGTAGTGGTAGATACAGACTGTGAACACTGAATTTTAAATGAACTGGTGGCATTTGATATTTCACTAAATCAGAGAAATACTTAAGTTATAAAAGAGGAAACTTTCCACTAATCTCAAGGTAATTATTAAAATGCCTAACATGTTAAGGTCAGAGTCTACTCAAATTAACAAGGTGTTAACATCCTCTAAAAATAGTCTAATTAGAAGTACTGTTGGGTTAAGTTTTCATGCTTTCTGGGAGCTGGGTCTGATTGATCTAAGTCAATTTCCCTCTTCTTGTCAGAAAGTTTTTCAAAATATTCTCTGCTCTTTTTTTTTCCTTTTTCCTCTTTCTTCCTTATAGTTTTGCTTAAGACTTAGAGGGTAGAAATGACAGTGTTTGAAAAAAAAACCACATATGTCGAACTGATATAATAAATGTGCTTTCTCTAATCCTTTCAGTTTTGTTCTGCATTGCTATAGCTTCTGCTTTTCCATTATTTTATTTTTAAAAGATTTGAAATAATTGCTTTTAGCTATTACAATGGCTAGACTGCCTGTTAATTATTATACAATTATTTATGTAATAGATAACTGAAATCCTCAGTTTATTGCCTATAAAAAAATAGGCTCAGGAAATGCAAGACCGAATCTTCATAATTAAGTCACAAAAAACAACTTGGTACACACACACTCTCACACATATACTAACCACTTTATTATTCATTCATTAATTCATTTTTCACACAACAAAGTGTTACTCATCAGCTGTGATGTATAAGACATTAGGAGAGATAAAAGTTAATAACATACAGTTCTTGCTTTCAACTAATCCAATAGGGAAATAAGAAAATTAAAAATAGAATGCAAAGTGAAATAAAATTAGATATCATGAGATTGCCTATGCTCTTTTATAGGTGTAAATTCTGTATTTTTAAATAATGAAAAATACTAAAGGTATAAGGGAATTCATGAGCAAAGATGTGGAGACAGAGATGGCATGGGGTATTTAAGAAACAGGTAACAATTATTTCTACCTGATTGGGGTAACACAATATCTAAAGAGGCACTTTACAAATAAGGTAGAAAATGAACTACTGGAGGAGACATTTAGAGTTTATTCAGTTGGCAGTGAGAAGTGTTTGAAAATTTCCACAATGAGAGTAATTTGATTCAATGATTTACATCTTCAAGATTAATATGAAATCAGAGCAAAGGACAGAATTAAAAAGGAAACCTATCTTGAAAACAGTTATTATTATTATTAACTTGCTTAAACATTTAATGAGTTTCTAACATATTCCAGATTATTACACACAAAGCTGTATAGAAAATGAAGGCAAAAGTACTGGGAATACAAAGGGAAATGTGTTTACCTGGGATAGTTCAGGGAGGGTAGGTGATTTAAAGCTTCCAAAATCAAGGGCCCTGAGGAGACTTGTTCTAAAAATTAATAGAAGGTAACTTGTTTGAAAAGTTGAATATGTGCAGATAAAAGAAAATTATGACAACAGCACAAAGAATGGTAACTTTGAAAAGCTAGGAATAGGTGTGACGGTATAGTAGGAGATGAGGGGAAGAAACATACCAGGTTTAAAAATTCATATATTTTCTTAAGGTAATAAACAGCTATTGAAGAATTTAGTTAAGGAGTATCACAATCATATAACTGTTTAGATAGGTCATTCTCACATAGAGTAAGGTTGGAACAAGAGAGAAAAGTTATTTGTTACTTCAATAGTCCACTTGAGACATAATGTGGGTCTACACCAAAGCAGAGATATAAGGAGGAAGAATTATGAAAGAATCAGCTGGTTCAACAGCTTTTGTAAGCTAGTTGGATTTAACGGTGGTGTTGAGAAAAATGGGAATTCTCAAAAGTGAATAAAGTATTTTGCATAACAGAAATAATTTCCAATGAGTTTCTGATTGGTGCTCTAGATAAGGCTTATATGTAGAGTGGATCTCTTTTAGGTAGTAAAGTTCACGGACCCTGAACCAAACATTCAGATACCTACATTAAATTTTAACAGAGTGAAATATGTGACTGCGACATCATCAATAACTAGTCTGTATTATAGGTATCAGTGTTTTCTACTTGAACTGTATCTCACCAGGGCATTTAGAACACTGTCTCATCCTTAGCAGACTCCCAGGAAACGCTGATTGATGACCTTGATTACGATGAGAATTTGCTAGCTGGGCTAGGGGCCAAATGCCACAACTTCCAGCCAAATTTCTTACCTACTTCCTTTCCTTTACTGACAATAAAGTGAATTTTATTTGTCATTTTTTTCAATACAAAGCATCTGTAATAAAAAGAAAATCTTAACCAAGTTGTAAAAGTTGAACAGTTTTTTTCACAGTAAACAGAAATAGTTTGAACTTATGATGAGATGATTATTCCAGTATGTGAAATTCTTCCTCTTACTGAGCAGCACAGGCTCCATGCAGGTGGCTCTGGTTTGCAAAAATTTTGAAAACAAATTGTTGATTATTCTGCCAGTTTACTGATTATTCATTTGTTCTCTATTAAGTTTGGGGAATATTGTACAATTGCTGCAAATTCATCATGATTTTCATTGTTCTGGTATTCTTCAGGATCTGATGATAAACTCTAACAGTCTTTTTACTCCTTCTCTAACTTCTTGGTTGGAATGGGGAAAAGTGTGATAAATCCAGGCTTTTAGATCCAGCACATGGTTGATGTTGAGCAAATAAACAATAAATATATGAATGAAAGATCTTGATATTCTGATGGTAAGTAGAACAGTAAAAATACATTTATATTTTCAAGGTCAAAGGAAAAATATGAAGCATTTTATTGAGGAAAACTTTGAGCAAATAAAAATGTAAGCAACAGAGTATTATGAAATCTCATATTTCCATCACACAAGCTTTAATGATTATCTACTCTTAGCCAATGCTGCTTCATCTATATCCCTACCTATTTCTGACCCCTTCCCTCAGGATGTATCTGAAGGAAACATTGTTATTTTCTGAATATTGCTTATTAACAATGAAACACTAGTATAACATCAAGAAATATAATAATTATTGGACTTCCCTGGTGGCACAGTGGTTAAGAATCTGCCTGCCAATGCAGGGGACATGGGTTGGAGCCCTGGTCCAGGACGATCCCACATGCCGTGGAGCAACTAAGGCTGTGTGCCACAACTACTGAAGCCCGCGCGCCTAGAGCCTGTATTCCACAGCAAGAGAAGCCACCACAATGAGAAACCTGTGCACAGCAACGAAGAGTAGCCCTCGCTCACCACAACTGGAGAAAGCCCGCGTGCAGCAACGAAGACCCAATGCAGCCACAAAAAAAAAAAAAAAGGAAGAAATATAATAATTATTAAATCACTCCAATTGATTTACTTTAATACATTAAGCTTTGCATTTCACGACTTTTATTTCTTCCCCATTTTGAGTCCAACCCTCTATAATCTAGCTCTTGTTTCAACATTTTAGTCTTTCCCTTTAAATACATAATTTCCCTCTATGTATATCCTTCAGCTCCTATGTTGTCCATGGAAGTTAAAGTTGTTCAGATATCCATAGTGACTCTTTTTCTTCTATGTTTTTTTCTTTGAAACATTTCTACATTACTGAAATAATGTTCACCTTTGGAATAAATTGCTGTGTTAACCTTGTCAGATGTTATTTCTTCAACAAGTCAATAAGAGTTTTGTCACTGAATGAGTCATATAGTCAAGGACTTCGCTCTCTTTTTGTTTTTATTTAGAGAAAACTTTTATTTACAGAAAAAATATTATTTTCCTTAGAAATAGAGGTTCAGACATTTTTTGCCAACAAAATTAAAGAATCTATCTAATTGATATGGTTTTAGGCAGAAATACTATACATTTATAAAAATGACTGGTTTTTAAAATTATGGTTATTTAACTACAAAATCAAATCTCACATATTCATACAGATGTCAGTGAGCATGTCCTAGAGATACTTTGGGATTAAAAGAAACAAGACTATAAATTGTGACTCAGAATATTGCAAATATTTATTAATCATATCTTTTGTCACTACTTTGCTAAAGTCTTTAAATCAAAATAAGCAAATCATGTGCTGGGTAAAGTCTTCTAACTTTGTTTTTTCTTGCCTTTTAGCATGCCTTATAATTTTTTTGTTGAAAACCAGACATGATGTATCAGGTAACAGGAACTGTGGTAAGTAGGCCTTCAATGTGAGGTTTTGATAATCCTATTAGAAATTGGGTTATGTTTAATGTTTGTTGTAGCTATAGGTGTCAGAGGCTCAGTTCCTTCTAGTGTCCTTGTCTTTATCTTGTTATTTTTGGCAAAGAGGAACAAAGATCTCCTTCTTAAGTAGAGTCTGTGTCATACAGTTCTCGCAACTGTAGTCCACCATTATTATACTGAAGTTCTATTGATGTGGTGGTAAAGTATGTGGGAAGACACATATCCTATAATTTTATGATTAAGTCTCAGTTTTTTAGGGGTTTGGGCCCCAGGGCTGCAATATTCACACGTGTTTCTTAACATTTTTTTTTTCCTCCCTGTAGGTGAGATAGGAAGGCTAGCTAGGACTGGAACGGATGATTGCCCTTCCCTAGGTTGAATAAGGATTTAATAGTCCTTTTCCGTAGAGAGTAGGCCATTGTTATGGAGAATGCTCTGAGAATATTTCAAATGGTTAATTTTCTTTTCTTCTTGACAGAAACTCAAGGGGATTTTGTTTTTTTTTTTTTGTTTTTTGTTTTTTTTAGATTTTCACCATGAGGATCTTGTGGGATTTCTGGAGGTAATGAATATGTGGTTGTCCCCTCAGGCTTAGCCCCCAGGAGTTTCTCATTCTCATGTTAGTCCATATCTAGCCTGTAGCAATTCATCAAAATTACCTTTTAAGGGTTTATGGTCCCACTGGGGCCTGCTCCAAATAAACTGATTTTGGCTTGACTCTGTGTATTTGAGTGCCTCTCCAGATTTTACGGTTCCAGTTTGCCTTGTGACTTTAATTCTCTGATGGATCCAAAAAGTTGTCAATTTTCAGTTTGTTTAGCTTTTTTCTTGTTGAAAGGACAAGAGTGATAAATTCTAAGCCCTTTACATGACAGAACTGAAACCAGAAGTCCTTAACCATCATTTTAAGCATTTATTATGAAAATTTTTGAACACACACAAATTATAAAGAATAGTAAAGAGGACCTTTATACATCCATCCCACAACTGATCACAAAAAGCAGCATTTGTTGATCTTGTTTCATCTATGCCTCCCATATTTTTATTTTGGCTGAGTATTTTAAAGCAAATATCTAACATCATACCATTTCACCTTCAAAAATATTTTAGCATGTATCTCTAATAAATGAGGTTATTTCAAAAATATAACTGCAATAATCAGACCCAACAAAATTAAACAATAATTCTTTAATAGTCTCTAATACTTTGTTCATGTTCAATTTTCCCTGATTGTCTCAAAATATCTTTTTACAGATATTTAAAATCAGGATCCAAAGTCTAAGCATTTTTCTAAATATAGTTTTTAAGGCTCTTTTAACCTAAAATTTCCCTTTCCTTTTCCTATTTGCTTCAGGATATTAGTTCATTAAAGGAACTGTGTCATTTGTCCTGTAGAATCCCACATGGTCTTGATTTGGTGCTTTGTATCCTTGTGGTTTAAAAAAAAAATTGTTCTTCCATCTTTTTTATTTCCTCTATTGGGTAGTTGGAGCTAGAGGCTTGGTTAGATTCAGGTTTAATTTTTTTTTTGGAAGCAGTGGGTGGGTAGAATACTTCAAAAGTGGTGGTGTGTACTTCCTATTGCATTATACCAGGTGTTTTATACAGCCTGATTTTTCTACCCTTAGTGATAAGGTAGTGTCAGAGTAATCCACCCATTATGAATAGCAAACTTTAATCTGAACTTTGGTAAGGAGAGACTGTTGGAAAAGACCATTGCAATAGAAGGTGAGGCACTATTGTAAAAGGTGAGAGGGACTGTTGGAATAGGATAAAGGGGACTATTGTAATAAAAAGAAAACTCTGACTATAAGATCTGCAGTTGTCTCAAAGATAAAGCAGAAGGGCTTTTCTTTTATTGAGTAAAGTAAATAAAGCTAGAAATAACCAGATGTATGTGTATGTGTGGTGGTATTAAACGGTTGAGCAGTTGTTTCCCTTTGTGGTTTTCTTTTGTCCTTCCTCCCTCCCTCCCTCCCTCCCTCCCTCCCTCTCCCTTCCTTCCTTCCTTCCTTCCTTCCTTCCTTCCTTTCCTCTCTTTCCAGTGGTTTTGGTTTTGGCTGTCTCATGCTCATGTTCTCACTTTTTTAAATTTTCTTTTGATGCTGGGCCTGGCTGAAGGGGGCTCAAAGCCCTAATGGCAGCATGGGAAAAAAACCTGAATAAAGTTCGGTCAAATAAAATTATCAATAATTTTGATCAGATTGATCAGTGGGGGCAAAGAGATCAGCTAATCATTTATGAGACAAAGAATGGGAATTTAGAGGGTCTGTGTATGGCCTAGTCTTCAGTAAAAAAGGGAGTCATTTCTGAGACTTCTTTAAGTCATATATGGAAGAGTGATTCTTTGCAGTAAGCCACTTCCCCAAATAAAAAGAGGTAGAGGTAGTAAGATTTCCTAACCCTCATTATTCTCCAGGAACACAGGACTCAGGTAAAATTCAACATTATCATACAGTTCTCATAAAGCATTCACTTATGATTTAACAGCATTGATGGGTATCTCCTAGATCCATTAATTCATTAAAAGATATACCTATTGAAAATATCAATCAAGATTTATTCCATGTGATTAATCCTATGCATAGTCATTATTGTATGTATTGTTTTGAGGTGTTCCTATTCCTCACTATTTAATTTTCCTAGCTTTGAGTTTGTCTCTACTATGACTACTTGAATGTTACATAACTCCATAAAAGAACTCATTTTCTAAGCAATAAACATCAAAGGTCTTCAGAATTTTTGTTTATATCAAATTCTGATTTTGAATTAGATACATGAAAGATGGTTTAGAATGTTAATGTTGAAACAGGATAAATTAAGACTAGGGAGTTTTTGTGTGTTTGGGTTTTGTTGTTGTTGTAGTTACTTAATAATTTTCTTTTTTTTAGGCATTATAATTCAGAAAATTTTAAAATTTATTGACTTATCTTTCTACATACCTGAAATTTTTCTTACCACTGAAATAGAAAACACAATATGTGAAACTGTTTTTTACTCATTACTGCTTAAATTAAGTAACTGCTTAATAAAATTAACCTCTGCTCTTTCCTATTCTAATGAAAATTGTGTTTTATTTTTTTCCCAAAGATGGTTTCTTTGCAATTTTTCCAGACACTATCCATATAAAGGTTGGATATAGAATGCTAATTTCACATTAGGCATCAAGATGAGGGAGGTGTCACTTTAAGAGGATGCAAGTAAATCATCTAAATATTTGGAAAACTATGAAGCATTTTTCTTGGCATTCATGTTCATAATCACTTCAAGGCAATCATAGAGTTGATAAGCAAAAGTACTCTTTAAATTACTATTCATGACAATAAATAAAGACAATAAATAATAAAGAATGATTGATAGAATTAGGGAATCACCATTTTGCAACCTCTAAGGAATTAATGGATTGGGACAATAGTCATCAGTAGCTGAGGGCAATACGAAAAGAGATAGTCAGACATTGTGGAAGAACACACCACCATCCATGAAGTAGGCTTGTGTTTTGAGATATATAGAAATAGAGTAGCTATAGATTAGAGTATGGATATAAATGTAGCTATAGATATCCAATTTCCCTGTATTTATAAATATTGGTGCTTAGATTCAGAGGCTTGAACAGATTTACCTCTCTTTCACTCACATTCCTGCACACACATATTTCTAGTATTTCTTAAATAACCTAAGAATAATATCAATTCTTTAATTGTGGTAATTTAATTTATTGCTTACATGCTCTTATTCTTTTATACTAACAAATGCAACTTTCAAATATGCTTTTTTTTTAAAGTTGTATTATTTTACCTGAACTGGACAGATCATAAATGAATCTAAACTTACAAATATTTTTTATAATTAACTCTGCTCACACTCACATTCTGTCATAATTTCAGTTGGCCACCTGGGAAAGGCAGGTACATACACATGATGCTAAGGAGTATCTTTGCTGGAATTGCCAAATATTGGTAATCATAATATTGAACGTGAACAATGTGCCTGATTCTACTATTCTGTTTATATGCAAATTCTCACTTATGTTAATATTGAAGGATAAGGAAAATTGAAGGAAATTGATAAGAAAATAGAAGACTAAAGAGGATATGTAGCTTTCTCCACATTAATTACTAAAATGTAGTTCTGTTTGACTCCCATGCTCATATTTTTAGTTGCAAAAATTAATTAAAAATTAATTTATCCTGTTAAAGTTAACTTCAGTGACAAGTCACATAGAACAATCTTGGACATATAATTTTCCTCCCCTTGGCACACAGTGTGTTTTAAGGTAATTTGATTATTTGAAATAATACCTATACACTTACTGTATGACTCCGCTTTTCTACCACCAAGAGAAATAAAGACATCTTTCCACACTAAAACATTGACAAACCAAAATCTGTATTAGTCCAATGCTATCGTAACAAATTACCACAGACAAGTAGCTTAAGACAACACAAATTTATTCTTTACAGTTCTGAAGGACAGAGTCTAAAATTAAGGTGTTGGCAGGACTGCATTCCTTCTGGAGGCTTCCAGGAAAGATCTACTTGTTCAGCTTCTAAAAGCCACCTGCATTCCTTACTCACATTGCTGCTACTATTGTTTCTATCATAACATCCCCTATTAGACCACTGTAACGCATTCACAATAGCCAAATTCTTTTAAAAATCCAAATGTCTAAAAATTATTGAATGTATAAACAAATTATGGTTTACCCATACTGTGGAATACAACTCAGCAATAGACAGAACCACAATGAGGATAAATCTTGGATACATAATGATATTAGGTAAACCCACTTATACAAAATTCTAGAAAAGCCAAACTATTGTAACCAAAAATAAATCATTGTTTGCCTAGGGTCAGGAGTTTAGTGAGGGAATTAACTGCAATAGACAGAAAAGAAATTTTTAGAATGAGAGAAAGGGTAGTGTTTACCCAACATAAAATTTTCACAACTCAACAACTGTATGTTTAAAATGGATAGCTTTGAGTTTGTGTAAATTAAACCTCAATAAAATTGGAAAATTTTTGATATAATATCCAGGTTATTTTATGATTTCTTGTTTGTATGTCATATCACTAATTTTCCAATGATTGGGTTTGCCAATGATACAAACCTTGTCAACTTATTAACAGTGAGTTCCACCTTTTCCATGATGGGATACAAATAGGATTAGTTAGAAGTCATCAGAAATACAAATAGAAATTAAGATGAGACATATTTCCTTTAAAAAACCTGAGATTGAGCATTCAAAATAGAAAATGTCACCAATAAAATTTCAAAGCTTATTGGATCATTTTCTTTTCTTTTCAGCAGCCAAAATACCTGAGCCAAGGATTGAGTACAATTTGGTCCCAGGAATGTTATGCAAGTGGTTTTAAGTGAGAACCAAGTCATTATTTTCTATAAAGCTCATCCTGAAGATGATATAAGCACAGAGAGGCAAACTGTCAAATAAACTGTTGTGTGAATCCCTCAATGAAAGGAATATGAACAAAAATGACTCTCATTCTTTATAACATCTTCATTTGTAAAACAGTCCAAGAATATTGTTTTGATATGATGGAGTTAATTTTGTATAGTGCTGTAGAGCAAAACATCAAGGAGATTTTTTGTTAGTTATGATTATTATAACTATAAAATGAACATATATGTCCTACTTTACATAAATTAATAGAGTTCAATATCCCTCTATTCTTTCAAATAAACCACAGAGCAACTTGAATTTAATTCATTCTTCTGCAGAATTATCTGAACAACTAGAGCAATTAATTTTTAAGTTATTTACAAATGCTCACTGAAGCACGTATACTGCTGATTTATGTGGCAGCTAAGGGTCTATGAAGAAGACAATGCTCACTAATCATGGGCAACTGGGACATTATCATTATAAAGTAAATACATCCTGAGTGTCTGAAAACTGTCACATAAGGGTTTACATGCATTAGAGTCAGCTCACAGTCTTAGAGCCTGAGAACCAATGGCTAAAACCATCTATCCATGGATAAACATTACTTAAATATTAGTATCAACTAAGTGCCCTGTGCCACTCATCAAGTATTATCTTCAACTCATCCTTTAACCCGACATCCAATCTTAGAATATTTCTTGGAATTCTACCACATGCATGTCTCTCAACTCAATTCTTCTTTCCTTCTATTTTGTCTGGACTGTTATAATGGCTTCCTACATAACCTCCCTGTTCTTAATCTGGTCCCACTGTACATGTTCTATGACCATGAACTATCTAAAACCAAATCTGGTCATATGATTTACCACTTAATTCTCTTCCCTACTTTTTGATGCTTCCAGTTTGAAATTGGAATATTTTGGCCTGACACACAGACCTCACTTGATCTGCCCCCCTACCCACCTTTCCAGTCACATTATCCATCAACCTTCCTCATGTCTTTACTGCTATAGGTACATAAAAGTGTGTTACCATTCAGAAGTATTAAAATACTTTCTATATATACATCATTTTATTTCATGTCTCAAATATTTGTTGACACTCTCCTTTTGCTATGTCTTCCTGGTAAAATTTATAATACATTTTATACACGCACCTTAGGATTACTTTCTCCCTGAGGCCTTCTCTAACTCAACATATTATGGTTATTCACTCCCTCCTCTACGCTTTTGCTGTATAACTGGAAAAAAATATTTTGTATTAATTACCTACCAACAATTTATTTCCTTGATCTTTTTACTTCTGTACTGTAATTCTCTTGAGCATAGAAAATATCTTATTTATCTTTGCAAACTTAAAGGCTGGCACATAAGAGGTGTTTATTGAATGTTGAAATGGGCCCTGGAGAGAAAATTTTGTGTTAATGGCAGGTTAGATTTTGTAATGTCCTTTTCAAGTGATGAATTCTTATATCTCCTGCATTTCAATTTGACAAACCCTCTCCCTTTCTAGTTTCATTGTCTTTATTAGGAAATTTTTGTTCATTATAGAACAAAATGCTCTACCTCACTTATATATGAGGTAGAGCAAATATAACATTTTCTTCCATTTTTTTAACAGCATGTAAGTATTGTATAGTGTTCTTATTTCTCAGTACTTCTAGAGCTCTTAGGGCATTCATGCTACAAAGGCAAATATTAATTTAAATTAACTCAAATTCACTCAGTTTTATTTATTAAAAAAATCAAAATGTAACACAACATAGAGTACTGACTCTAGTGTAAACCTACATACTTGCCACTCTTTAGTTCAGCAATATTACTTGAATCAATTACCTTTTGAGAAGGGTACATTTCCAATGGCTTTTAACTGAAGTATCGAAAAAATTTCTTTCCCTCAAGCTATTTTTGTAAAGGTTAAACATACACACTCTCTGTGTGGTGTGAATCTTAATATTACATTTTGGGAACACTGATTCATCCAATTTTCTATGTGGATAACAGACTGAGAATCCTTGTCCCCATAAAAACCATCAAAAACATTATGCTAAAAAAGGTTTCAATACCTCTTCTAGTCAGTGAAATAAGTGTTTAGGGTTATGTTTAAATTAGCTGATTTTTCATGACTCTACCACTTTACACTATTCACAATGATATTTATTACTCTTTCCTAACTGACTCCATGGTTCATAAATGAAGTTTATAGATATCTAATGATTAAGTGGTGGATGCAGACAAATTATCTATTCTATGTAATACCACCTCCATGTGTGCCCTTGTTCTTCTCCTCTGAGAAATTGTTCTATCAATGCTTTACTTTCTCTTGTGTCTCTTTCTTGTGTTTTTCCATCTCTCCCTCACTACTAGCTTTTCTGCCCCTATACATCCACTTTTTACCTGTATTTTTAAAAGGTCTTCCTTTGACCTGGTTAACTTTCCTTTCTTTAACTGTCAAAAATAATTTTAAAATAATTTATTCTCATTGTCTTCCTCTTCCTTGCACTCCCATCCTAACTTCTTGCAAAGTGGCCTTATACTCAATTTTGTAGGGACTTTTCTTAGCCCTCACTGTCCTCGAATGCTCTGTTGGATTAGCTATGTTAACATTATAAATACTATTTTCTTCCCTTTCTAGAATTTCTTTCTCCCTATAATTGCATGCAGCTGTACTCTTTTGATTATTTTATGTCATCTAAATCTTGGGCAGGCATAAAATTTTGACTGCCTAGGTCAAATTCTTACTCCATCATTAACTGCTGGGTGACCTGGCAAAGTTACTTCCCCTCTTCATGTTTAAGTTCCCTTATCTAGATGAAGGTTTTATCACTAAAGGAGGTAATCTGCCACTGACACTAAAGAAGAAGAAGTGATTTACATTAAACTAATGGGTCTTCTCAAAACGAGACAAATCCAAAAGAAAGTTCTCAAGCAATAAAGTTAAAAATATAGCTATTTTTGAAAATTAAAATTGCACTATATATAATGTGCTGCATAAAACCTCACTGAGTTTTTGATGACCAAATAATAAAACGTACCTGAAACTAAAATTTAATAAATAAACATGTTTTTATTCAATGCTTAACAAATATTTGATCCTCCATTAAGTACCAGAAACTGTAGCAGGTGCCTGGATTTACAATTGTGAATGAAACTGAAATGGAACAGGACCCTGTTGGGGCTCTCCCAGGTACAAATCCTTTTTGTGTCACCATTTCTTCTTTGTAGGAAATAGGCTTCAGCCTCCCTGACCTTCCCTGAGTTCCAAAGGGCATATTCCCTGTTGCTTATCAGGGAAGGGAGGGAATGCAGAAACAAAGGAAGAGCAGTCAAGAAACAATAGTGCAGCCCTGGGACAGGGTTCTGGTTTCTCCTCAAGGGATATACATAACAATGTTTCTTTGAGTTCTGGGCCCCCACCCCCGTGGAGGATGGTAACCTCAGACTGACAAAAGATTCCTGGAACACCACCTTGTTACCTCACCACCAAACAATCAGAAGAAAGTCACACACCATGCAGTCCTCACCCCAAATTTTGCCTATAAAAACTTCTCCCCAAAAACCATCAGGGATTTTTTGTTTGTTTTTATGTTTTTTGTTTGTTTGTTTGTTTTGGAGCATGAGCCAACTGTTTTCCTTGCTTGGCCCTGCAATAAATCTTTCTCTGATCCAAATGGCAATGTTTTGGTTTGTTTGGCCTCACTGTGCATCGGGCACACAAACTTGAGTTTAGTAACAAAACATGTCCATATAATAGATGTTAACAATAGACTCACTTATTTTGTAATTTAACTGGGGCCAACAGAATTTAAACATTTAAAACTTTCACTTGAAGATTGTGAATATGTAGTTTATTAAGGCATAGATTTTCCTGTTGCAATGCAGACATCCTTTCAAATCTCTAACATTGATAGTTTCAAAGTCTGAAGTGTTTGTGGACTAATATTTTACATCATTTTACCCATTTGTCCCAGGGCCTCTGAAATTATTTTATTTGCATACAAAGACTTTTATAATGTAAGCTCAAACCTAAAATGTGTACTTTCATTTTAGAGAAGTATATATTTACTTAAAGTCATCATATTACAGACTGAAAATCTTATGTTGCACATTTTCCTGAGAGCAACCTTAGGGGAGGAGAGGGTCCTTAGCATCACTAGCATTTGGCATAGGAAATACTAATGTGTTCCTTATTAATACAGTTGCTGAAAACTCAGCCTCTGTGCACTGGTGCCAAATCGAATCTTAGAGACAGAGTTTTGGGTGAAGGGGAAATAATAGCTTTATTGCTTTGCCAGGCAAAAGGGGACACAGTGGGCTAATGCCCTCAAGACTGTGTGTCCAACTTGGTGGGATTTGGTGAGAAGTTTTATAGTGATGGTTCAAGAGCAGTGTTGCTGATAAGGATCAGGGTGTGTGCAGGGCCTGCATTCCTTTAATCTGGCCTCAGGTGGTCTACTGATGAGCTTCTGTGGCTCTTGAGGTTATCAAACTGTGACTTTCTCTCTGGAATAAAGAATGCTTCATCAGGTAGTTAAATTCTTCCATTTATTAGGAGGTTTTGTTCTGCAGAAGACCTCAAAGATATTGATATGTGTATCCCTTGAGGCAGAACCAGGAGCCTGTCCCAAGGCTTCACTATTGCTTCTTGACTGCTCCTCCTTTGTCTCTTCATCCCCTCCCTTCCCTGCTTAGCAATTGTTTGAACTTGCCCTTTGGAACTCAGGGAAGGTCATGGAGGCTGAAACCTATTCCCTACAAACAAGAAACAGGGGGTAGAGGGGGAAACAGAAAGGCTTTCATGCCAGGAGCCCCACAGAGTCCTGCTCAGTTTCAATACCAATGTTGAAAATATGTACATATATACAGATAGAAAGTTCAGGTTGGAGTAAAGGTAATAGGAGGGAAGAAAACTAAGTCTCTTATTATGTGAGCTAATCTGTAATGCATTTATTGTATGTAGTAAATGATGATAGTGTATATCTATATTTTAATATACAGAATGTGCTCTGGGAAATACGTTGTAATAAATGCTATTGCTTTTGTAACATTACCATATTTTTTAATGTAATGTCATATCCTCTTGTCTTAATATCAGTTCAAAATATTTATTAATCTACTTGAAGTTGCCTGCTGATTGGCATATTGGGATATTCTACATGGTTTATAATATAATTTTTCTTTTCCTCTGTATTTTCTATATTTAGTCATTACCCAGAAAGCTCATTACATTTTTGCCAGATTTCATTACAACTTCTGATACTGTGAGGGGCATCAGAGAAGTTTTTTATTTTATTGATATGGACATGTTTTTTATTTTATTATTAATATACTTTTTAAGCAATGTGTGTTTCTGCTCTTTTCTTAGCCTGTTTAATTCAGTATCTCTAATTTTAAGGGGGACAAACCTCTTACTACAATCTTTATGCTTTTTTCCTTCTTTTTTCTTCAGTCTCTTCCTCTCATTCCGTAATGAGAGATGGGTTCAAGGGATATAAATGAACTTAACCAAAAAAGAGTAATCTGGGTGACAAAATGCAGTTAGAATGGATAAGGTAGATTAATTCTGCTTCCTCTCTTACTTTCATAAGTCAAGATTTTGATACATTGTCTAACTTCAGAATATCACATAAGATTAATATTTGTATTTTCCACTTCAAAACACACACACACACACCCCTTAAACAGATTTTGGGAAAATATTTACCCTTGATCCCTTCTATAAAGGAGAAGTTTAATGTCCCTTTGTCTACAAACCCCCAAATCTCAGCCTCAGGAATACAGGATAGAGCAGTGGTTTTAAACTTGATGTTGGAAAAACAACCACCTGGGTTTCCTGTGAAAAAAAGCAAATTCTTCAGAGATGCCCTCAAAGACACTGATTTATGGAATCTGGATAGGCTCAGGAATCTGTATTTTTTAAATAAATATTCCATGTGATTCTGTTCAAATAATTCAAGGACCATGGTTTGAGAAATTTTTGCCTGAATTTTGTTTCCTGGACAAAAAAATTTAAAGCTCCAAACTGTCATTATTCAAATAATAACACAGATCTTTTCAACTTAGGATGGGGTTATGTCCGAATAAACTCATCATTAAGTTGAAAATATCATTAAGTTGGAAATGCATTTAATACCCCTAAGTTACCATACATCATAGCTTAGCCTAACCTATCTTTTATTTTTAATAAATTTATTTATTTATTTATTTATTTTAGGCTGCATTGGGTCTTCATTGCTGCACGCAAGCTTTATCTAGTTGCGGCGAGCGTGGCTATCCTTCATTATGGCGCGCCGGCTTCTCATTGTGGTGGTTTCTCTTTGTTGCGGAGCACGGACTCTAGACGCATGGGCTTCAGTAGTTGTGGCGTGCAGTCTCAGTAGTTGTGGCTCGTGGGCTCTAGATTGCTTAGCCTAGCCTATCTTAAATGTATACAGAACACATACATTAGCCTATAGTTGGGCAAAATTATCTAACAAAAGGCCTATTATATAATATAGTATTGAATATCTTGTGTAATTTATTGAATACTGTACTGAAAGTGAAAAATAGAATAGTTGCATGGGTACAGAATGGTGGTAGTGTGTTGTTTTCTCCTCCTGATCGCATGGCTGACTGGGAGTTGTGGCTCACTGCTCCACCCAGTATCACGAGAGAGTATCATACTGCATATCACTAGCCTGGGAAAAGATCAAAATTGAAAGTTTGAAGTACGGTTTCTACTGAATGCATATGGTTTTCCCACTGTTGTAAAGTCAAAAAATCTTAAGTCCAACTCTTGTAAACTGGGGACCATCTCTGTTAAAGTCTAAACTGTCAAGGTTATGAAATTATGGGAGGAGGAAGTGACAGGTTTCTCATCATGTCTTTTGTGGAGCCAGCAGTCAAGTCAGCACCCTAGTGATGTGTAGGGACCAAAGTAAATATTTCAGGAGCATTCTGTCACTGTCTACCAATTCAGGGAAAGTGGAACAAATACTGTAAAGAGCTCAAACATGGTGGAGGATGAGGGACATAGTGAAAGTGAGATTTTCTCCAGATTTCTCAGAAAATTTCTACTGGCTTTTCTCAGGCAATGCTTGATAAGTATTTTAGGAACAGACTAAAAATCAGACAGAAGTTATCCCAGGTTTCAGTAGGCATTAGGATACTGATAAAAGTTCAGCCATAGACTTTCCCTGCTTTCCCACAAGCATCCAGAGAAAGGGAAGCCTGTGACTAGAAGAAAACCAAAACCATTGTTCAGAACTAGTTGGGTGATTATGTTTTTCTGAAATAACTTCTCAGTGTTAGACTTAGAGATCTAAACAGATTATCCAGATTGTATTGTTATTTTGTCTCTTTTGTAATGAAACTGTTAAGACCAAAGTACCAAATGTGTTAATGAGAAAAGTCCAGGATTCACATTCCCTCTTCTTCAATACTCTTCTTCCCTTGAAGAGGCACATAAAGATGACAAAGAAGAAACACAAATATGGTCACATACAAGTTAATGACTGAGATTGGTAGAATATTGTCAGAAATTCTAACACCCAGAGTGAGAAAACCTTGAAAAAATATAAAATTTTCTAAAAGACATTTATAAATTTTATTTTGTGTAAAGCAACTTTCTTATAAAATAAAGTCTTAATCCTGATGTTGAGGCAGTTGGTCAATATGTACACAAGATGACAAGAGAGAAAATACTGTTTCTATTTTATTTACAATTATAGTTTAGGTCAACAAAACCTTTTTATATTGACAACTGTATGCCTAGCATTATTTCTGTTTCTGAAGATACAAAGATGATTAAAAACAGTTCTTAATTTTGAAGAACTTACAGTCCAAATGAATTGGCTAAACAAATTGCCGCACTTCTGTTGGTGCCTTCTTCTTGCTGTCCACATTAAAGAAAGAGGGACCTAACATAGTGATATTCTTTCTGTAGTCCTGGCTCTCTGTTAGTAGAGTTCCACCAACAACTCTATAACTTAGATTTTTTTTTAATTTTTAAAATAACAAAACTGAATTGTTGATTAAAAACACCTAGCCTCAAAGTGGTAAGTTACTAATGACATACCTGTGTATATGGTCCATGGATTTTCTTTAACACCAACAATAATGATGATAAAATAACTATGCAAACAAATGGAATAAAAAGGAATTTGATTTTAATACATAAAATAAGATTATAAGAAAATTCATAGATGGTTTAAATGAATCCAACACTCCAAGTCCAAAAGTTTGCATTTCTGTTATAAGGAGAAAATTCAGAGATAATTTTAGTGAACGAATGTTCCAAAATAATGTAATATTAAGACAAATTAGAATTTTGGAAATAAGTGACTATTTTGTTAGCTTTTAAAAAGAGAAATAAGGTTGGTTGTATATATTAGAAAATATGGACCTGAAAAATAGTGGTTTATTTCCTTAGAAAGAGAATCCATGATCACCAGTACTTATCATAGGTAATATATATGTATGTTTCTTTATCTATAGGATTCTTATACTCAGGCGTTGGGAAATGCCACTTAGGTACTGTATCTGAATTTCAAAAAGTCATTAATCTCTGAAAATATTTGTCAGGTGAATTAATAATTGATAAAAACCTTATATATTAGAGGTATTGGATAATGATGTGTTCCCCTGGAGGAAAATTACCACTAGTAAACTGTGGACATTTCATCCTATCTCCTGTTCACAAATCTAGGCCATGCTTCAATAGGGGATAACTTAGGAGGGATGTGCACTGGTGAGAGAAATCCCAGTTTAAGGATGAACTGGAAACATACTCAAAATATTATTCATGTGATAGCCAGGCAGAAAAAATAAGTTGAGAACAAGAAACCAAGAAACAGACTTGGGGTCAGAGGTCTAGAATGAAGAGATTAGACACTCAATTTGGAGAGACTAGATTTAAACAAAGAAAGAGTACAGGCTAGCATGGTAACCTCTAACGTGGTAGCATTGTGTAACATCTACATTAGTGCTGGCTGTTTCTCTAGGTGTTTTTTAGCACAGGGACAAATGTGCTGGGCCAGTCACAGTCACTAATAGGATTCAAATCTGAAGATACACTCTTCCCCTACCGCAGACCCACCTTAGGCAGCGGGCCAGACATTGACAAGTATCCATAGTCCTCTTGAGGCATTGGAAATCATTCAGAGACTCCTCAAGGTCACAGTGATTTTTATAATAACACTAAAACATTCAGTGTCTTTTTTACTGTGTTGACATTTTCACATTTGTTGATAGTGCAGAAACAATGGTGGATACAGCTGCTAGTGACATCATAAATCAAGGCAGTGGCAACAAAATTTCAGTCATTGTATTCCTCACTGCCATGCAACATGCGTGCACACACACACACACACACATGTGCAGAGAAACCAATTTTACTTATGAATGTCCTTGATAAAATGATAAAAACTATTAGTTCTATTAATATTGACCCTTGTGTATATATGTCACTTTAACATTCTGTGTGACAAAATGAGGAATGTGCATAAAGCTCTTCTGATGTTTGTCTCTAAGTAAAGCCCTTGTGTGATGGTTTCAGTTGCTAGCTGAACTAGTCCCTTTATTCATAAAGCACCATTTTACTTGAAGATACAACAGACTGACAAATTATGATTATTCAGAATTGAATATTTGCTGATATATTCTAAAAGAAACCCAACCAGACAAAAGATGAAACAAACCTGCCACCTTAAGAAAACATCTGATAGTATTTTCTGCAAATGAGAAAACTGGCGTTTTCAAGTAAAAATTAGATTTTTGCAAAAATTTATCTAACACCATGCTCTTTAGAATTTCTCAATAGTTAAAGATGTTTCTATTGAGATTTGAGGAAATATTAACAAATGTATAAAGTAATGTATCCAACTATGGAAAATCTTTTTTTGTCAGTTAACCAGTATTTTCCAACTGGTTTAGGCATGCTGTTACACAATCAGCATGGGTAAAAGATCCATTCAAAGTGCACAATAGGAAGTATAATAACCATACAATTCATATAAGTTCTTTCCTTTTGTCATAGAAAAATAAAATAAATATCTATTCACACATATACACATACAATATACAAATCACAATAATCTACAATATCACATTATCTTACAGTTATCCTACAGTTTATAATGTTCCCATAATACTCACAGTTTCTATTATATGGAGAATCTTTTCACATAAACTATGCCTATAAGTTTGTTCATCATATTTCACTGATGCGGTCACTCTGTTGATATTCTTATAGCTTGCTTCTTAGTGTAGGGTCTTTTATCTCCTGCCTCCCTCTGGCTGTCCAAATAACCATAGTTCACAATAAGTTGGGAGTGAGAGATTTATTCTTGACAGTTTTCTACATATCCAACAGCAGACACCCTACCCTAGCTATTTCTTGCCTTTCAACAAGAGCATTCTCTTCAGGTTTAAATCTGAACTATTCAATACCCACAAATACAAAATACACAGATCACTGTTACAATAAACCATTTGTTTTCATTTATGATGTTCTAATATAAATAGCTTCAATATCCCTAAATCCTAATTAGAAGGTCAAAGAAGAAGTGAAATAAAACTCAAGAGTTTGGCCAACGTATCTTGATTTTTTCACCATCACTGGTGAAATATAACAATCAATATATATATGAAATTAATAATGGATCAATGTTTCCCTTCACTTTGGCTTTGGAAATCTGATATCTGATCCAAATCATCTTTTAATGTTAAAAAAAAGTCTTAGAATTTGAAAGCCATGGATCCATTCTCATGTCTCCAGTTGGGTAAACGTCTAATCTATCCATTTAAGCAATTGTGAAAGGTGTCCAAGCAAAACGTGCCTCACCACGTCTTTTTTGTTTATTTGACAAATGAATAATTCTAGTAATCAAACATATTCAACTTATATCTAAGAAAATTCTTAGAGAAATTTACTTCTCATTTTTTGTTGTTCAAACAGAGCTCAGTTGATCAGCACACTCACTTAATAAATAACACTTAGTATACTTTTATTTTTTTAATTGGAGTATAATTGCTTTACAATGTTGTATTAGATTCTGCTGTACAATGAAATGAATCAGCTATGTGTATACCAATATCCTCTCCCTCTGGGACCTCCTTCCCACCCACCCCATCCCACCTATCTAGGTCATCACAGAGCACCGAGCTGAGCTTCCTGTGCTTTATAGCATGTTCCAGCTAGCTATCTATTTTACGCATAGTAGTGTATATGTGTCAGTCCTAATCTCCCAACTCTTCCCACCTTCCCCTTCCCCTCTGTGTCCACATGTCCATTCTCTACATCTACATCTCATTCCTGCCCTGCAAATAGGTTCATCTGTATCATTTTTCTAGATTCCACATATATGCATTAATATACAATATTTGGTTTTCTCTTTCTGGCTTACTTCAGTCTGTATGGCAGACTCTAGGTCCATCCACATGTCTACAAATGACCCAATTTCATTCCTTTTTTATTGCTGAGTAATATTCCGTTGTACATATGTACCACATCTTTTTCCATTCCTCTGTCGTTAGACATTTAGGTTGTTTCCATACCCTGGCTATTGCAAATAGGGCTACAATGAACACTGGGGTACATGTGTCCCTTTGAATTATGGTTTTCTCAGGGTATATGCCCAGCAGTGGGATTTCTGGGTCATATGGTAGTTCTATTTTTAGTTTTCTAAGGAACCTCCATACTGTTTTCCATAGTGGCTGTATTAATTTTCATTCCCACCAACGGTGTAGGAGGGTTCCCTTTTCCCCACAGCCTTTCCAGCATTTATTGTTTCTAGCTTTGTTGATAATGGCCATTCTGACTGGCATGAGGTGATACCTCAGCATTTATTGTTTCTAGCTTTGTTGATAATGGCCATTCTGACTGGCATGAGGTGATACCTCATTGTAGTTTTGATTTGCATTTCTCAGATAATTAGTGATGTTGAGCATCTTTTCATGTGCCTCTTGACCATCTGTATGTCTTCTTTGGTGAAATGTCTATTTAGGTCTTCTGTCCATTTTTTAATTGGCTTGTTTGTTTTTTTGGTATTGAGCTCCATGATCTGTTTGTATATTTTGGAGATTAATCCTTTGTCTGTTGTTTCATTTGCAAATATTTTCTTCCATTCTGAGGGTTGTCTTTCTGTCTTGTTTATGGTTTCCTTTGCTGTGCAACAGCTTTTAAGTTTAATTAAGTCCCATTTGTTTATTTTTGTTTTTATTTCCCTTATTCTAGGAGGTGGGTCAAAAAAGATCTTGCTGTGCTTTATGTCAAAGGGTGTTTTTCCTATGTTTTCCTCTAAAAGTTTTATATTGTCTGGTCTTACATTTAAGTCTTTAATCCATTTGGAGTTTATTTTTGTGTACAATGTTAGGTAGTGTTCTAATTTCATTCTTTTGCATGTAGCTGTCAAGTTTTCCTAGCACCACTTATTGAAGAGGCTGTCTTTTCTCCATTGTATGTTCTTGGCTCCTTTGTCATAAATTAGGTGCCCATATGTGCATTGGTTTATCTCTGGACATTCTATCCTGTACCATTGATCTATATTTCTGTTTGTATGCCTGTACCATACTGTCTTGATTACTGTAGCTTTGTAGTATAGTTTGAAGTTGGGAGCCTGATTCCTCCAACTCCGTTTTTCTTTCTCAAGATCGCTTTGACTATTCTGGGTCCTTTGTGTTTCCATAGGAATTGTAAGATTTTTTGTTCTAATTCTCTGAAGAATGCCATTGGTAGTTTGATAAGTATTGCATTCAATCTGTAGATTGTTTTAGACAGTATAGTCATTTTCACAATATTGATTCTTCCAATCCAAGAATATGGTATATTCTCCATCTGTTTATGTCATTTTTTATTTCTTTCATCACTGTTTTATAGTTTTCTGAGTACAAGTATTTTGCCTCTTTAGACAGGTTTATTTCTAGGTATTTTGAGCATCTTTCCATGTGTCTCTTGACCATCTGTATGTCTTCTTTGGTGAAATGTCTGTTTAGGACTTCCACCCATTTTTATAGTTGGGTTATTTGGGGTTTTTTTTGATATTGAGCTCCATTAGTTGCTTGTATATTTTGGAGATTAATCCTTTGTCCATTGCTTCATTTGAAAATATTTTCTCCCACCCTGAGAGTTGTCTTTTCATCTTGTTTATGGTTTCCTTTGCTGTGCAAAAGCTTTTAATTTTAATTAGGTCCCATATGTTTATTTTTGTTTTATTTTCATTTCTTTAGGAGGTGGGTCAAAAAAGAACTCGCTGTGGTTTATGTCAAAGAGTGTTTTGCCTATGTTTTCCTCTAAGAGTTTTATAGTGTCTGGTCTTACATTTAGGTCTTTAATCCATTTTGAGTTTATTTTTGTGTATGGTGTTAGGGAGTGTTCTAATTTCATTCTTTTACATGTAGCTGTACAGTTTTCCCAGCACCACTTATTGAAGAGGCTGTCTTTTCTCCATTGTATGTTCTTGGCTCCTTTGTCATAAATTAGGTGCCCATATGTGCATGGGTTTACCTCTGAGCTTTCTATTCTGTACCATTGATATATATTTCTGTTTTTGTTCCAGTACCTTACTGTACCTTTGCAGTATAGTTTGAAGTCAGGGAGCCTGATAGACCAATATCACTGATGAACATAGATGTAAAAATCATCAACAAAATACCAGCAAACAGAACCCAACCACACATTAAAAGCATCATACAGCATGATCAAGTAGGATTTATCCCAGGAATGCAAGGATTTTTCAGTATATGCAAATCAATCAATGTGATACACCATATTAACAAATTAAGGAATAAAACCATATGATCATCTCAATAGATGCAGAAAAACTTTTGACAAAATTCTACACCCATTTATAATAAAAACTCTCCAGAAAATGAGCATAGAAAGAACCTACCTCAACATAATAAAGACCATATATGACAAACCCAAACATCATTCTCAATGGTGAAAATGTGAAAGCATTTCCACTAAGATCAGGAACAAGACAAGGATGTCCACTCTTGCCACTCTTACTCAACATAGTTTTAGAAGCCCTAGCCATGGCAGTCAGAGAATAAAAAGAAATAAAAAGAAATTGGAAAAGAAGAAGTAAAACTGTTTGCAGATGACATGATATTATACATAGAAAATCCTAAAGATGTGACCAGAAAACTACTAGAACTAATCAATGAATTTGGTAAGGTTTCAGGATAAAAAATTAATGCACAGAAATCTCTTGCATTCCTGTACACTAACAACAGAAAATCAGAAAGAGAAATTAAGGAAATAATCCCATTTACCATCACAATGGAAAGAATAAAATACTGAGGAATAAACCTACCTAGCAAAAGATCTGTACTCAGAACAGTATAAAACACTGATGAAAGAAATCAAAAACAGCATAAACAGATGGAGAAATATGCCATGTTCTTTGATGGGAAGAATCAATATTGTGAAAATGACTATACTACCCAAAGCAATCTACAGATTCAATGTATCCCTATGAAATTACCAGTGGCATTCTTCCCAGAATTAGAACAAAAATATTTTACAATTTGTGTGGAAACACAAAGACCCTGAATAGCCAAAGCAATTTTGAGAAAGAACAATGGACCCAATATATACTTTTAGATCTTTGAGATAATGTTATCCTGGGCCCTTTTTTTTCTTTTGATAAACAATTCTTACTTCATTAACCTTGGGAGCTTAATTCTATCTATTTAATCATTTTTATTGCTTGTCACTGGACTTACTTAAGTTTTGTTCTGTCTTGTTTTCAAATATCACTTGAAAACATAAAACAGTCTGCATTGTGCTCTATTTGAGCCATGACATTGACAGACGCTGAATACCAGCCACTTCATTAGTAGCAATTTATTACCATTTTTCCACCATAGGACAATTGGTTCCCATTTGCATTCCGGGAAATTTTCCTTTCCTGGAGGACTTTCAGAATAAAATAATTCAAACCCACATGGCCTACTCCTTCCTGCAGAACCAGAAATTTTAGAGTAATTGATTGTTCAAAGCTTTAAAGTATGTCCACACCTATGTTCTTCTCCTATACCTTTGCTCACGCTTTGCCTATCACATCTTTATCTTTCCTATAAAACGTATTGGTGATATAAATTCAACTCTGCTTCTACCACAGTAAGATTCCAGTCTCATTTTCAGCTCAGTCTGCCTTCTGCCTGCATGAGATAACCGTCTCTTTAAATGTAACCATAGATAGCTTCCGTTTTTCACATTTAACATTGAGTTGTTAATACCTGACCTGAATCTATAATTTTTTTCCTTCTATGCTTTGATAGCAGTTAACTCAAACCAACAAACCACACAGTCTTTGTAAGTACCATTGTCCACATATCTCTTAAATGTTTGGTTTTTTCCACAAGCCAGTTGGGGTAGACAGAATAATGTCCTCCAAAGGTCCCCATCTTAATTCCCAGAACTTGTGAATGTTAGTTTACATGGAAATAGGTAATTTGCATATGTGATTAAGTTAATGGCCTTCAGATGGTAATATTATTTTATATTATCAGTGTAGAACCAATATAATTACATGTATTCTTTTTTTAAATCTTTATTGAAATATAGTTGATTTACAATGTTGTTTTAGTTTCAGGTGTACAGCACAGTGATTCAGTTACATATATATATATATATATATATATATATATATATATATATATACTTTTTAAAGTTTTTTTCCATTATAGGTTATTATAAGATATTGAGTATAGTTCCCTGTGCTATACAGTAGATCCTTGTTGGTTATCTATTTTATATATAGTAGTGTGTATATTTTCATCCCAAACTCCTAATTTATCCCTCCCCCTACTCCTTTCCCAATCACATGGGTTCTTAAAAGCAGGACCTATGTAGGGTCAGAGGAAAATGTGGCTATGGAAGAATAGTGAGAGACAGGCAACATTACTGGTTTTGAAGGTAACAGGAAGCCAAGGAATGTACGTTGCCTCTTAAAAGATGAAAAGGTAAGAAAATGGATGCTCCCTTAGAACTTCCAGATGGAACACAGACCTACTGACACCTGATAGTCTATTGAGATCCATACTGGTCTTCTTTAGAACTCAAAGATAATAAAGTTGTGTTGTTTTAAGTCACTAAATTTGCAGTAACTTGTTATGGATGCAATAGAAAAGCAATACACCAGTGCATTCCACTTTATTCATATTTTGTCTTAATTCTTCTCAGGTAAGAACATTAGTAACTGTGATGTTAAAGTGTGCCAGGAATTCTCTCTAGCCACTTCAATTGAAGCATTGGTGATATACTCCTAGAAATAGATTCCTTGTTAGTGTTTCAATCTGAGAATGTGTAGGACTATTTCCAGCAAAACTGTCTTAATTTGGGTTCTCCTACAAGAAGGTCTTGAAAAAAACAATTAGAATGCAAGTAGTATATTTGGGGAGTGATTCTGGGAACAGCGTTGGAGAGAACATAGATAATACAAGGAAGGGAGTAAAGCCAATAAGTATGTTACCATGTGAGCACCTGGAACTTAAACTTGTTGAAGAATTGAGGGAGACAGAGAAGAACAAGCACTTGAGAATTATCCCACTCAGGGGACAAGGGAGATGGGGGTAATGATTCATATAGTTCCATCGGCTATTGGTTAAGGGATCCTAAAGACTACTGATTCACCAGTACTTCTAGCCTAACCATCTAGAAGGCAGAACAGCCTCTGGTGGTCATGGACAACTTGACAGCAAAGAATCAGAGGCATTGGCAGTTGGAATTTGCTCCAGAGTGCAGGGAGGTGGTAAAGGCTGAGGGGAGATGGGTGAGTCACTTACAATATCTGCTATTATCAGCAATTCACATTTGTTTTACTATAAGATAGTATCACATCCGTTATCTTATATCCTTACCTTTTGTTACTCTATACTTCATATGTTTTTTAATGTATTATCTGGCCTCATCTAATTAATTGGTAGTTGTTTTCCCTGATTCCACTCTCTTGTCCCCTCCTTCAGTAATTATGTTACTTGTGTTCTCAAAAATGTTTTATTTGCTCTCAATTTTTTATCACTTCTTTATCATTCCACTCAAACTTTTGTAATCTGGCTCAAAAACTCTCCAGGATTTCATGCCACTTTTTTCCATACTTCTTTTGTTTCAAGAACATCCAGATAGTCACATATTTTCACAAACATTAGATATTAATAATATGTAATTTAACGTATTTTTCTGGTCGTATATTCCCTACTACTTCTATTCATACTGAATTCTAACCCTGAGTTATTCTCCCTTTCCCAAATATATCACAAGCTTTCATATCACAAACTTTCATTCCTCCATATCTTTGCTCCTATAGTTTTTTATGACTTGATTCAACTCATTCTTCATTGCCCAACCCAATTGTCACTTCTTCTGTGATCATTTCCTAACTTCCTAGATAAAATTAATTATTCTCATATCAGTGCTTCCATAATACTGTTTATTCTTATGAATTAGTCTTGTATTATTGCTATTGTCTCTTATCTCTGCCAATAAATTGTGAGCTTTTCAGATCATGCACCTACCGAAGTGCTTTACACGTAGTAGATGTCTAACAAATGGATCTTTGGTAGCAGTTAATCAGAATCAAATGAACTAGTTTACAAGATGAATTGAGAAGCTGTATTAGAGGATATGATTGTTGTTTGATAGGAATAATATCCAACCAACAACTCTCAGGGTTAAAGAATATCTGTCTTTAGTAATCTTTTGAAACATGCTACCAATGACAATAACATAAAATAAACAAATTTTAGAATGATCATTTTCTCATGACATAATTCTCATTTTCTTCCTTATTTCAGACACTGCATGCAAGAACATGGTTAACATGCTTTCTGGATATAGGTTTATCTTCACTGTCTCAGCTAGCGTCACTATCTCAGGCTCACAAAGTATCAAATTTATGATCATGGAATTATCATAACATAGTTTTGGGTTAATGAGCCTATTTAACAGTGAAAGAAATATTTAAATATAGGAACATGAGATCCATTTGTCCTATATTACACTGCATCATTTAGAAACTATTTCCTGATAGAACATTAGAATGACTTCATAAAAGATACATTTGAATTGAGCTCTTTGGGATGAATCCGTGTGGAATTCAAGTCTAAGCCAACAGCTATTATATGGTACTATATCCTCAACAGTAGAACAGATGTCTCTGAGAGTAAAAGTAGGAGTACAGACTTTTCACCATCAGTGAATACTATTGACTCACTTGGGTAATTTTTACCACTTTTCCTCCAAACTTAACTAGAGTTCCAATTTTAGAGGGAGGGCACTTCTACCAGGGCACACAATATGGTTCTCTTAAGCCTGGAGGTCTATCTGCCACTGGTTATTTTGTCCACTGCTATGCCAGTGGACTAGCAGGGAAAGAAAGGAATTACTACTCTAGCAGAAGTAGTTGACTTACTATATTGAGGTGAAAGTGTTGCTGCTATGCTACTGGGGTAGGGAGGAGTGTGTTTGAAATCAGGACACACTGAGGTTCCTCTTGATTCTCTCATGCTCAGTGATAAATTTAGGTGGACAATTACAGCAAGTATGGTCTGAAAGGGTATGGTAACCAGGATGAAAATCTGAGTTATCCCAACATGGATGAAGATCTGAACCCCTAGATCAGCAGAATTGTTGACTGAGGGTGAGTAGCACCTAGAATAGCCAGTAAAAGAAGGAGGTTATGAATATCAATTATAGCTTTGGGATCAATTACTGCAGCAGAGACAATAATTGTAAACATGAGAAAATAGAGAACTTTAGATAAGTGCGAGTAATATAAAGGCAATGGTATCACCAATAAATATCTTGGAGATTACAATTTTGGCAGCAACGAAGGTATGTACTCTTTATCAAATATTATTTTATTTTCCTTTTTATAAACCCATTCTCCAAACTTCCTGGCTGTTAGATTAACTGACTGGGTTACAGACAATGTGATGTGAGTGAAAATTATGTAGGCCTGGTCCTTAATAGTATTCTATGTGTTCATTCAGACTTTGCTCCCCTGACATTATGACCTGAAGGCTACATATTTCTGATTTCAGTGCCCCCAAATAGAGGAAGATTCCCTGAATGTCATCATTTTATTGAGTCAATAATAAGTTATTACTGTATTAAGCCACTAAAATTTCAGGGTTAATTTGTTACTGCAACACAGCAGTAAGAAAGAAACAGTGTGTATCAAAAGAGAATAATGGAATAAACAGAGAAAAAAGCAGGAATGAGGGTCATGTGGTCACTGAGCAATGAAGAGAGCATACAGATTCCTGTGGGATTTGTAGTACACATGAGGTCTGGCTATATTGTGTTTTCTGTCCTTACATACAAATAAATTTCTTTTTATCATTCCCTCAGTTTGTCTATTTAGGGTTCTCTGTGCCTTGCAACAAAAGAGCAATGTCTACAATAAATATAAACAGTATTTCTCAATTTTATCTATATCTAAATATATCTTGTATCCTGTAACTTCTTCAATACATTTCTCCTTATTTATTACTAATATTTCACCATTTTTCCAGCACATATTTTCCCTTCCCACATAATTGTTTTTGTCTGACTGAAATGCCTTTTTCTTTTTCTCCATCTGGCAAACTCATATTTATTCTTTAGCACTCAGATCAATTATATCCAACCTCTGTGTAACTTTTTCAGGTGCCTTGATGGAGATTTAGTTTTCGTTTCCTTGTGTTTCATGGCTTCATGTTCACATATATATAAAACTTCACTGGGCAGTGATGCATCAATTTTGTTGCATGTCTGTCTTGCCTTCAGTTCTTGAGCACAAGGTCCATGCCTTTTTCAATTTATGTACGCTAGTGCCTATTACAATGGAGGGCATACAGTGCCTGCTCAATAAATGAAGGATCAAAGAGATGGCCCTGATCACATTAAATAGCAAGATAAATTGTTCACTTTCAGTTATTTTACTCTATGACACATCAATCCAAAATATCAAATCTGGGAATGGTGGTGATTTAATTTCATGAGACTGATGAAATAAAATGATTTTACTTTAATTTCGTTTTTATTCGTTTATTCATTTAGCTTGGTACTCTAAGCAAACTAAAGAATTTGGGGTCAGGAGAGCTGAGCGGACCATTAATTCAACAGCCACTAAGGCATATGACAGCCCTCAAGGCAGTTCAAGGACTGCTAGTCTCACCAACTGCTTCTGGAAGAGTCTGCCAAGTAGTTAGACACTGTGGAAAGTGCAATTGCTCCCCATATGACATCTGTGATTTCAGGTGGGCTAGAGTGTTCCTTTGTACTCAACTAGGGACAAAAATATTCATTTTACTGTTTTCTTCAATATTTGGACAGAAAGCACATTATTAAAATCTTTACATTTTTTCTCACTCATAACAACAATCCTGGTTGCATTGCCTTCATGCAAATAATAATCAAGAGAAAATTATACATGGCATAAGCATCTATTTTTCAGGAGGCCAAAGGGCACTGTCTGTGTTTGCATTTCACAGCAAATTTAATCTGTAGTAGAGATATTTTCCCAGTTAGCAGTTTAGGGAAATGTAAGCTAATCACACATGCACACATATGTATGCACATACACATGCACACACGCATGCAAACTTTTTCATTTGAATTTTACATTATGTTACTAGAAGGAAAAATTTTCTAAAATTACATGGTAGTAGCACTTACTCAAAATCTTTTATTGGTCCTAAAATTAAAAAGCTGATTAAAGACTAGTATAGAATTATTATTCTTTTTGTTTTAAATATGCAATATTTTGTTTAAAGTATTTTGTATTTTACTCAGTATTTCTAGAATATTGCTGCAAATTTAAATATATAAGCCTAAATTGCATTCCCAACCAATTCAACTTGCTATTTTGAATTGAGCTTTCCAAATAGACTGTTCAGCTATTTACAGCTTAGTTTTAAAGAAAAGAGAGCAGAATTATGATGAAAACAGTTACACTGGTATTTGGTTGACCTCTAAAACTAAAATTGCTTTTCATGTTTCTCTTCTCGCTCATCAAGCCAGGGACAATGCTCAATTTATAAAAGAGGAGGAGGTTTCATTATATTATTTTATTTTCATTAGGATGTAATTTACATACAGCAAAATTCACCCTTTTTAGTGTATAGTTCTATGATATGGACGAATGCATACATTCATGTAACCACTAATGCAATCAAAATACAGAATAGTTTGGTTTCATCACCTCAAAAAAATTCATCCATGCCCTTTTTTTTAAAAAATATATATTAATGAAGAGCATTTTTAAAAATTAATTAATTAATTTATGGCTGTGTTGGGTCTTCATTTCTGTGCGTCTAGTTGCGGCAAGCGGGGGCCACTCTTCATCGCGGTGCGCGGGCCTCTCACTATCGCGGCCTCTCTTGTTGCGGAGCACAGGCTCCAGACACGCAGGCTCAGTAACTGTGGCTCACGGACGGAATCGCTCCGCGGCATGTGGGATCTTCCCAGACCAGGGCTCGAACCCTTGTGCCCTGCATTGACAGGCAGATTCTCAACCACTGCACCACCAGGGAAGCCCCATCCATGCCCTTTTGAAGTCAAACCTTAACTCCACCCTAACCTATAGAAAGCTCTGATCTGTTTTCTATCACTATATTTTCCTCTTCAGAATGTAATATAAATACAATTGTTTTAGTATGTACCTTTTCCATTCTGCCTTCTTGTACTTAGTATATAGTGAATGTGATATTCATCCATGGTGTTGAGTGTGTCAGAAGTATGTTTCCTCCTGTTATTGACTACTATTCCATTTTACAGATGCATCACAATTTGTTTATCTATTCACTATTTGATGGATATTTAGGCCATTTCCAGTTTTGGGTAGTTTGAATAAAACAACTATAAAGATTCACATATAGGATATTGTATGAATAAAAGTGTTAATTTCTCTTGGGTAAATACTTAGGACTGAGATTGTTCAGTTGTATTGTTTAACTTTATAAGAAACTGAGAAACTGTCTTTCTAGACATGCCTCACCAGGGTTTCTTGCCTGGTCCGGATCTTTCTGGCAAGCACCCAGTGATGATTTGTGAAGAAGAACCTGTGACTGTGAAGGAAATACCTGTGTGTCTGTGGCTTCCAAGAGTTCCATTCTCTCAAGCTCTTATGCTAGCCTGCACTCTACCTTTAGGAATGTATTAAAAATGTAGTTAAATTCTTACTGCTTTTTATGGCACATGACCTATTTTCCTCCATGCTCTGTCACAGGTAATCCTGGGTTCATGTGCTATTTCTTCCAGGAAAGAACTATCTTTCTTTAGATTTCAAGTCTACTTTATTGCCTTGAAACACTAGCTTTCTTATGGGTTTAAGAAAACGTGTGATTTTTTAGTCTGTTTTTTCTAGTTGTTAGAGTGGAAACAATGCTCCTTCCAGTTTTCTTGTTCTAAGTGGGAGTTTAGCTAAGCTGAGCTTTTAGTGAGACCAAATTATAATTTCTGATGCTCTTAAGCACATTTAAACGAACAATCTTGAGGTCAGTGAGCCACCCAGTGAAGGTGTACCTTGGTGGAAACGTCTTGGCTAAGCTAAAGAAATGCAAATTCATTTATTTAGCTTAGTCATCTTGGAAACCTAAGAAGATATCCTCTGGAGTTGACTTGAACTTTTACAAAACATAATAATACAATACATAAAAAAGGATAACTACTATGATCATTGTATATTCACATTATTAAGACAGAACTGCATATAAAAATGGAGACATTTTCATATAATTGACCACTAGGACTTGTTTCAAAAAGCTAGTGAGGAAAATCTATCCTCACACAGGACTTGTTGCCTCCTTGTCATGTTATCAGTTATGTATCATTACTTGTTTTCTCATTTCTTTGCATATTGTTTGCTTAGTTCAACATCCAGGCTCTGCTGGTGAACTTTTGCATATTCCTTAAGACTGAAACTATCTTTTTAAAATCCTGCCCCTTCCCTCAATGGAAGCAGTCATTTCCTTGCTTTTGATTGTAATCCATTATGCACAAATATGTTATAGTGTAGTGGCAGATATCATTTGTTACCTAGGCTTTGTTTCTCTCTGCACTTCTTCTTTAATCACAGAACTCTAGTTTTATTCAGGGTTTAATTTTCTTCAAATGTTCCTATTTATCACTTCTTAGATAAATTCCAGTCTTTTTAATTGGGAATATGAGAGATTCCACGATCTAATTCCATCTAAGCTCTCCAGCTTCATCCCCTCACTCCCTCATTCAAGCAACAAAATGCTTATGGTGTCCTTCATAAACCATGGTATTTCTCTTGTCCATGCCTTGCCTCAGAATACCCACTTTTTCTGCAGTCTTTTCTTTACTCACTAACATACTTTAAATGTCAGATCTGAAGGCACTTATTGCAACAGACCTTACCTGATACTATATGGTTTGTTATGTTTACCCAGAGTATGTCCTCTTTATCATCCCTGTCATAACATACATTGTGGAGTAACCATCTATTCATTTTTTCCACCTCTGTCCTTGTATTCTGGGCTTCCTGAATGCTAAGATTGTTTTATTCAGTATTATTTCCTTAGCACAATGCCTGACACATTCAGTAAATATTTCTGTTTGATGTTTCACTTAGAGGACTGTGTTTTGCTTGAATGAAATTCAGTGAATTAAGAGTTTAAAAATATAAGCCACAGACTGGGAAAAAATAATTGCAAAAGACAAATCTGGTAAAGGACTATTATCCAAAATATACAAAAATCTCTTAAAAGAATAATAAAAGAAAAACAAACAACCCAGTTAAAAAACTGGACAAAACACCTTAACAAACAACTCAGCAAAAAAAAAAGATATATAAGGCAAGCAAGAATATGAACAGATGCTCAGCATCATATATTATTGAGGAATTAAAAATTAAAGCAATGAGATACTACTGCACACATATTTGAGTGGCTTAAATCCAAAACACTGACAACACTAAATGTTAAAGAGGATATAGAGCAATGGAACTCTCATCCATTGCAGGAAGGAATGGTATATATAGCCACTTTGGAAGATAGTTTAGCAGTTTCTTACAAAGCTAAACATACTCTTATATAATCCAGCAATCATATCTTTTGGTATTTACCCAAATGTGTTGTAAATGTATGTCCACAAAAAACCTGTACATGAACATTTATAGCAGCTTTATTTATTCATAATTGCCCCAAATTGGAAACAACCAAAATGTCCTTCCATAAGTGAGTGGATAAACAAACTGTGTTATATTCATATAATAGAATATTTTACAGTGTTTAAAAGAAATGAACTGCCAAACCACAGAAAGACACAGAGGAAACTTAATGCATATTGCCAAATGAAAAAAAAGAAAACAGTCTGAAGAGGCTACATACGGTTTGAATCCAACTATGTGACATTCTGGAAAAGGCAAAACTATAGAAACAGTGGGAAAAGTGATTGGGAGGGAAAACAGGGGAAGGGAGAAGTGAATAGATTGAGTACAGTGGACTTTTAAAGCAGTTGAGCTACTCTGTATGACAATATAATGGTGAATACATGTTATATATTTTTCAAAACCCATTTGATGTACACCCCAACACTAACCCTAATGTAAACTATGGACCTTAGTTAATAACAATGTACCAATATTGATTAATCAATTAAAACAAATGTACTATGCTAATGAAAGATATTAATAATGGTGGAAACTGTGGAAGGTATATAAGAACTTTGTACTTTCTGCTTAATTTTTCTATAACTCTAAAACTGCTCTAAAATAAAGTGTATTAATTTTTTTAATTTAATGCACAGCAATTTATAAGATATTACATATCTTCTCCTTGAGGACTGTGAAAATAACTTAGAAAATGATTTGAAGAAAAATATCTAATATATCCTAGAGAGAGGTGGATAGCTTGGGACTGGCTGCAGCACTGATTTGTGAATGCTGGAATCAGCCATGGATCATGAAGGAAGACAAGATCATGGTTAAAGCTACATATGTTGCCAAGACAAAGTCCTGCTTTTGGTAAAATTTGATTCTCCATGACCATTAGTCAAAATGAGATAGATGACGAGACAGAGAACCAAACAACTGGCTCACTGGCCTCCTCAAGACTTTACAGACACAAACTTTCCTTATTCAAGGAAAGTTGTAAGTTCCTGTTGAACTCTAAAAATAGCCTTGAGATATATGTAGGACAGATATTATTGATACCATTTTACAGATGAAGATGCTAAGGCTCAGAAAACTTGAAGTTCTGCTTAAAATAGGTATCTAATGAAAAATGATGGTGAAATTATCTAAGAAGCTATTTCTCAAGAGATTATCAACCAAAAATATAACAAAATATCAGGTCTAAAGAGATGCATCAAATACTTCAGTAACTCCAGAAGAAAAAGCAAATGACTATATAGGATAAGTGAGAAGAGTGTAGCCCTTTCACTCAATGAGTAATGGAGACAAAAAAATAAAGAATTGATTATTTAATTAATTATTTAATTAATTAATTAAAAAAATAAGTATCTAGTTTCCTTGCCCCCAACTGACTCATTTCTGCTCTATTGTTAAGATGGTACATGTATATCTACGTATCTCTGTCTCTCTCTTTCTCTCCACATGACACCTCTGGCAAAACTGCTACTTAAAATATTATAAAAATTATATTTCACTATTTAAAAAGAGGTCATCAGCTTTAGTAGTTTAGCCTTGGGTTTGGTGTCATAATTTATCTTCCCATCTACATTTTGCTCCAATATACAATTAGAGCTCAACTTTTCAAGCTCATCTTTTCAAGAGGACTTTTTCTTATTACTCTTTCTTTTATTTTCTCCCTTTACTTATTTATCTAAACTATTGTATTGCATTTTCAAGTATACTTGACTTACATATACTTGGGGATATTTGATTATGTAAGTTCTTTGTCCATTTCGATTTCCTTTATGTTTGAAGGAATTTCATACAATTCTAAATTAAACACAATTTGGTAATGAGTGGAAGCAAGTAATTCAGATTATATTGACTCATGTTAGAATTAATTTTGACTTTGCCGCATAGGGAACAATGAGGCGTTTGCCTAAGGCAGATTTTTGTGCTATCAACATAGGGGTATGGGAAGCATTAAGCGAGAGTCTGGAAACTAAACTAAAACTGGCATGGGTAAATGCCTTACATGTACAGCAGCAGTGTTTTATAAACAATTGGAGAATTCTGCCAACTCAAACATTTTATTTTTCCAAATGTTTCCTTCAGAGAAATTTGAAATCAAGTTCACTTGATAAATGTATTTTTACAATGTATTTGTAAGGGCAGCTGTTTTAAACTCAAACTGCTTATGTATACAAACCATTCATATTTGTAATGTAAGCTTTAATTATAGGTTGAGCTAAACTGTAAGATCTATACAGAATATAAAATTACTCTAATGTGATTACTATTTTTATGTTGATTGTTAATTAAAATTATTTCACACTAGAGATTTGTAACATTTAACAGAACTGAAATTAGAGTATACCAATTAAGTATATTACCCAGTAATTACATGGAACTGAAAATTGAATTACTATGTTTATTGCTGTAGGGATATACTTTGTGAAAACCAAGATAATATTCTACCTTGAAAATATAGCAATGCACAGCATGGACCTTTGTTGTGCATGGTCTAGAAATTATATCTCATTACTTATAGTTTTGTATGCCTCTATATCTGTCCATGATGGCTCTCTTGTGTATTTCATTATGACTTCACTTAACAAGTACACGTTTTTACAACCATCACTAAAATAATGAAAATCTAAAGCTCCACTAGGCTAACTCTCCATCCTCTTATCTCTCCTTGTATTGACTCCTTTCTGTGACCTGTAATCTTGGTATAGAATAAAGCAGGAGTCCTGGACACTCCAGATTTAGCTCTACCACCTAGATTGACTGGCAAGTCATAATCTCCAAGAACAAAATTTCCCCATTATTCATTCTTTCACTTATCCATTTGACAAATATTTACTGAGCAACTATTATGTGAGACACTGATACGAACACTGGGGATAAACCAGTATTCAAAGCCGATTGCTATAGTAGTTCTATTTTTAGTTTTTTTGCCCATTTTTATTTTTATTACTATTTTCTTTAACATCTTTATTGGAGTATAATTGTTTTACAGTGGTGTGTTATTTTCTGCTTTATAACAAAGTGAATCAGCTATACATATACATATATCTCCATATTTCTTCGCTCTTGCATCTCCCTCCCTCCCACCCTCCCTATCCCACCCCTCTAGGTGGTCACAAACCACCAAGATGATCTCCCTGTGCTATGCAGCTGCTTCTCACTAGCTATCTATTTTACATTTGGTAGTGTATATATGTCCATGACACTCTCTCACTTTGTCACAGCTTACCCTTCCCCCTCCCCATGTCCTCAGGCCCATTCTTTAGTAGGTCTGTGTCTTTATTCCCATCTTACCCCTAGGTTCTTCATGACCTTTTTTTTTTTCTTTTTTTCTTAGATTCCATATATATGTGTTAGCATACGGTATTTGTTTTTCTCCTTCTGACTTACTTCACTCTGTATGACAGACTCTAGGTCCATCCACCTCACTACAAATAACTCAATTTTGTTTCTTTTTATGGCTGAGTAATATTCCATTGTAAATATGTGCCACATCTTCTTCATCCATTCATCTGTTGATGGACACTTAGGTTGCTTCCATGTCCTGGCTATTGTAAATAGAGCTGCAATGAACATTTTCGTACATGACTCTTTTTGAATTATGGTTTTCTCAGGTTATATGCCCAGTAGTGGGATTGCTGGGTCGTATGGTAGTTCTATTTTTAGTTTTTTAAGGAACCTCCATACTGTTCTCCATAGTGGCTGTATCAATTTACATTCCCACCAAGAGTGCAAGAGGGTTCCCTTTTCTCCACACCCTCTCCAGCATTTATTGTTTCTAGATTTTTTGATGATGGCCATTTTGACCAGTGTGAGATGATATCTCATTGTAGTTTTGATTTGCATTTCTCTAATGATTAATGATGTTGAGCATTCTTTCATGTGTCTGTTGGCAATCTGTATATCTTCTTTGGAGAAATGTCTATTTAGGTCTTCTGCCCATTTTTGCATTGGGTTGTTTGTTTTTCTGTTATTGAGCTGCATGAGCTGCTTGTAAATTTTGGAGGTTAATCCTTTGTCAGTTGCTTCACTTGCAAATATTTTCTCCCATTCTGAGAGTTATCTTTTTGTCTTGTTTCTTTTGCTGTGCAAAAGCTTTTAAGTTTCATTAGGTCTCATTTGTTTATTTTTGTTATTATTTCCATTTCTCTAGGAGCTGGGTCAAAAAGGACCTTGTTGTGATTTATGTCATACAGTGTTCTGACTATGTTTTCCTGTAAGAGTTTGACAGTGTCTGGCCTTACACTTAGGTCTTTAATCCATTTTGAGTTTATTTTTGTGTATGGTGTCAGGGAGTCTTCTAATTTCATATTTTTACATGTACCTGTCCAGTTTTCCCAGCACCACTTATTGAAGAGGCTGTCTTTTCTCCACTGTATATGCTTGCCTCCTTTATCAAAGATGAGGTGACCATATGTGTCTGGGTTTATCTCTGGGCATTCTATCCTGTTCCATTGATCTATATTTATGTTTTTCTGCCAGTACCATACTGTCTTGATTACTGTAGCTTTGTAGTATAGTCTGAAGTCAGGGAGCCTGATTGTTCCAGCTCCATTTTTGGTTCTCAAGATTGCTTTGGCCATACGGGGTTTTTTGTGTTTCCATACAAATTGTGAAATTTTTTGTTCTAGTTCTGTGAAAAATGCCAGTGGTAGTTTGATAGGGATTACACCGAATCTGTAGATTGCTTTGGGTAGTAGAGTCATTTTCACAATGTTGATTCTTCCAATCCAAGAACATGGTATATCTCTCCATCTATTTGTATCATCTTTAATTTCTTTCATCAGTGTCTTATAATTTTCTGCATACAGGTCTTTTGTCTCCTTAAGTAGGTTTATTCCTAGGTATTTTATTCTTTTTCTGGCAATGGTAAATGGGAGTGTTTTCTTAATTTCAGTTTCAGATTTGTCATCATTATTGAATAGGAATGCAAGAGATTTCTGTGTATTAATTTTGTATCCTGCTACTTTACCAAATGCATTGATTAGCTCTAGTAGTTTTCTAGCAGCATCTTTAGGATTCTCTATGTAAAGTATCATGTCATCTGCAAACAGTGATAGTTTTACTTCTTTTCTGATTTGGATTCTTTTTATTTCTTTTTCTTCTCTGATTGCTGTGGCTAAATCTTCCAAAACGATGTTGAATAATAGTGGTAAGAGTGGGCAACCTTGTCTTGTTCCTGATCTTAGTGGAAATAGTCTCAGTTTTTCACCATTGAGGACAAAGTTGGCTGTGGGTTTGTCATATATGGTCTTTATTATGTTGAGCTAAGTTCCCTCTATGCCTACTTTCTGGAGAGTTTTTTATCATAAATGGGTTTTGTATTTTGTCAAAAACTTTCTCTGCATCTATTGAGATGATCATATGGATTTTATTCTTCAATTTGTTTATATGGTGTATCACATTGATTGATTTGCGTATGTTGAAGAATCCTTGCGTCACTGGGATAAATCCCATTTGATCATGGTGTATGAGCCTTTTAATGTGTTGTTGGATTCTGTTTGCTAGTATTTTGTTGAGGACTTTTTTTTTTTAAAGTAGACTCTTTTTTTTTTTTTTTTTAAACCTAGCCATATACATTTGGGTTTTCTTAACACTTTAATTTTCCTTCCCGTTTAAATTTATTTATTTATGTATTTTTGGCTGTGTTGGGTCTTCGTTTCTGTACGAGGGCTTTCTCTAGTTGCAGCAAGCAGGGGCCACTCTTCATCGTGGTGCACGGGCCTCTCACTATCACGGCCTCTCTTGTTGCAGAGAGCAGGCTCCAGACGCGCAGGCTCAGTAGTTGTGGCTCACGGGCCTAATCGCTCCGCGGCATGTGGGATCTTCCCAGACCAAGGCTCGAACCCGTGCCCCCTGCATTGGCAGGCAGATTCTCAACCACTGCGCCACCAGGGAAGCCCATTGTTGAGGATTTTTGCATCTATGTTCATTAGTGACATTGGCCTGTAGTTTTCTTTCTTTGTGACATCTTTGTCTGGTTTTGGTATCAGGGTGATGGTGGCCTCATAGAATGAGTTGGGGAGTGTTCCTCCCTCTGCAATATTTTGGAAGAGTTTGAGAAGGATAGGTGTTAACTTTTCTCTAAATGTTTGATAGAATTCACCTGTGAAGCCATCTGGTCCTGGGCTTTTGTTGGAAGATTTTTAATCACAGTTTCAATTACAGTGCTTGTGATTGTTCTGTTCATATTTTCTATTTCTTCCTGGTTCAGTCTCGGCATGTTGTGCATTTCTAAGAATTTGTCCATTTCTTCCAGGTTGTCCATTTTATTGGCATAGAGTTGCTTGTAGTAATCTCTCATGATCATTTGTATTTCTGCAGTGTCAGTGGTTACTTCTCCTTTTCATTTCTAATTCTATTGATTTGAGTCTTCTCCCTTTTTCTCTTGATGAGTCTGGCTAATGGTTTACCAATTTTGTTTATCTTCTCAAAGAACCAGCTTTTAGTTTTATTGATCTTTGCTATTGTTTCCTTCGTTTCTTTTTCATTTATTTCTGATCTGATATTTATGATTTCTTTCCTTCTGCTAGCTTTGGGGTTTTTTTGTTCTTCTTTCTCTAATTGCTTTAGGTGCAAGGTTAGGTTGTTTATTTGAGATGTTTCCTGTTTCTTCAGGTAGGCTTGTATTGCTATAAACTTCCCTCTTAGCACTGCTTTTGCTGCATCCCATAGGTTTTGGGTCGTTGTGTCTCCATTGTCATTTGTTTCTAGGTATTTTTTGATTTCCCCTTTGATTTCTTCAGTGATCACTTCGTTATTAAGTAGTGTATTGTGTAGTCTCCATGTGTTTGTATTTTTTACAGATCTTTTCCTGTAATTGATACCTAGTCTCATAGCGTTGTGTTCGGAAAAAATGATACGATTTCAATTGTCTTAAATTTACCAAGGCTTGATTTGTGACCCAAGATATGATCTATCCTGGAGAATGTTCCATGAGCACTTGAGAAAAATGTATATTCTGTTGTTTTTGGGTGGAATGTCCTATAAATATCAATTAAGTCCATCTTGTTTAATGTATCATTTAAAGCTTGTGTTTCCTTATTTATTTTCATTTTGGATAATCTGTCCATTGGTGAAAGTGTGGTGTTAAAGTCCCCTACTATGATTGTGTTACTGTCGATTTCCCCATTTATGGCTGTTAGTATTTGCGTTATGTATTGAGGTGCTCCTATGTTGGGTGCATAAATATTTACAATTGTTATTCCTTTTTCTTGGATCGATCCCTTGATCATTATGTAGTGTCCTTCTTTGTCTCTTGTAATAGTCTTTATTTTAAAGTCTATTTTGTCTGATATGAGAATTGCTACTCCAGCTTTCTTTTGATTTCCATTTGCATGGAATATCTTTTTCCGTCCCCTCACTTTCAGTCTGTCTGTGTCCCTAGGTCTGAAATGGGTCTCTTGTAGACAGCATATATATGGGTCTTGTTTTTGTATCCATTCAGCCAGTCTTTGTCTTTTGGTGGGAGCATTTAATCCATTTACATTTAAGGTAATTATTGATATGTATGTTCCTATTCCCATTTTCTTAAATGTTTTGGGTTTTTTATTGTAGTTGTTTTCCTTCTCTTGTGCTTCTTGCCTAGAGAAGTTCTTTTAGCATTTGTTGTAAAGCTGGTTTGGTGGTGCTGAACTCTCTCAGCTTTTGCTTGTCTGTAAAGGTTTTAATTTCTCCATCAAATCTGAATGAGATTCTTGCTGGGTAGAGTAATCTTGGTTGTAGGTTTTTCTCCTTCGTCACTTTAAATATGTCCTGCCACTCCCCTCTGGCTTGCAGAGTTTCTGCTGAAAGATCAGCTGTTAACCTTATGGGTATTCCCTTGTGTGTTATTTGTTGTTTTTCCCTTGCTGCTTTTAATATTTTTTCTTTGTGTTTAGTTTTTGATACTTTGATTAATATATATCTTGGTGTGTTTCTCCTTGGTTTTATCCTGTATGGGACTCTCTGTGCTTCCTGGACTTAACTATTTTCTTTCCCATATTAGGTAAGTTTTCAACTATAATCTCTTCAAATATTTTCTCAGACCCTTTCTTTTTCTCTTCTTCTTCTGGGACCCCTATAATTCGAAAGTTGGTGCATTTAATGTTGTCCCAGGGGTCTCTAGGACTGTCCTCAATTCTTTTCATTCTTTTTTCTTTATTCTACTCTGCAGTAGTTATTTCCACTATTTTATCTTCCAGGTCACTTATCCGTTCTTCTGCCTCAGTTATTCTGCTATTAATCCCTTGTAGAGAATTTTTAATTTCATTTAATTTGTTGTTGATCATCGTTTTTTTGCTCTTTTGTTCTTCTAGGTCCTTGTTAAATGTTTCTTGTATTTTCTCCATTCTATTTCCAAGATTTTGGATCATATTTACTATCATTATTGTGAATTATTTTTCACGTAGGCTGCCTATTTCCTCTTCATTTGTTACGTCTGGTGGGTTTTTACCTTTTTCCTTCATCTACTGTGTGTTTCTCTGTCTTCTCATTTTTGCTAACTTACTGTGTTTGGGGTCTCCTTTTCACAGGCTGCAGGTTTGTAGTTCCTGTTGTTTTTGGTGTCTGCCCCAAGTGGCTAAGATTGGTTCAGTGGGTTGTGTAGGCTTCCTGGTGGAGGGGATTAGTGCCTTTGTTCTGGTGGATGAGGCTGGACCTTGTCTTTCTGGTGGGCAGGTCTACGACTGGTGGCGTGTTTTGGTGTCTTTGGCCTTATTATGTTTTAGGTAGCCTCTCTGCTAATGGGTGGTTTATGTTCCTGTCTTGCTAGTTGTTTGGCATAGGGTGTCCAGCACTGTAGCTTCCTGGTCGTTGAGTGGATTTGGGTCTTGGCATTGAGATGGAAATCTCTGGGAGATTTTTGCCATTTGATATTATGTGGAGCTGGGAGGTCTCTGGTATACCAATCCTGAACTTGGTTCTCCCACCTCAGATGCACAGCCCTGACGCCTGGCCAGAGCACCAAGAGCCTGTTATCCACATGGCTCAGAATAGAAAGGAGAAAAAAAGAAAGAAATAAAGAAAATGATAAAATAAAATAAGGTTAGTAAAATAAAAAACAATTATTGAAAAAAATTTAAAAAGTAATAAAAAAAGAAAAGGAAAGAAAGAAGATAGCAACCAAACTGAAACCCAAATCCACCAATGATAACAAGTGCTAAAAACTATACTAAAAAAAAAGAAAAAAAAAAAAATGGACAAACAGAACCCTAGGACAAATGGTACAATCAAAGCTATACAGACAAAATCACACACAGAAGCATATACATACACACTCACAAAAAGTGAAAATGGGGAAAAAATATATATATCTTTGCTCTCAAAGTCTACCTCCTCAATTTGGGATGATTCGTTATCTTTTCAGGTATTTCATAGATGCAGGGTATATCACATTGATTGTGGAGATTTAATCTGCTGCTCCTGAGGCTGCTGGGAGAGATTTCCCTTTCTTTTCTTTGTTCGCACAGCTCCTGGGGTTCAGCTTTGGATTTGGCCCTGACTCTGCGTTTAGGTCGCCTGAGGTCATCTGTTCTTCGCTCAGACAGGACAAGGTTAAAGGAGCAGCTGATTAAGTGGCTCCAGCTCACTCAGGCCGGGGGTGAGGGAGGGGCATGGATGCGGGGCAAGCCTGCTGCGGCAGAGGCCAGCGTGACCTTGCAACAGCCTGAGGCATCATGTGTTCTACCGGGGATGTTGTCCCTGGATCATGGGACCCTGGCAGTGGCCGGTTGCACAGGCTCCCAGGAGGGGAGGTGTGGATAGTGACCTGTGCTTGCACGCAGGCTTCTTGGTGGCTGCAGCAGCAGCCTTAGCATCTCATGCTTGTCTCTCTGGTCCGTGCTGATAGCCAAAGCTCACGCCCATCTCTGGAGCTCCTTTAAGCAGCTGTCTTAATACCCTCTCCTCATGCCCCACAAAACAGAGAGACAAGAAAAAGTTTCTTGCATCTTTGGCAGCTCTAGACTTTTTCCCAGACTCCCTGCCTGCTAGCTGTGGTGCACTAGCCCCCTTCAGGTTCTGTTCATGCAGCCAACAACAGTCGTCACCCTGGCATCTGATCTCTGAAGCCGGAACCTCAGCTCCCAGCCCCCACCCACCCCAGCGGGTGAGCAGACAAGCCTCTCGGGCTGGTGAGTTCTGGGTTGGCACTGATCCTCTGTGTGGGAATCTCTCTGCTTTGCCCTCTGCACCCCTGTTGCTGCACTCTCCTCTGTGGCTCTGAAGCTCCCCCCACCCCACCACCCACAGTCTCCACCTGTGAAGGGGCTTCCTAGTGTGTGGAAACCTTTCCTCCTTCACAGCTCCCTCCCAGAGGTGTAGGTCCCATCCCTATTCTTTTGTCTCTGCTTTTTCTTTTTTCTTTTGTCCTACCTAGGTACATGGGGAGTTTCTTTCCTTTTGGGAAGTCTGAGGTCTTCTGCCACCATTCAGTAGGTGTTCTGTAGGAGTTGTTCCACATGTAGATGTATTTCTGATGTATTTGTGGGGAGGAAGGTGATCTCCACGTCTTACTCTTCCACCATCTTGAAGCTCCCAACCCTTTCTTGTTTTTAAATATGGCCCTTTAAAATTATAAAATTTCTGTTTGACCACTGCATTAGTTACACACCATAAATTTTTATTGTTCCTTCATTATTATTCAGCTTGAAATATTTTCTAATTTTCCTTTTGATTTTTTTTTGTTGATCTATCACTGATCATGCAGAGGTGAGTTTTTTAATTTTCAAATACTGGAAGTGCCCTGAATATTTTATTTTGAAGTTTTCTAATTAAATTCTACTCTAGTCAGAGAATACATGCTGGTGAAGATTCCATATGTCCTTGTACAGAATGTGTGTTCTGCAATTGTTGGGTGTAGTATCTTATAATTGTCAGTTGGGTCAAGGCATTTATTTGGTGGTATTGTTCAGATCCTCTGTATACTTGCTGATCTTTGTCTGAGTGTTTTTTAGTTTCTAAAGGCAAGGTATTAAATTCAAATATAATTTTCAATTTTTTTCTCTTGTTCTTTGTCTTTTTAGTTCTGTCAGTTTGACTTCATATATTTTGAAGCAACTTTTCAGTAGACAGTCTTCTGAGGTTTTTGCATGTTCCATTTATTTGTATTGGTCATTGTATCTTTATGAGATGCCCCTCTTTATCTTTAGCCATATTGCTTGTATTAAAGTTTATTTTGTCTGATGTTTACATAGGCTTAATACTTGCATAGTATATATATTTCCATACTTTTACTTTTATCCAGAATTGTATTTATATTTAAAGTTCATCTCTTACAGAAAACATAATGTTGAACCTTGGATTTTCAACCAGTTGGACAGTGTCTCCTTTTTAATTTGGGGGTTTAATACATTTATACTTAATGTTATGTAAATAAAAGTAATTTATTGTATTCATCACAATGGTTCTTAATTTGTTTTTATTTGTCTCATATAATCTTTTATTTTCTCCTCTACTTTTTTGTCTTCTTTGGAATTAACTGATTTTTTTGTCTTATATCATTTTTATTCCTCTATTGGCTTTTCAAATATTCCTCCTTGCATTATCTTTTAAAATGGTTATTGTGGTTAAATATGCTCCTTTAATTTATCATAATCTACTTAGATTTAATATTGTATCACTTCATGTGAAATATAAAAATCTTACAACAGAATAATTCCATTTAACCATTATCCTTTGTGTTAGTTCTGTTACTTATATTTCTTAATTCCTCTAGTAATTTTCATTCTTCTCTTTCCATCCTGTATTTTTGGATGTGAAAAAGGTCACAGAATATAAGAATATAACACATAAGGGTATAAGAAGATCTTAACTTCAAATCCCTGTCCTCAGTATTCTGTGTGATACCTGGAAGAAGGGGAAGATCTCTTTCTCAGCACATGCAAACAATGAAGGTTGATAGGACTTTTAAAAAACCTAATACCACCCCCTCCCCAAATGAACGTGTTAAAATGGAAAGAATGAGAATTTGGGAAGTAAATTGACTAATTCTGAGTCTTGAAACTTTAAATTTTAGTGGTATTATTGAGAATCAACTAACCTTCTTTGCTTTTTCCCTCCTTCTCTCTCTCTCCATCTCTTTCTTCCTTCTTTCTGTTCTTCCTTCCTTCCTTTTATGCTTTTTTTTTAAATTTCTTTTTTCCTTTCCTCATTCCTTTCAGAAACATTGATTGAACTCCTATTATATCTTAGGCACTGGGGACATAAAGTCTTGAACTTTTATTTCTTCATCTATAAAATTACATTGATAAATATCTCATCATATTCACATGGAGATTAAAATAGAGGGAAAAATCTGTGTGTCTTGCTAAATAGAGTCCCTCCATTTAGTAATTTATCAGTCAATGATATTGGCCATAACTATTCAACAAATGTTTATTCCCTCCTCAACCCCCAAATGTGATAAGTTATGGCAGGTTTACTTTACTCAGTAAAATTCTCTAGGGAATTGTCCTTTGCACTGTGCCACTCAGAGTTCAGGGAGTTTTCACAATAGCTGGAATGATCAAAGTTCTGAAACAAGTGAACCCACTCCAGTTTAAACCTTAAAATCCAAGTAGTTTAAGAGCCACAAGTAACATCTTCTACATATAACAAAATTCCAAATGTTTGATCAACAAACTCTATTGTTTTATTCCTATTTGTTCTTATGCATTCACTATACATTTCTGGCATCACTCATGTTAGTCTTGGCAATGATTCTTAAAAGGATATCAATATCTTAAAATTGCAGAACATTGATATTTAAAGACATCTATACATACTATGTACAGCTATACATACTAAAACATAGGCAACTAAGCATGACTAATGTAACACATTCATTAAACCTGCTGCCAGCAATTCTTTTCTCAATCAAATATTTTCTTTCTATTCTCTACATAATGGATTTTTAGTCCTCACTTGAGATAAGAAATACTTTACAATAATGTTTTCCAGAAGGCAGACAAAACCAATCTGAAAGAAATGCCTACGTAAGTTGAACTGTGAAACCCAGGCTTATTCCAGGTTTTAGGGAGACAAGGCATGAGAGCTTGGACTTAAAATGAAACTGATTAATATGCTTATTAGACAAAAGAAAAATCAAGCTGATCATTTGCAGTTTGGATTTCTATATATTCTCCTCATGAAAATCAACCTTTTATATTTTGTGGGAAAAAATGAGATTAAAAAAATCACTCAATATTTACTTAGTCTGTTTTAACAAAATACTAAAAACAGTGATTTTAAAATAGCAGAAATATATTCTCTCACAGTTTGAAGCCTATACATCTGAAATCAAGATGTCAGCAAGGCCATGATCCCTCTGAGACTCTGTGTAGAATCCTTCCTTGCCTCTTTCTAGTTTTTGGTGGTAGCCTGCAATTCTTGCTATTTCTTGGTTTGCAGCTGCATAACTACAATCTCTTCTGTCTTCAAGTGACATTCTACATATGTGTCGGGGTCAGTGTATCTGTTTTCTTTTCTTATGAAGACAACAATCATACTGGATTAGGGATCACCCTAATAGAGTATGACCTCATAGTAAAAAGATTACATCTTCAAAGACCCCATTTCTAAATATGGTCACATTCACAGGTACCAGGGGTTAGGATTTGACATATCTTTTTGGTGGTAACAACTCAAATCACAGCAATATTGTCAACCAAATTTTCTTTGAAATGAATGCCTAATGCTAAGAATCAGGTAGTCAGGATGAATTAAACACCTGGGAAGGACAGGATGTAGCATTGAAATTTGGTCAAAATAGTATTTCAGTCCACACAAACACCTGCACACAGGTGTTTATAACACATTTATTCATAATTGGCAAAACTTGGGAGCAACAAAGATGTCCTTGTGTTATTAGTGGAAATAAACAAATAAACTGTGGTATGTCCAGACAATAGGATATTATTCCACACTAAAAAGAAGTGAGCTATCAAGCTGTTAAAAGACATGGAGGGACCTTAAATGCATATTACTAAGTGGAAGAAGACAATCTCAAAAGACTACATACTGTATGATTCCAATTATATGACATTCTGGAAAAGACAAAAAATGGAGATAGTAAAAAGATAAGTGGTTGCCAAGGGTTGAGGTGGGAGTGGGAGCAGATGATGGATGAATAAGTGGAGCACAGAGAAGTTTTAGGTCAGTGAAAATATTATAATGATGGATACATGTCATTGTACATTTGTCTGAATCCATAGGGTATACAACACCAAGAGTGAATCCTTAGGCAAACTACTGACCTTGGGTGATTATGAAGTGTCACTGTAGGTTCATCAATTGCAGCAAATATACCACTCTGGTGTGTGTGTTGGGGGGTGGGGGAATGTTGATAATGGAGGAGGTCATACATGTGTGGAGGCAGAGCGTGTATGGGAAATCTCTGTACCTTCCTCTCAATTTTGCTGTGAACGAGAAACTACTCTAAAAATTATCTTAAAAATATTATATCATAACACAGTTCAAATTGCTTTCCAGTGTATTTTAATATACACATATTTAAATATTTCCATCCATGAAGACACTCTTGGCTCAGACAAGGATGCTCAGTTTCAGATTTTTTCATTTTGAGATATTATATAATCAGAGAACCATTCCCTTAGGTCTCTGTTCAAAGGGGCACTTGTGATAGGTGCTTCCTGAGTTGGCTGACTCACTAATTCCTCTTCACTTAGGAAACATTTCTTTTTTCTTTCCTCAGGATTTTGAATGTAAGGGTTTTGCTCTGCTAAAATTTCCCTTTGAAACATGATGAAACTGGGAAAATGTCTAGGGCTATGCACAACCTGAGCCTGAACTAGAGTTCATTTTATCTAGTTCTCAGTAACTAGTGAAAGTAAAAGTAAGTAAAAGAGAAGATAGTACAGTAGTCTCTTGAAGAAATTGTGAACACATTACTTTCTTTCCATGATAATCAGTTGCCTTTTAATATTTCATCCCCTTGGAAAGTGTTGCTCTTGCCTATTTCCCAAATTTAATTTTCTTGACAATAGTCAGTTATTGGAGGCCCCCAATCAAAATCTGTTCAAGTATCTCATCAAAGTACTGATAATTCACATGACAGTCCTGGGAACTTATGGGGAGTTCATTTTTCAATGTTACAGTTCAATATTTCTTCTACTTCAGTAAGAAAATGTAAGTATTAAAGTGCTTCTTAGTCTTGTTACTCCATCGGGTGCAGGTATGTGAAGATCATCAGTATACACATCATATCTGGCACACATGGACTATTGGAGAGGCTTTAGAAGATATTATTTTAGTGGCAAACAAACAGAAATAAACATTAAGGTGGATTTATTAATGCCTCAGAATGCTCAATACCAGGCAAGATCTGATCAGAAATCTTCAGACTAAGGAAAATGCTCTCACTCATTATTAGCCTAGACTGCATGGTGAGAATTTTCTTTGCACGCTAAGCTTACATAATTATATATTATATTGTATGTAACAGAATTGTCAGTAAATTGTATGAAGAGACTTAAAAGTTAAGAGTCCTGGGAGGACTCCATGAAATTACTTAATCCAACCCACAATTTTTTATATGTTTGTGCTTTAGCTTTTTATGATGCAGCTGATACCTATGATAAGCAAATATCACAGAGCAAGGTAGTGCAGAGACAAGAACTGAAATTAGGTCCTTTGATGGTCAGTCCAGGTGTTTTGCACTGTACCATCCTGTCTTTCCTTTGTATAATTCTATGTATGATATCATTTGCCTGTTCTTCCTGAATCTGCTCAAATGTCTTTCTGGCAACATTTTGTCTAAACAGAATTATTTCAATGCATTGTTCTTTTCACTTGAAACTTACTCTTACATTGCTGGCTTTTTTTTTCTCATGTTTTTGGAATGCGAGGTTTCATCATGTAGTAGCTAATCTCTAAAGAATGTGTCTTTGATAGCACAACAGTAAATTCCATCACTCTGGAAATGATGATTTTTGTGGTTTGAATTATACACACGAAAATTCTTCATCACAGTCATGCCTTGAATTAAAAACAGTGTTCCTAATATGATACAAATTAAAAACATAATAAAAATATTAAAGTAGCTAAGTTCATGCTGGAGAATTGCCTACTTGTGCCACTAGATTACCTTTCTGGATTAATTCATTTTGTGGGTTCAGAGCCGGGAAAATAAACACATAAATGAATTATCAGATGAATTAGATAGAGCCTAAGAATTTGTTTGAATTTCCAAGCTTAATACGGCTAAAATTACTTAGAATTTAATAAGATACACAGACATGACAGATGCTTCTATTTTTCAGCAAGGACATGATGATGCTCTTTGACCAAATCTAGATGTGTTCATATAGCTTATGGTGACATTTTGAAATCATCAATCATTTTGGACCAAAAGGCTGAAGAAAGTGTCCAAATGACCTTTTTCAAAAATCTACCAAGTACCTAGACTGTTATAAATATTTTTATGAACCAAAATGAGTCCTAAAGTGAAAAAAAAAAAAAGCCTCTGGGTAATTTGGGAATAAATAAATAAAACCTGAGTTTATACCTCTTACACAATTATTTAAGGAGCTGGTTACACACACACACACACACACACACACACACACACAGTTCGTAAAAACGACACAGTACAGAGAGAAAGAGACGTGTATTTTCCAGAGGTTGGACTCTGTGCAAAAGTACAGACAGGGCAAGTAGAACAGGGTGATTAGGGCTAGCATCCATGTAAGGATTTAGAGCAGGGATTGGCAAACTTTTTCTGTAAAGATCTGGATAGTAAATATTTTAGACTGTTCCGTCTCTGAAAAATATTCAGTTCTGCCATTGCAATGTGGAAGCAGCCACAGATAATGAATGAACAAATTTATTGACTGTGTTTCAATAAAACTTTATTTACAAAAACACACTGTGGACAGGGTTTGCCGTGTGAGCTGTAGTTTGCTGACCCACCCCAGATATAGAAAATAGTCTAAAGGCTAGAGGACTTGAAGTGAGAAAATGTAGATTCAAGTAGATTATCTTTAATAGTTTTTTTGAACTCAGCCAAACACGTTGTTTTTCTAAATCTCTCATTCTAGTTCATTGCAGTATAATCAGTACGGGACAGGATCGCTACAAACATAAAAGGAAAGAACATAGACATCTTAGTTAACAGGAACCATAGAACACATAATTTTTAAAAATCCATCCCACCACACACCCCCCCCCCCTTAACTGAAATGTGAAATGATAGAAATGGAAAGTATAAATTCACAAGGAAAAAAATGATAGGAGAGAAGATGCCAGAGACAAGAGAAATCAACAAAATTTTTGAATTTGGAAAGCTGAGGTTTGAGTAGCAACTTTTTAATTATAGTTAAAATGTTGAAAATTAAGTATCTGCAGGAGAAAAACTAAGAAGGAAGCTGATTGGTGCTCCCAAAACTTCAGAACGTTTTGTGAATTGACAGTTAGTACATCCAAAGGTGAGGATGCTGGGTGATGTTAAACACAGGAAAATTGATGCTTGGGGCATTTAAACTGCCATGTCCCACACACCAACTAGCAGAGATTTCCTTCTCCACCCCTTCTGTATGAAACAGTTGGGAGATTTGGTCTCTACATGTGTTGATGCCATAGGCTTTGAGCTCAGGGACAGGAAGCTGACTGAAGGTGGGTATTTAGTCTTACTGAATACAAAGAAGCTTAAGTAAAATCTTTATTCTCAATGATAATTGCCCCTCAGCTGTCTACCCAAAATTTACCAGAACACTGACAACATTCAGGTTTATAAGCCTTGTAGAAACTGACTGATGATCTAAGAGAAAAAATCCTTTGCATATTGTTAGGATTAGGCCAGCTACTCATCTCATCGCCATTTCAACCAACTCGAAAGCTGCCTCTCAGCTCTTCACTGTCTCACTTTAAAAATGAACAGTGAAAATTACCAGATATTTGGAAACCAGCTCTAACATGAATGACAGAGGCAAACACAAATGAATGTACCAAAGAAATTTAGAGAAACAGCAACTATGCACAAAATAGAGGGGGAAAGCTTCAAAATGCACAATTATATCAACAAAGAGATAAAATAGCTCATTCACAAAACAAGTAAAGAATGCTATTATAAAAAGCAATATCCAGAGGACAAAAAAGAAAACAGGGAAATAAAAGTATGACAGCAGAAATTTAAAAATTCAACATAATGACTGAAGCACAAATTCACAATGACAATGTATGCAGTATTTCTCAAATTTTAGCACACGTACAAATCACTTAGAGAATTTGACAAAATGCAAATTATGATTTAGTATTTCTGGGATTGGACCTGAGATTATGCATTTTGAACAGGCTTTCAGATGATGTTGTTGTTTCCTGTCTCAAATTAAGTAACTCTTAATTAACTCTTAATTAAGTAACTCTTAAATTAACTCTTTGAGCAACAAGGCTTTCTAGTATATATGGTAAACAAAGAGATGAGAAGTCAGAAAGAAAATAAGAAATTTGAGTGTTAGTCTAGGGGATTTTATATCTGTCCAAAAGCAGACCCAGAAAGAGACAGAAGGAAGAAATTGAAGGAGGAAGAAATTTTAAAAGATGAAATAAAAGAAAATTTTCCCAGAAAATGAGTTTCTAAATTGAAAAGGCTACTAAGTCTCCAGCACAGTAAGTGAAAAATGATCTACACTGTCACATAATAAGAAAATTTCAGAATATCATGTAAAGATAAAAAAGATCATAAAAACTTCCAGAATACAATCAATCATACACAGCTCTCCCCCACAATACACATATACCCACACACATACACACACACACACCTCATAGCAAATATTCAAAAATTAAATAACCAGGTAGCAGATATTGTAGTATTGCAGACAGTTTTCCAAATCTAGAACCTAGCTTAATACACAATCTAGAAAGAACAAAAAGTGAATATGTATTCATATAGGCATGGTGTGCAAATATTTTGGAGTAAAGAAGTTTTAAAAGGCTGATTCATTTGTTCTAAGATGGAAATGTGCCACTCAAAATGACATAAACCTCCTGAGATCCAGAAAGCAGGGAATCTTACAAAAGAGAGAGGCAAAAGAGTTTCTGTAATGTAGGTAAAGTCAAAATTGGCAGTTGTTTGACAGGTCTATATACTAACAAATAAAGATTGAAGCAGAGAACACAAAGTTCCAGTAAGGATGTTTCCAAGAATGGGGAGGGCCACTGGGTTAAAGGTATCACAGAAAGAGTCTCAGGCTGGACCACCAGATGCCCAGCAAACGAATGAGAAACTCTAATTGGCTCACTAGGGGAGAAGCATTTCAAGTAAACTTAAATTAAAATGAGTATTTTAAGGAAAGATGAGAGATCCTTAGTTATAAGATATCCAAAAAACTCATGCTTACTACACAAGAATGGCTATTTCAATAACTAAAATGAGAATATTATTGGAACAAAAGGTGACTGGAGTACTTTTTAATGTCCAAAAGATCCCAGAGAAACCTGAAGACCTGCCTTAGTCTTACAGAGTAAATTTTAACAATCTGTGAGAGAAAAAATAAAGGTAATTTCTGAATCCATCCTACAACTCTGGCTTGTTCAGTGTAAAGGTTACAGGAGAATTTTTATGGGCTAGACAGGGTTGCAAAGACTGTGAAACGTCACATGCATGGCATTTTGGAGTCACTGGACAGAAATTAGAAGCATGGTTGAATCAGAGGGAGAGAATGACGAGAAATTCCATTTGATGACAGGGTTTGGGGCAACTGTTGCCCCACTTCTGAAAAGGGTTAAATTACTTTTACCGTCTGTACATTTTTTTGTTCAATTTGGTTTTTTGTTTTTAACATCTTTATTAGAGTATAATTGCTATACAATGTTGTGTTAGTTTCTGCTGTAAAACAAAGTGAATCAGCTATATGTATAAATATATCCCCATATTACCTCCCTCTTGCATCTCCCTCCCACCCTCCATATCCCACCCCTCTAGGTGGACACAGAGCACAAGCTGATCTCCCTATGCTTTGCAGCTGCTTCCCACTAGCTATCTATTTTACATTTGGTAGTGTATATATGTCAATGCTACTCTCTCACTTCATCCCAGCTTACACTTCCCCCTCCCTGTGTCCTCAATCCATTCTCTACGTCTATGTCTTTATACCTGTCCTGACCCTAGGCTCATCAGAACCATTTTTCTTTTAGATTCCAGATACATGTGTTAGCATATGGTATTTGTTTTTCTCTTTCTGATTTACTTCAGTCTGTATGACAGACTCTAGGTCCATTACATCACTAGAAATAACTCAATTTAGTTTCTTTTCATGGCTGAGTAATATTCCACTCTATATATGTGCCACATCTTCTTTATCCATTCATCTGTCGATGGACACTTAGCATGCTTCCATGTCCTGGCTGTTGTAAATAGTGTTGCAATGAACATTATGGTACATGTCTCTTTTTCAATTATGGTTTTCTTAGGGTATATGCCCAGGAATGGGATTGCTGGGTCATATGGTAGTTCTATTTTTAGTTTTTTGAGGAACCTCCATACTGTTCTCCATAGTGACTGTATCCATTTACATTCCCACCAAAAGTGCAAGAGGGTTCCCTTTTCTCCACACCCTCTCCAGCATTTATTGTTTGTAGATTTTTTGATCATGGCCATTCTGACCTGTGTGAAGTGATACCTCATTGTAATTTTGATTTGCATTTTCTACTGATTAGTGATGTTGAGCATCCTTTCATGTGTTTGTTACCAATCTGTAAAACTTCTTTGGAGAAATATCTATTTAGGCCTTCTGCCCATTTTTTGATTGGGTTTTTTGTTTTTTTTGGTATTGAGCTGCATGAGCTGCTTGTATGTTTTGGAGATTAATCCTTTGTCAGTTGCTTCATTTGCAGATATTTTCTCCCATTCTGAGGGTTGTCTTTTCGTCTTGTTTAAGGTTTCCCTTGCTGAGCAAAAGCTTTTAAGTTTCATTAGGTCTCATTTGTTTATTTCTGTTTTTATTTCCATTTCTATAGGAGGTGGGTCAAAAAGGATCTTGCTGTGATTTATGACAAAGAGTGTTCTGCCTATGTTTTCCTCTAACAGTTTTGTAGTGTCTTGTCTTACATTTAGGTCTTTAATCCATCTTGAATTTTTAAAAAATTATTTAATTTTATTTAATTTATTTTTTTATACAGCAGGTTCTTATTAGTCATCAATTTTATACACATCAGTGTATACATGTCAATCCCAATCGCCCAATTCATCACACCACCTCCCCCACCCCCCGTGGCTTTCCCCCCTTGGTGTCCATCCGTTTGTTCTCTAAATCTGTGTCTCAATTTCTGCCTTGCAAACCAGTTCATCTGTACCATTTTTCAAGGTTCCATATATATGCTTTAACATACGATATTTGTTTTTCTCTTTCTGACTTACTTCACTCTGCATGACAGTCTCTAGATCCATCCACGTCTTAACAAATGACCCAATTTCGTTCCTTTTTATGGCTGAGTAATATTCCATTGTATACATGTACCACCTCTTCTTTATCCATTCATCTGTCGATGGACACTTAGGTAGCTTCCATGTCCTGGGTTTTGTGAATGGAGCTGCAATGAACATTGGGGTGCATGTGTCTTTTTGAATTATGGTTTTCTCTGGGTATATGCCCAGTAGTGGGATTGCTGGGTCATATGGTAATTCTATTTTTAGTTTTTTAAGGAACCTCCATACTGTTCTCCATAGTGGCTATGTCAATTTACATTCCCACCAACAGTGCAAGAGGGTTCCCTTTTCTCCACACCCTCTCCAGCATTTGTTGTTTGTAGATTTTCTATGATGCCCATTCCAGCTGGTGTGAGGTGATACCTCATTGCAGTTTTGATTTGCATTTCTCTAATAATTAGTGATGTTGAGCAGCTTTTCATGTGTTTCTTGGCCATCTGTATGTCTTCTTTGGAGAAATGTCTATTTAGGTCTTTGGCTCATTTTTGGATTGGGTTGTGTTTTTAATACTGAGCTGCAATAGCTGTTTATATATTTTGGGGATTAATCCTTTGTCCGTTGATTCATTTGCAAATAGTGTCTCCCATTCTGAGGGTTCCCTTTTCGTCTTGTTTATGGTTTCCTTTGTCATGCAAAAGCTTTTAAGTTTCTTTAGGTCCCATTTGTTTACTTTTGTTTTTATTTCCATTACTCTAGGAGGTGGATCAAAGAAGATCTTGCTGTGATTTATGTCAAAGAGTGATATTCCTATGTTTTCCCCTAAGAGTTTGATAGTGTCCTGTCTTATATTTAGGTTTCTAATCCATTTTGAATTTATTTTTGTGTATGGTGTTAGGGAGTGTTCAATTTTCATTCTTTTACTTGTAGCTGTCCAGTTTTCCCAGCACCACTTATTGAAGAGACTGTCTTTTCACCATTGTATATACTTGCCTCCTTTGTCATAGATTAGTTGACCATAGGTGCGTGGGTTTATCTCTGGGCTTTCTATCCCGTTCCATTGATCTATGTTTCTGTTTTTGTGCCAGTACCATATTGTCTTGATTACTGTAGCTTTGTAGTATAGTCTGAAGTCAGGGTGTCTGATTCTTCCAGCTCCATTTTTTTCCCTCAAGACTGCTTTGGCTATTCAGGGTCTTTTGTGTCTCAATAAAAATATTAAGATTTTTTGTTCTAGTTCCATAAAAAATGCCATTGGTAATTTGATAGCGATTGCATTGAATCTGGTGATTGCTTTGGGTAGTATAGTCATTTTCACAATATTGATTCTTCCAAGCCAGGAACATGGTATATCTCTCCATCTGTTGGTATCATCTTTAATTTCTTTCATCAGTGGCTTATACTTTTCTGCATACAGGTCTTTTGTCTTCCTAGGTAGGTTTATGCCTAGGTATTTTATTCTTTTTGTTACAATGGTAAGTGGGAGTGTTTCCTTAATTTCTCTTTCAGATTTTTCATCATTAGTCTATAGGAATGCAAGAGATTTCTGTGCATTAATTTTGTATCCTGCAACTTTACCAAATTCATTGATTAGCTCTAGTAGTTTTCTGGTGGCATCTTTAGAATTCTCTATGTATAGTATCACGTCAACTGCAAACAGTGACAGTTTTACTTCTTCTTTTCCAATTTGTATTATTTTATTTCTTTTTCTTCTCTGTTTGCCATCGCTAGGACTTCCAAAACTATGTTGAATAATAGTGCTGAGAGTGGACATCCTGTCTTGTTCTTGATCTTAGAGGAAATACTTTCAGTTTTTCACCATTGAGAATGATGTTTGCCATGGGTTTGTCATATATGGCCTTTATTATTTTGAGGTAGGTCCCCTCTGTGCTCACTTTCTGGAAAGTTTTTATCATAAATGGGTGTTCAATTTTGTCAAAAGCTTTTTCTGCATCTATTGAGATGATCATATTGTTTTTATTCTTCAATTTGTTAATATCGTGTATCACACTGATTGATTTGCATATATTGAAGAATCCTTGTATCCCTGGGATAAATCCCACTTGATCGTGGTGTATGATCCTTTTAATGTGTTGTTGGATTGTGTTTGCTAATATTTTGTTGAGGATTTTTACATCTATATTCATCGGTGATATTGGTCTGTAATTTTCTTTTTTTGTAGTATCTTTGTTTGGTTTTGGTACCAGGATGATGGTGGCCTCATAGAATGAGTTTGGGAATATTCCTTCTTCTGCAATTTTTTGGAAGAGTTTG